>NC_136061.1:2067641651-2068006651 GCF_964261635.1 Lissotriton helveticus
TGTTTGAGGTCCTCTCACGACTAATGTGCCTCCAGCCTGTGGGTCCACTTGAGGGTCGACTCTACTTTTTTGGGGCTCCTCTGGTTGCTCCAGGCTCGCCCTGACTCCCCTGTGTTTGGTGAGTCTCCTGGAACTTGCTGGTACGAACCGTACACATCCTTTACCTTCTGCGTGGGTTGCCGTTGTCAAGGCTTGTTGGTGCCCTCGCCAGACACCGACCCCTCAGCACTCATCATCCTTTGTGGGACAGCTCGCATCTGGGTCCTGGTTGTCCTCAACATCTCCTGGTCTCCACAACTGCAGAGTGAAGGACTCCATCAACCAACCTGAAGCACCCGACATCCGTGGACCTTTTTCCCTACCGAGGCCCAGGTCGCTCCCAAGTGACCCAGACTCTGTCCCTCTGCTTTCAGGTACTTCTCAACAAGAATCCAACTTTGGATTCCAACAGACACTTTTCTTCCTTCCAGCAGCGGCTCTTCTTCGAAATCCTCCATTGGGTTTGACAGCGGTTTCCAAAGCCACTTCAGACCCCTGCACCCAGCTTCCCTGGGATAGGTAACTTAGGTATCTTGGTATCCCCGGGTGGGGTGGCTCTCCAACCTCCTAGTTTCCACAGGGTTTCTTTGAAATCCACTGGGAAGGATCCTTAAACTCTAAAATTTCAACCGCAACTTTTCCATAGAATCGTATGGAGCACTCGTTTATGTTCTCACACTGCACACATCCTTCGTGGGGTCCCTATCTACTCACCTTGGGTGGTTCCTTGGGGTCCAGGGATTCTACATCCTCTCCACACTGTCTTGACTCAAATAGTGGTTCGTTTACCACTTTCGTAGTATATGGTTTGGTCCACACTGTGTATTAGTGCTATTTACTATCTTTCTGTGCTTAAGTATTGTGTGCTTTGTGATTATCTCCATGTAGGAGATACTGTGTCGTACTAGATAGTGTTAGATCAATAAATATATATTTTTATAACTACTGTGTGGTTCTCCTTTCATTTAACCAATACTATAAGATTGCATTCTGGTAAGACAAGTTGCTTAACATTCATTCAAGACTAAGCTCTCCACAGCTACCACATGGATAGTTTTCTAAGGTTATCTCTGACCTCTTAAATCACCATAAGGGTTGTTTGGACTGGTGCAAGGTGCCCACTATAATTAGTGGACAGCATTGCCAGGCCAAATTCTCATACTCTGGAACCCAGAAAGGATTAGTGGTGTATTAGTGTAAGCAAATAAGGAATTAAATTGATTTGAGAGGTGGACATGTTACTCTGTTAGTTGGATTATAAAGGAATAGTGGAGGGATAGAAGAAGGAGGGGTCTAAAAAGTTTTTTTTATGTTTGTAGCAGTAGAACTGGGTTTTGGATGAGTAAAGGGGAGGTGGAGGCAGAATAGTCAGAGGGAAGGCTTGTTTAGGAGACCTGAATAGTAAAAGAGGTATGAGATGATGCGAGGAGGGGTAGAGGAGAGAAGAGTCCAAAAAAGATTATTTTGGGATCATACTAGTGGTATGAGGTTTCAGATGAATAGGAGAGTGGAAGTAGAGGATATTTTGAGAGAGGTATTGGGTGAGAAAAAGGGCAGTGCATTGGAAAGAATAGTAGAATGAGGTTTGAGATAATTCAGAGAGTTGAGGCAGAAGATATATTGAGAGCGGTATTGGGTGAGAAATAGGACAGCGAATTAGAGAAGTAGTGTAATGAGGTATGAGATGAGTCAGAGTGGAGGTAGAGAATATATTGCAAAAGAAATAGGGTGAGATACAGAGCAGAAGCAAAGTGATAAATAGAAAGATATTTATATCTTAAGTAGGTATATCATAAGTACATGGACGGTATATATGTATAAGAAAGGTAACATATGTAGATTAAAGTTGTACTTTTAATTAAATTTTTTGTAATTCAATAGTGTAGCAATTGTAGATCAATAGTTATGATTAAAGATTTACTTATTTATGCAATCACTTATATACATGTTAAACATAGAATAATGTAACTATAAGTATTATGTACACTTGTTAAGCAGAACTAACAAATATTTATATCTTTAAAAACATAATTATGATACATGTTTATACAAAGCAATACACATATGTAGGTAACCATCTATAGTCCAAATACATGTTTATTTACAGAGGGATATGCTGTATATTTATGTTTGAGTATGGTGGTTTTATGGGGATGAGCCAATTCTTGAGTATTCTTCTGAATATAATGTGGTTATCTGTGGCTCTTATACTTGGGGGTAAGGAGTTCCATAGTTTGGCTGCTTGAACAGAGAATGATATGCCACCCATGCTTTTTTACTTGTACAGTGGGATTTTGAGGTGAGGTGCCACCCTAGAGCTGAGGTTCCTTTGTTGAATGTGATTTTATTCCTGATGAAGAACAATCCTGTTCTGTGTATCGCTTTGTGGGTGATACAAAGCAGCTTGAATGTGGATCTTCTGGCAACCGGTAGGGTTCTCATGGCAGGGGAGATGTGGGCTTGCGGTTTTATATGTAAGAGTAGTCTGGCAGCCGAATTTTTAATCTGTTGGAGCCTTTTCATAGTTGTTAAAAGTAATCAATGATAGAGGCTATTGGTGTAATCGAGTTTGGACAGAACAAGAAAGAAGAGTGGTCTGGACGTTTTGTGGGAAGCCATGGTAGGAGAAGATGCGTCACAGAGTTTTTATAGTAACAAATCTTGATTTTGCTAGTTCGTCCACTTGAGCATTCATGACAGCTCGGAGTCCATGGTCATTCTGAGATTTCTTACTTCCCTTGATACTTTAGTTGGTGTTCCCAGATCATCAGGCCATGCGGTGAGTGGATCATAATCTTTCTAATCACCACACTTGAATATTTCCATTTTGGAAGCATTCAGTTTGGAATGGCTCCATGTCATTCATTGATCAATGGCTCTGAGACAACTGAAAATTAGTGAGTTTCCAATGATAGCTTGAGAGGTGAAATTGATTGATCAGTGCCGGTAATGTAGATGTTGAAAAGAATGGGTGAGACGATAGAGCCTTGAGGGCCCCCTGCTTTTGTGAAGTACGGTTCGGAAGAGAAGGTGCGTTATGGATGACATTAGTTTCTGTTGTGAAGGTAGGATGTGATCCAGTCGAGAGCAGTCCCGTCTATGCCAGCTTCTTAGAGTCTTTGTATCAGAGTGTCATGGTCAACAGTGTCAAAGGCAGCTGAGAGGTTCAAGAGAAGTAGTGCAGCAAGCCTGTTCCGGTCAACTGTGTTCTTAAGGTCATCCCAGATGGCCTCAAGGGCAGATTCTGTGCCTCTACCTAGACGGAATCCCTTTGGGAAGTCTGAAAGTATGGCATTAACTTTAATGAGTTGTGACATCTGGGCAATAGCGCTCTTTCTATCAGTTTGCCCATGAAAGGTCCATTTGTAATCGGTACGTAGTTATTGGGGCTCAGCAGGTCCAGGTTTGTTTTGTTTAGTAATGGGCATATGTATTACTTTTTTAGCTCTTCTTGAACAATTCCTGTATTTAAGGAATTGTTGACGATTCTTCTTACTGGTGTGACAGCAGAGGTCATTAAAAGGATTTTCTTGAAGGTATGTGGTGGGCAGTGGTCAAAAGGGCTGCCAGCCAGCCTGCTTGCTTTGACCATGTCCATAAATTAATTGTGAGAAATTTGTTAGAAGGAAAGGTGAGGATGGGTGAATGCATTCTTGGATTGTTGTTTTGGAAAAGGTTTGGTGTTAGGGGTTTTTCTTTGTTTTAAATATAAATTCAAAATGTCTGCTATGGCTGTGGAATGATTTGCCAGATTGACCGTGAAATCTTGTGTAATGGGATAAGCTCCTTCTAGGCAATTTGGTTTGCAAAATTCTGTGAGAATTTTCTAGAATTCTTTATTTGCATATTTAGCATTTTGAATTCTGTCTGAATAGTAACTTTTTAAAGCTCTTTTGATAGCTGACTTGTATAATCTGTTACGGTTCTCTAGGCAAAGTTTGTCTTGATTGGAGTTTGTTTTGAGCCAGGTATGTTAAAACTTTTCTGATTTGTTGTTTACTCTTTTTTAGCTCTGTATTTCCACAAGGTGTTTTCTTTTGTTCTGTTGTGTCGCTTTTAGTGGTATTAGGATATCAAAGGCTTCAAGTAGCCACTCATATGGTTTTGTACTGAATTTATTGTGTCTAGATCTGTACTGGCTGTTAGCTGTATTTCTAAGTGCTCAAAATTAATTTTGTTCCAGGGTCGATATGTGGATGCACGTAAGGTGATTTTAGGTGTGTAGCTTAGTGTTGTTTTATTCAGAAAGCAAACAGGTGGTGGTGTGAACATTTGAGTGGAGTCATTGTTTGAAAGGTAACTAGTTCTGTATTTGCAACAATGACATCTAGGATGTGTCCAGCAATGTGTGTGGGTTTGTGGGCGATCTGATGCAGGTTCAGTGCATCTAGGCCAGTGATGATTGTTTTTAGATGGGGCATATTGAGTTTACCAAACCAAATGTTGAGGTCACCCAGAATGCATAGGTTGGAGTGTAGTGTGATAAGGTTTGAAATTGTGTCTAAAAGTGGTCTGGGGATGTTGCATTGCTAGGTGGGGGTCTGTAAAGGAGCAGGAAGTTACAGGAGGAGGGTGGTGTAAGGTTGCATCTGGTGAAGAGGGCCTCCCAACCTTGCATGGATATGTTATCAGTTTTAGTGATATTTAATGTTTGCCTGAACACAACAGCTAGGCCACTCCTCTTTTGCCTGTACAATTTTGTGTGATTGTTTGATAGCCTAGAGGAGCAGCTTTATGCAAAATTGGAGCCATATATTCTCCCAATCACGATTCAGTTATGAACAGTATGTCAGGTGTTGTGTCAGTGAGAAGGTCATGAATGTGATGCTTGTTTTTAGAGAGTGATTGTGCATTTATTATTAGGCAGTTTAGAGAATATGCTTTGGTGATAGTATGACTTTGTTTTGTAGAAGAGTGAGCAATATTTTGTGGGCTAGTAGCAGGTGTGTCCTTAGTGCTGGTATTAGCTGTATGAGAAGAGCAATGGTATAGCTGTTCTGTATTGTGTTACTCGTCCAGCAAGCTAAGAAGGCATTTTGATGCGTCTGTGTGTGTAGGTAGTGGAAATGATGTTGAGAGTGAGTTGGTGATCTATGTTTTTGTTGTGCAGCCTTGTGAGGAGTGACGTGTTGCTTATTTTGTTTGAGTCTTTTGAGGGTGCAAGGTGTACCAGTTAGAGGTGGTGGTGGAGCATATGGGTCATATTGTAAGGCTCTAAATTGTCCAATGGATGAGAGGCGGTTAAAATATAGATGCTGAGTTGGTGTATAGGTGTTAGGTGTGGGGGAAGGGAGAAAGCTTGGTATTGGTGTTTGTTCATGGTGTGAATCATTTGTGTAGTCAGGAAGGTGGGAGTGGCTGTATGCTTGTAGTTTGTGACGAAAAGCATTATGAGCTGTTGTATGTGAGAGATTTTGCTGTGCTGGTGTGTGTGTGTGCGTGTGTGTGTGTGTGTGTGTGTGTGTGTGTGTGTGTGTGTGTGTGTGTGTGAAACAACTAATTAATGAGGGGTTTCCCACTGTAGAGTAGGGGTTTGATAAAGATTAATAGGCTGCCTGTGTAGGAAGCTTTGATGCCAGAACAAGATGATTTTTAATCAGGAGAACCATTTCTAAAACAGTAAGCCCTGATCTGTTCAGCAGCTTTCACCCATCTAATTGTGGCTGGCTTAATATTAATGTATGCATATTCTTTGAGAGAGAAATAAGTGGTGCGCTTCTGACAGATTCCTATCCAAAAGAACTATCACTCTGAGAACAAAGGCTTCTCTCTCTCATTATTCTGCAGATCATACACACTTGGAGTGCCTTTACATTCTTCATACACTGCACATTCCATAGAAGTGTGATGTACACTAATTTCAGTAATAACATGGAGGATGAGGGTTAGGTCAAAGGAAGCAAAAAAAGAAGGAATTGTTGCTAAATACCTCACCAATGGTCCCAGCGACATACTAGTCAGTGGCATTGGAAATCTCTGCCATCTTCACATCTGCCTTGAACTTCATGGAAAGACATATGGGTGAATTCTCAACCATCAATTATAGGCCTTGTCACCTGCTAAATTCCTGCAGTGGATCCGAGACTGCTGCCCGCTCCGATGCCAACCAATTGTCCATCCTTGGCCAAATATGGAGAGTGAGAAAGTCAGAAAGCACTTTTGCATCTCAATTTATCTATTAGTAAGTTATCATGTGACAAGCTAGGTCTTTATTTCCACTTTAAACTGTTGTACCTGGAGACAAGGAGCCAAATTAACTAAGGACTTGCCTTGTCCTTGTGTGAATCCAAGTCATAGCAAGGAAATGCAAGTCTTTAAATGGGATTTACAAACCCATGCAAGGGGTGATTTGTAGTGCCTTGCATCACTTTATAAAGAAATGTAACGCACCACAGCCGCTGTGTTGAGCATTGTGGGTAGGATGGTCCATAGGTGTAGCATGGGCCAATGGATTTTGACACAATCCCATATTTACTAAAGGCTGCAAAACTGGGATTGTTCCAAAATGGCACGCCTACAACAGAGAGGCCTACAAAAAGAAATATCTTTATTTCTCCTCCTCTTTCCATGTGTGGTGAATTCTGCAGCACACATAGAAAGAAGAATAAGCGTCTAAGGATTGTTTTTGTGCAGTGAGGTATTCCATCCTGCACAAAAACAAACTTGCCCGTCACGCAGGCACTCTTTCACCATGGCGAAAGGGTTTCTGAATCAGTGCTAGGTAGCACACAGTGCGCCAGTGCTTGGAGGGAAGTGTGCCATATCATAGTAGATATAGAGCATTTCTGCTATATCTTTATCACACAGCTATGTTGTGTGCATTGTCTGAAACATTAGTACATCTGGCCCAAGGAGTGAGAATCTAGCTATGCTCTCCTCGACTTCCAATACCTGGTGCAGGGCCAAGAACTACTCAGACAAAAAGAACTACTCATAGTCATTATTGTCAGGAACTGGCATCCAAACCATTCTGAGTGGGGGAAAAAGCATAGACTGCTGTTCTGCACAATACACAAACACTGAATGTGCAAGCACCGCTACATGTGTCCTGATGTTGGTACACTGCGTGAGGACACAGGCAGGACAAATTGCAAAGGCTGGAATTCCATATGGTTCCAGTACAGAACCTGAATCCGACTGCTTCCCACACAATGCCAGTAATTTAGAGTAATCAAGTTTATTATGTGGTTATCTGTGGGTAGAATTAAGGTTCATGGTTTGAAACTTGCTGCAGCCAACTACGCTTTTTGTCCTTCTAAAGTCTATGAAATAAGTACTGTTGAGTTAAGGTCTTTTGGTATGTCTGTGTGAGTGCCTGTGCACACTTGCATGTGCGTTATTGGGTGTGGGAAAGGATCATGCAAGCAAATTGCCATATTAGGACTTGAGACCCCAGATTTTTTAGACCTCAAAAGAAGGCCATAATAACAAGACTGCACTACTTGACTTGATTTGAGACCTGCTTGGAGTATTAGAAATTATGAGCATATATTAAAGGTATCATTTTATTTTGCCTGCTATGTAAGTGCAAGAAGTCAATGTCTATATGGAGGAATAGCAAAAAAAGTGCCTATGTTCCCAATTACATGTAGGACGCTGGCTCTGTATATACTATACCAAAAAGAGGTACAGTGTGCACAGAGTCCAGTGAGACCCCAAGGTATGGCAGGTGTTAAAGTAGATAATACCTTACTCTCAATTTAGTGTTAGCTGGACTGAGCAGTTAGGCTTATCGCTTATCAGAGGGTACTGTGAATGCATTTGGTGTACATACTCATACATACTCATACAAGGCAGAACCACACACTCAATGATTGACTCCAGGCCAATGTTTGTAGAAAAATGTTACTTTAGTTACATTTATTGCTAGGAACTAAGTTGAACTCAGTTACAAGTAAGTACTTTTCAGCTGGATACAACAGTTAAAAGGCAGTGCAATCCTGAGGAAGGAAAAGCGGGGTTATGCATCAGCGGGTAATTACACAATGTACTCTTCCAGTCTCCAGGGGTTTAGACCGGCACTGGGCAAGGGTCAGTTCAAGGGAGGTCCTGCACCACCAGCGGTACTGGGGCAGCCGGGTGCAGAGTTTGCCGAAGTCAGGACTAGTCAATAGAGGCTGGACACCTAAGAGGAGTGGGGTTCAGTACCTTACACCGTGGTGGTCGATACCAGCAATGATGGTCGCTCTCGCAGTAGGCAGAGAGCAAAGGAGGTGAATGGGATTCAGTAGACCGCCAACTCGGGACCATTGGGGTTGTCGTCAGTGAGTTTTGGTAGATCGAAGGGATGCACCACTAGCCCAGCAGTTGCAGTAATGGTGATGGAGATACTCAGGGGATAGAGGAGTTCCACCGAGGTTGGACTGTCTCGGAGAGGCAACGGTTGAACAGACGGGGCAGGAGGAGGCTGATTGAGCCACTTGGAGAATAAAGGCTCTCGGGATTGGAGCTGTGATCAGCTTGGGTTGTTAGCTAGAGAGGATTCCTCCAGGTCGTGGAGGCCTTCCAACTGTGGTGCTTACTTCTGGCAGGACAGAGTCGCATCGATACAAGTGTCGGTCCTCAATGACTACACTCTTTGTACTGGCGGTCGCCGGGGACTAGCGACTCTAGCCCAAAGGGAGTTTTTTTGGCAATATGGTGAAGACTGAAAGGTCTCTGGAGGGTCCTTGGAGGCCTTTCAGGATCTCTGGAAGGGCAGCAGGTCTAGTTGTCGAACCACTTACAGGTGGCGGTGTTCTTGCTGGGTTCATTCTGCAGCGGTTCCGGGTCCAGCATCGGTCTTCTCCTTCTTTGTCCGTATAATCTGAGGAACAAAGTTCAGAGAGCCCTTGAATCCTAAATTTAAGGTCATTACTGAAGTCTGGCAGCAGTAGCTAATGGCTACTGTTCCCTACGATGACAACACCCTTTGGGTGCCCCATCCCTTCGGGGTGAGGGGCTCATTCTTGTTCCTATTGAGCCTAATTTTCCAATCCAAGATGGAGAATTTATAAGGGAGGAGTTCACCTCAGCTCCTGGTGATCCTAGGGGTGTGCCAGGTCGAGGTGGACACTCTTACTCTGCTTACTAATTTTCCCGTATGTCCTGCTGCCAAAAAGTGGGGTTAGGACAGGGGGTGGACATCTCCACTAGTTGGAGATGCCCAAATCAGCATAACACATGGTGAGAGTCTTTGAGGCTCACCAGCAAGTGTTGCTGTTCCTGCTAGGGGCGACGTGAGAAGCACTTCCACCCAGAGCAGTCTTTGTTTCTGACCTCCTAGGACACAAAGGCTCTCACCCCATGAGGTCAGAAACCTGTCTGGTGGAGGCTAGCTGGCAGGGACCAGTCAGCCAATGCACTAGAATCCGGTCGTTTTTCAGGGGGCATCTCTAAGATTCCCTCTGTGCACTTTATATTAAATCCATCACTGGCATCAGTGTAGGTTAACTATGCTGAGAGGTGTGATACTAAACTTCTCATTCTTCAGTAAAGCCATCATGGAGCTGTGGAGTTTGTGTTGACACACTCCTAGCCCATGCACTCAAAATGGCTTCACTGCTCTTACAGTGTCCGTGAATCAACTTAAACCATGTAGGGGCATTCTGCTCATGCAGTTATGCCCTCACCTGTGGTATAGTGCACCCAGCCTAAGGGCTGTAAGGCCTGCCAGAGGTGTGACTTACCTGTGCCACAGGCAGTGGTGGGTATGCATGGCACACAGGAAGGTACCCCATGTCGACTTTTTAGCTACACCACAACACATAGCCTGCAATGGCATGGTGTACATTTTGGTGTGGCATCCTTTAGAGTGTCACAATGCATGCTGCAGCCCCAAGGGACCCTATCTGGCCACGAGGCCCTTGGTACCACTGGTACCTTTTACAAGGGGCTTATGGGGACCAAAGGTGTGCCTATTGTGGGAGCAAAGTTTTGGGAAGGAACACAGGCCCTGGAACTTGATTGTCAGGGACTCAGGGAACACTCAGTCAAAGTGCATCAGAAATCTGGTAAAAAGTCTGGGGGAGGGTAATGTAACAGAAACCAACTTTCATGTGCAGTCCCTACCCCAACAATTATTATCTATGAGAATGTATGTTGAGTAGACTCCAAAATATCACTGTGCCTGAGAGACCCAATGTCTAATTACAGTTAAAATCATTTATATCTATGGGCGCGGTGGATCTGCGGATTTTGTGCGCATTGTCATCTTACCATAAGCGCACCCTTCCGATCACACACTGAATGCTAATTGGCTGTCAAGTGGTTGTCAACATTCGAAACCAAGAACTGTTGGCAGCTATTTTGTGCCTCGGAAGAAACGAGGCTGAGGAAGTCAGTGGAATATGTGTGCAAAACGTAGAAAGGGGGCAGGGTAGAAATACTTTTACCCTCTAGACCTGCTTAGGGGGTCCCAAAAGGACCCCAGGGCACACACTTTTATTTTTATTTTTAAAAGACCCGGCAGGTGCATGTAGGGTGCGCGGACTCTGACGTAAAACAATAAAATAAAATAAAATTGAGCTTTTTTTATAATTAGCCCCCAGGGGCAAAATTATTAAATGTTATGGGGTCCCAGAGGGGCCCCCGAGCCCCGGGAATTGTCACACCCCCGGGGCTAAACAAAATTAGGGGGAGGGTACCAAGGTCCCCAAAGCCGCAGGGACGACCACCCCCGGGGGCTTTATGTATTGTGGGAGGGGGACTGTGTGGCCCCACTCCTGGAGCACTTGTGGGGCCCGTCACTCTCCAGGGCTACAAAAAAAATGGTTGGGGCAGCTGCAAGGTCTCCAAAGCCCTGGGGACCACCACTCCCCGGGGCTTTATGTATTGTGGGAGGGCTGGCTCCTGCAGTGTCCCGGGTTGTCCATCCCGCCCTCTCATAGCAAGGAAATCTGTTCTCTCTTTCAAAATCTAAATCAGATTGCTTTTCCACATGGGGAGCTGCATGTTAGTAGCTTCCCATGTGGAAAAGCGATGCTGACTTCCAAACGTGTAGAAGTTGTGCACCCTACAGATTATGAGTCGTGCATCCAGCGCTGCACACCAGGGGGCCGCACTGAACGCCGCGCTGGGTGCGCAACTTCTAATTTTACGGTAAAAAATAGCTCCTATCAGTAATTTCTAATTTCCCCGGGGACCCCATCCCCTGGGGCTTATATAAAATGTTGGGGACTGTGGGGGGAGCGACAAAGCCCCCATGGTCCCGCCGGCTCACCCCCTCCTTCGGGAGCTGGCATTGCTATTCCACATGGGGAGATGCTAACTTGCAAGTGGAAAAGCAATCTGGCTTGGATTTTGAAAGTGAGAACAGATTTCACTGCTCTGTCTTTCAAAATGCAAATCAAGTTTGCTATGGGAGGGCGGGAGCCACGAGACTCTCGCCCTCGGATAGTAAACTGCAGTGTCCCAGGGGTAGGCACCCAGGTACACTGCAGGAGCCGTCCCTGTGGGGGTGGAGGTCCCCAGGGCCCTCGAGGGCTCCAGGCGGAGGGACACACAGCCTCCCTCCCACAATACACAAAGCCCCGGGGGGTGGTGGTTCCCGGGGCTTCAGGGAGGTCGTTGAGGTCCTTCCACTCCAACCCTTTATTTTATAGCTCTGGGGGGTGGCACTCACTGTTGCATAGCAAACAGCAATGTTGAGAAAATCTTCCGGTAAGATAACAAAGGATTTTGAAGTCCATTTTCGGCATCTTTGTTGTAGGTTGCAGCCGTTAAAGCGGCAACAATTTTAACTCCGTCTTTGTAATTATGCCACTAAGTTTTGTAATATCGACAATCTTGTCTCCCATTTAAATAGGCACGAAGTATTTATTGAAGTGCATTGTGATTCGTGAAGAACACTGTCTAATTGTGATCGATAAAGAATTGAAAGAGTTGTGTACTTCTTTTGCTCGTAATGTGCATAGGGGCAGAGTTACAAGTTCATTGCCTTACTGTTGCATCATTTTTAAGATAGGAAAAGTGACGCGAAAGTGGCTCAAGGGGATGGTAAATCTGCTGCACAGTGTTCTATCTTACTTTGCTTTCCTTTCTGTCATGTATTCCGGGTAAATATAACGGTTGCTGTACAGCTAGTACCTTTCAACCCTACCTCCAAACTGCTTACTGACTGTTACCATAGTAACAGTTCATGGACCACTTAAGTGAGCACAGAGGCTAGAAGTTCACCACACTATGTTGCTAATCGAAACAGTTACTGTGCTGGAGTTTTAAAAGTTTTCCATAGGAACTGTTAGTCGTAGAAGAAGTCAGTGGAAAATATAATAAAAATAATAGCGGGGTTCGCCTGGGCCCTCACAGTCCCAGGGCTTCACTCATGTTGGGAGGGGGGTGCAGTAGGCTGTGTAAATTATTATCGGGGAAAAAAAATGTGGCTTATTGTGGCTTTTCTTTAATATAATGTGGAATAATGTTTATTTATTAGGCAGTGTTCACTTTTGTTACGGATAGACTCACTTTGTTACAGGAAATGTATTAATATGTAGGACGGCGTGTTCTGTATTGATGAATAGTATCGAAAGTAGAAGGGCCCGATTCACAAAATGAACTTAAGACTCAATCCTAAATTTACTACTATTTTGGTATTCACAGAATGCACTTACTACTTTTGGCATTCACAGAATGAATTTACTACTTTCGGTATTCACAGAAGTTAGGATTTTGTCTTAAGTCTGTTTTAAGTCTGTCTTAAGTCTGTCTTAAGTCTGTCTTAAGGTTGTCTTGAGACAAACTTAAGACAAAATCCTAACTTCTGTGAATACCAAAAGTAGTAAGTTCATTCTGTGAATGCCAAAAGTAGGAATTGCATACTGTGAATACCAAAATAGTAGTAAGTTTAGGATTGAGTCATAAGTTCATTCTGTGCATCGGGCCCGAAGTGTTTTATGCAATTGACTTCTGCTCCGGAGAGTAGCAAAGACATCTAATTGGCTTACATGTTGTAGGACTTTCCTGAGCTTTATGTTGGTTGGTTGCGAACTATTGAAAGTAGAAGTGTTGCCAGCCATTTACTTCCGCTCTGCGGAGTAGGAGGGACATCTGATTTGCTGACATGCTCCAAGGAGGACTTTCCCAAGCTTAATGTTGATTGGCTGTAAACTGTTGAAAGTAGAAGTGTTGTCAGCGATTCCTTCCCTCCTTGCGGAGTATTAGGGACATTTCATTGAGTAACGTGTTCCAAGTGGGACCTTACGAAGCTTAATGTTCTTTGGCTATGAAGCATTAAAAGTAAAAGTTTTGGCAGTCATTCCTTCCTCCTCTGCGGAACAACATGGACATTTTATTGGCTAAAGTGTTTCGAGCACAAGTTTGCTCCTTATTGGGTAGGAACGGTTAACTGTTGTCAGTGATTTTGTGACGCACTTCCAAAGGAGTATGGGAAAAGAAAGTAGTAGAGGGGAGGTTAGGAACACTATTAACTCTGTACAGTGGTCTCAAGGTGGTGGACAGGGATTATGAAGGTAAAAAGTGTTTTTATATGTTTTAAGGGCCATTTATATAATTCCCATGGGGTGTACAAATCACGGCAGAAAAATGACAGTGTCTTGCAGTGTTTTATTATCAAGTTTGCGGGTGGGATACTTCCCAGGAGCACTATCGATACTACTATTATAAAGAGAGAACATGCACCTTTGAGCCAGGTAAACTCGGGAACCACAGCGCCAATCCACACACCCGATACATTTTAGAAATTCTCAGGGTGTGCAAATGGACATAGGCTATAAAAAATAAAAAATAAACGTATATTTAAAAAAAAAACTTAAAAAAAAAAGTAGAGCCCTGAAAGTAGCACCGGCTGCGACGCTGCTCTGGCCGTGACGTAGCGCTGGCTGCGACGTGCGTGATGACGAGGAGGAGCGGCGGCCGGCGGACATGGAGCGGCGGTGAATGGAGGAGCGCGGGCGCGTCATGGCGAAGAGGAGCGGCGGTGAAGTGAACATCGCGGGAAGGAGCGGCAGCACAGGTAAAGTAAAGGCTCAGGGCGGGAGGGAGTCGGGGAGGGAGTCGGGGCGGGAGGGGGGCGGAGTTGGGGCGGGAGGGGGGCGGGAGCGGGTGTGCACAGAGGGACAGGCGGGAGAAGTCGGACGGGAGGGAGTCGGGGCGGGAGGGGGTCGGACTGGAGCGGGTGTACTGCCCCAGGCAACGCTGGGGCGGGCTCCTAGTTTACTTATAATGTGGTGTTTACTTTTCTGATGGGGAGTTGTGGTTGCCTAGCAAAAATGGCAGTCTAGGTTTGAAAAAGTTTTTATTTAGCAAATACAAATAAACTTTCTTCAGAAACTGATGCTGTATATATGAAAGGGGTGACAATTAAAAATGCAAGTTCATAAAATATCAGTTAAGCGTGGCCATAACCTCCTTTTTTCTGCTATAGTTTGTAAAAGTGTTGCCCCATATTCTTGATAATGTAAGAGGGCATCAGTTACTTTTAGATAAAGTAGAAGAGAAGTGCTACAACAAACACTCCTGCATTACATTATCTGAGGTCAGGAGAACAAGTAAAAAACAGTTAAATACAAGTGACTTCATATTACATAGAAATGTATGCATTATTATTTTTCAAATTTGTATTCTGTATAATTCAGGAACGTTCTGTCGTAGTGCTTAGAGGTCGCACACTGTTCCGCTAACAAATTACATACTCACTTAGGAATATATAGGATAGTACTATTATAATATACAGAACAGGTCCTATGTATTCTTTAGGGAGAAGGTGAATAGGAACCGCAAATGAGAAAAATGGAAATTAGAAAATAACATTCAGAAATGCAGGGTTTATCAAATATTTAAAGTAACAAAGTATGTATGAAAGCTATATTTTTAATTCTGCAATTTTGTAAAATATGCTCGCTGTAAAAAATATCTGATCAAGTACGTTGTAATGTTTCCTAAGTGGTATTACAGATGGTGCCGAAAAATCTCCTATTCCTCTTCTGTAACAATAGGACAATCTATTACAATAGAACGATTGATACCATTGTTACAGTAAATAGAAAAGGAAAATAAAGTTATCTATTTAACAGAACATCCATAACAAAATACTTTCGAGCGGTAATTATTTTCTGAGCTTCTTTTCTCCGGGAGGTCAAAAAGTATGATCTTTGTGGCGACGGGTCATAAACTCCTCTGAGATCATGGCTGTGAAAATTATAATATATATATTCACAGTATAAGATCAAAAGGGGGAACAGACTAAAAACTAGAAGCTGGTGAAGTTGCTTATATATCTTTACTCTTTGTGACGATGGGTCATGAACTCCACTGAGATTAGCATAACTTTAATATTATAATATACATAGTAGCAGTATATAATCCCTAGGGGAAAACACACTAAAAACTGGAAGGTGGTGACGTTGATTGTAAATGGTTAGGGTTTGAGCAGACGGGTCACCAACAACTCTGAAGCGAAGTACAGTGTCAATATTATAATATAGAAAGTCACAATATATAAGCTGAAAGGAGGCAGAAAAGGAGCAATGTTTGTTGTAATCCATCTGTTTCTGAAAATAAGCTGCTGACGTTTCAGAGAAAAAGGGAAAAACATACAATAACACTTTTTTCTCGATATAAATGTTTAAATATTGACAAATAGCCACACATTGTAACTATCTACTATGCCATAAGGAAACAACTTACACTTCCATAATATGTTTGTTGACACGAAGCAAGAATCCGATGCTAGAAAAGGGAACCTGCATCACAGATTGGCGACGCAGAAATAACTTGCGAAAATGAAACTAATCTCACAATAGGTGTGGTTTATATAGTTTTAGGTTGTTGAGTAGTCTATGGAGGGAAGATTCTGTCAATGTTGCAAATAACTCAAAATGTATCTGAAGTGGGACCTAAAATCCACTAGTCTTCATAAATAAATCACACTCCAAAAGATTAGATAAAGCCAGGGGGAAATAAAAAAAGAAGAAGGAAACAAGACATACAGCCCAAGTGGACATAATATTATCCAGGGAACAACCTGAACCACTTTGGATAGTTGGAAAACTGATCCCATATTATCACTCAAGTGGGCAGTACACCATTCTGCATATACATGTTTCAACATTTATACCTTAAATTGAAATGTACATAACCATGATCATAATCAATGAATTATTCTAGTCTCTATTGGCAAGTTCTTCCACTAATGCTAATAGTCCCATAAACAATGACCGTTGTAACATGCCAAATCATTTTTTAAGAAAAATAGTGAATACCTTATATTCGTTAAGATAAAAGTAAAAAATGACTGTTAATGACTCTCTTTCCTGCGAGAGATTTTGCCTACAAATGTGTATAAAGATCTTCCTCCATATTCAGATCACCAGGAGTCTTGGTGTTTAGCTCTATGATGTAACCATATTCAAGCCTTCTTAAGGCTTTCTTCCTGTCACCCCCTCTGATGTTAACAGGAATTGCGTCCACTACGTAACACATGAGGCCACTTGCACTTGGACATTTTCACCTATCCAACTTGGAAATCAGAAGACCAAACCCCTTTCCTGTAGACGGGGCCAGATTTTTTAAAGAAATTAGCCCAAATACCATCTGCTTCATCTGAAGCCTCAGAAACACTAATTCACTCTACAGGCTAAAATCTTCAAGAAAATAAAAACCTAGAGAACAGCACTCGAAGCGCTGCAGAGAACACCTAAATAAATTAATAAATAATGGCAAATGGGGCAGGATGAAGTTTCAAATACATTAGGTTTCGTGCAACATGTTCCTAGTTTAAAGTGTAGCGCGGCTATATTTATCAAAATGTGATTTCGTAACTATAATATAGGGCAATTCCTTTAACAAACCCCGGGGCCCGAGATTGCTTTCCCAGTCCTGAGGCGAAAAGCCGGGAGCTGGTGGTACGAGGACTTTGTTCACTGATTTTAAAATAACTGCTTCTTTTTAACATTGTGTGGTGTCACTTACTTGTATTCTGTGTTTAAAAGCGCCACAATTTAACCTCCTCTTCAGCGCACAGCCGACCTTAACGCTGCTCGCGCTTGACATTTCTTGAGCGGCCGCCATCAGCACAGGCGTGCGCGCTGACCACGCCCCCTACAGGCCACGCCCCCTAAATCCTTCCTACATAAGCGCTGAATCACTAGCGCTTGGCAGATTGCTTTCCCAGTCCTGAGGCGAAAAGCCGGGAGCTGGTGGTACGAGGACTTTGTTCACTGATTTTAAAATAACTGCTTCTTTTTAACATTGTGTGGTGTCACTTACTTGTATTCTGTGTTTAAAAGCGCCACAATTTAACCTCCTCTTCAGCGCACAGCCGACCTTAACGCTGCTCGCTCTTGACATTTCTTGAGCGGCCGCCATCAGCACAGGCGTGCGCGCTGACCACGCCCCCTACAGGCCACGCCCCTAAATCCTTCCTACATAAGCGCTGAATCACTAGCGCTTGGCAGATTGCTTTCCCAGTCCTGAGGCGAAAAGCCGGGAGCTGGTGGTACGAGGACTTTGTTCACTGATTTTGAAATAACTGCTTCTTTTTAACATTGTGTGGTGTCACTTACTTGTATTCTGTGTTTAAAAGCGCCACAATTTAACCTCCTCTTCAGCGCACAGCCGACCTTAACGCTGCTCGCGCTTGACATTTCGCGCTTGGCAGATTGCTTTCCCAATCCTGAGGCGAAAAGCCGGGAGCTGGTGGTACGAGGACTTTGTTCACTGATTTTAAAATAACTGCTTCTTTTTAACATTGTGTGGTGTCACTTACTTGTATTCTGTGTTTAAAAGCGCCACAATTTAACCTCCTCTTCAGCGCACAGCCAACCTTAACGCTGCTCGCGCTTGACATTTCTTGAGCGGCCGCCATCAGCACAGGCGTGCGCGCTGACCACGCCCCCTACAGGCCACGCCCCCTAAATCCTTCCTACATAAGCGCTGAATCACTAGCGCTTGGCAGATTGCTTTCCCAGTCCTGAGGCGAAAAGCCGGGAGCTGGTGGTACGAGGACTTTGTTCACTGATTTTAAAATAACTGCTTCTTTTTAACATTGTGTGGTGTCACTTACTTGTATTCTGTGTTTAAAAGCGCCACAATTTAACCTCCTCTTCAGCGCACAGCCGACCTTAACGCTGCTCGCGCTTGACATTTCTTGAGCGGCCGCCATCAGCACAGGCGTGCGCGCTGACCACGCCCCCTACAGGCCACGCCCCCTAAATCCTTCCTACATAAGCGCTGAATCACTAGCGCTTGGCAGATTGCTTTCCCAGTCCTGAGGCGAAAAGCCGGGAGCTGGTGGTACGAGGACTTTGTTCACTGATTTTAAAATAACTGCTTCTTTTTAACATTGTGTGGTGTCACTTACTTGTATTCTGTGTTTAAAAGCGCCACAATTTAACCTCCTCTTCAGCGCACAGCCGACCTTAACGCTGCTCGCGCTTGACATTTCTTGAGCGGCCGCCATCAGCACAGGCGTGCGTGCTGACCACGCCCCCTACAGGCCACGCCCCCTAAATCCTTCCTACATAGGCGCTGAATCACTAGCGCTTGGCAGATTGCTTTCCCAGTCCTGAGGCGAAAAGCCGGGAGCTGGTGGTACGAGGACTTTGTTCACTGATTTTAAAATAACTGCTTCTTTTTAACATTGTGTGGTGTCACTTACTTGTATTCTGTGTTTAAAAGCGCCACAATTTAACCTCCTCTTCAGCGCACAGCCGACCTTAACGCTGCTCGCACTTGACATTTCTTGAGCGGCTGCCATCAGCACAGGCGTGCACGCTGACCACGCCCCCTACAGGCCACGCCCCCTTCTCTTATACAAATGTGCATGTATAGGAAGCGCAGCGGGAGCGCCTAAGGGAAGCCCGTCTGCGCCCGTCCGCGCCAAGACCGCGACAGGCGCAGGAAACTCTGCCCAATCTACCACGTACATCAGGTACCCTCCCAGCGCCCTCCACCTACTGCGAGGTAAGAACTACTGCTCATGCAAAATTGACCTATCCATTGTCTCTAGCTCGACCAGCTGCAAATACTGCTGCTGGTCCCTTACCTCAAACCCTACCCACTCCCTCTCCTCCCCACCCCTTCCTAAAGCTTCCCTTCCACCCTTCACCGGCGGTTTGATAAACGCTCGGTCAATGTGCAAGCATAGTCAAGACATTCATGACCTCATCGTTGACTCTGACCTTGACTGTCTTCTGATCACCGAAACCTGGCTAACGGAGGACTGCAACCCAGACATAGCTAACACCCTACCCCAGGGATACTCCTTTTTTAGACAAGACAGGCCGAAAGGAAGAGGGGGAGGCGTCGCAATCATATTGAAAAATACCTACACCTGTCACACGTTTAATTTAGACCCCCTAACCAACACTGAAGGTTTAGGTTTTTTAATTAAAATCAGTCAATCCTCCTCCTTCTCAGGTGGTTTGATCTACCGTCCTCCCGGAAACGCTTCCAAATTCCTAGACTCCCTGAGCGACTCTCTGGGCCACTTCTTACTCCGTTACCCACATTTCACTCTCCTTGGGGATTTCAATTTACACCTTGAGTCCTCATCGGACTCTCAAACTAATAGCTTCCTGCAGACCCTTGAAGTCTTCAATCTTCAACAAAGTGTCACTTTGCCAACCCATTCACTAGGACACACCCTTGATGGTGTATGCTCCAATCTCCCTTCACTCATCACCTCACCCCCTCTGCCCATGATATGGACAGACCACAGTTTAATCCCCTTCCATATCACTAAAGCACACCCCCAAACCACCAACAGAATTAAGCCACTTCGCGTCCATTCCGTCAACTGGAAAACAGTACCGTCTTATCTGGTAACACCGAACTAGACGCAAAACTCTTTAATAAGTGGATTTCACAAGAAGTCAAAACTCGTAACCCCACCAACCACCCCTGTAGAATCCATAAAATAACCAAAATCAACGCCCCTTGGTTTACCCCTGCTTTAGCCACCGCCCATCTACTTTGCAGGAAAGCCGAGCGTAAATGGCGCAGAACTTACGACACCGACGACCGCCTTTCTTTTATTCAACAAAGAAAAAACTACTTTTCCGATATCAAATCAGCAAAAAAAATCTTTTACGTTAATGCCATTAACCAAGCTAGTCATAAACAAAAAACCTTGTTTTCAATAGTCAAATCATTCACCCAGCCAAATGCACTTCAACCTGAAATCCCCCCTTCCCAAGATTTCTGTGACAAGATATCAGACTTTTTCGAGAAAAAAAATTGCCTCCATCCAAAATGACTTCACCCCCCCATTTACGTCTCCAGGGCCTTCTAGTTCTGTCCAGCTGGATTCCTCAGTTGACGGACTCAAAAACTTCACCCCGGTCACCCTTGTGCAAACCAGAGAAGCAATTCTATCTTGTAAATCCGGTTCCCCCGCTGACCCCTGCCCCCCCAAGATTCTCCACCAGCTCATAGATGTGGTGAATCCCATCATTAACGACATAGTCAACTCATCTCTCAGTACCAGATCTGTCCCCCGCATTTGGAAAATGGGAATAGTGAAACCCCTCATGAAGAAGGCTAATAAATCGCCGATGGACCTGACCAATCTCCGCCCGATCACTCTTCTCCCGGCTTTGGGAAAAATAACAGAACAGTTGGTCCATAGAGAACTTAAAACCTATCGGGACGCTCACAATATACTCCACCCGCAACAATCGGGTTTTCGTCCTAAACACTCGACCGAAACAGCTCTGATCGAATTATCAGACACAATTAAGCTGCTGCAGGATCAGAGGAAGAAGGCTATTCTCATTCTTCTTGACATCACAGCAGCTTTCGACACCATATCCCACTCCATCCTGATCAACAGATTGAAGGACATAGGGATCTCAGACACTGCCCTAGCATGGATTAAATCATTCCTTACTGACAGATGCCAAACCGTTGCTCTTGGCCCCTTTCAATCCAAAGAGAAAAAGGTCTCCTCTGGAGTACCCCAGGGCTCCATCCTTAGTCCCCTTCTTTTTAATGTCTACCTCATCCCTCTTCTATCCCTGATAGAATCATTCGGCATACCGGTAACCTCGTATGCCGATGATACACAGCTGATTGTACCCCTACAGGACAACTCAACCTCAGCTGAGCTCAATCTTAAAAACTGTTTAACAGCTGTCTTCCACTGGATGGACTCTAATCATCTTAGATGTAACTCTGACAAAACAGAGATCCTCCCCATTGGAAAGAACACCTCCTTCTGTCCAGCCCTGTGGTGGCCAGATAACTCTGTTGCCCCTCCCCAGACCGTAACAACAGCCAGAAACCTTGGCGTACTGTTTGACTCGGATCTCTCATTTGACCAGCACACCAGGAATGTCGCCGGCAGATGCTTTGGGATAATAAAATCCCTAAAAAAGTTTTTCGACTTTTTACCTCTGACCGCCAGGAAAACAGTTACACTGGCCCTCATACTCTCGCGCCTGGACTACTGTAACGGCCTCCTGGCAGGAACGAAAATATCCACTCTGATCAAACTTCAGAGCGTCCTTCATACTGCTGCCCGACTGGTTTTAAAATTACCCCGTAAATCTTCTGCCTCTGCAGCCCTCAGATCCCTGCATTGGCTCCCCCTGCATAAAAGAATACTTTTTAAAATGCTTATTATCGCCTTCCGGTCCTTTAACACCTCTGGCCCGAAATATCTGATCAGACGTTTCCACCACTACATTCCGACTCGTCTCCTCCGTTCTGCACATGACAACCTCATGTCCCCTGCAAGGTACAACTTGAAGACGAAAGGTGGAAAAACGTTAAGCTTCCTGGCCATCAAAGCCTGGAATAACATGCCCAAACTCCTGAGACAACAAACCCTGGAGAAACCCTTCAGACATCTCCTAAAAACATGGATCTTTACCCTACCCGATGACTGGACTAAAGCTGCCATCTAGCCTCCGACTACCTCTTACACTGGTCTTCAGGAATCTCAGCGCCATGATGCTCCCTCCGGAGCGAACATTGCGCTATATAAATACCCCTTCAAATATCAAATATCAAATGTAGGTGGCAAATACCGGTCGGAAACAGCCGAATTCGGCCGTTTCCGACCGGTATTTGGCATCTTGAGATGTAGGGGGCCAGATTTTACAGATTCTGTAAATTTACCGAATCGGTAAATTTACAGAATCTGTAAAATACCGAATCGGTATTTTTACCGATTCGGTACCTTCCAGATGTAGGTGGGACTCTTCAGAGTCCCTAAGGCCTTACAGAATCGGTATTTTACCACCCAATGCAATTGGGTGGTAAAATACCGATTCCAGGCGTGCATGCACATGTGTGCATGCACACCTAGCCATGTGACAGACAGACATGCCCTTAGGGCATGTCTGTGTGCCACATGGCAAACATGCCCGTCTTTGGGGTGCTAGAGGGTGTCAAAGTGACACCCCCTGCACCCTTGCTAAAATCGGTATTTACCGATTCTGTAATTACAGAATGAGTATTGCCCATTGATTCCTATGGGCTTCAAGGCCCATAGGAATCAATGGGCAATACCGATTCGGTATTTACAGAATCGGTAAATACCGAATCTTAAAGATTCGGTATTTACAGATTCTGTAATACCTACATCTCCCCCCTTCATATGTACCGACTCTTAAATACCGAATCGGTAAAATTCGGTATTTAAGAGTCGGTAAATATGAATTACCTACATCTGGCCCCAGGTCCTTTGTCTTCTGTTTTCACAAAAATATAATAGCATAAGCATGGTTTGCCTGCAAAAGAAAAACCCCATATCCCTATTGAAGCCTTGTTTAGATATTTCGTAGATTATGTGTGCCCTGTTTCTGCCACACCCTGGGTCTGCTATTAAATGATGAAACTGTCTTAGCAAGCAATGAGGATGCAAAATGTGAAATACCTTATTTCGAATTGAGAGGGCAGAAATGTAGGAATTCTAGTGGATTGTGTGCTCCGAGATTGGGTGCTCTTTGGAAAGTCAGTATATTCCCACAAGACCTGATTCACAAATTATTAGAAAACATGGTTAGAGGGACCACTAGCAAGAATGTTTCATCCTAAAAAAGAAATAGCAGGCACATATTTTACATATAATGCAGCAGCTTGTCGGCCAATTCATTCTGGGTTCAGTTTTTTGGTTGTGATCAACATGTAAATTCAGTCAGCATAACACGTCACGATACTGTACACGTGCATATAATAAATAAACCGTTATGATGGTCCTTCTTGAACTTTCCAGAACCATTGCGCCTTCATTCTGAGCGTTTACGGAGTTTGAATAGGTTAAAGACGTTCTGTAGCCCTCCAGGGAGCGGTTGGTAGGAAGTGACCGAATGCAGGGGGGGGGGGGGGGGCATAAATGTGAGGCGGTTTGAAGGCAGTGGCCGAATGCACGGGGGGCATTAATGTGAGGCGGTTTGAAGGAGGTGACCGAATGCGCGGGGCGGGGGGCATGAATGTGAGGCGCAGGAGTCGTACTTCTTTTGCTTGTCTCTGGGTGCACATGGAGGTCAGAGGGTAAGGACGAGTAGAAGACCTACAGAGGACTAAACCACTATCTTTGTAGGATCCCTCAGACAGAAGGGGTGGCGGAATGTGGATGGGCCTTATCAATAGGGAGGTTTTTTCTGCACACGGCGCTTCTCTCAATAAGCTGTCGATGCCTTCTATCCATCGTCAACTGTTGGCTACGAAGTTACATGCACTGAGTGCCAGCCAATGGGAGTCAGGACACTTGGCCATCATTCACTACTAGAGGTGCCAATGTACATATCTGTACAGACCCTTCATTGTTCTAGCTCAAAGGATAAAGCTGTAAGTTGCCCGGTTCCAGGAGCAAAGCATTTCCTGCGCCAGACCTGGTTTCACAGCTGTCTTTTTGCTGAGATACTGGAAATTTTATGGGCGCTTTTTTCATGTAAAATAGATTTCTAATTTTAACACTCGTTTTCCTAAACGTTTGTATGTTGTTCCTAACACTCTCTGACTTTGTGTCTGTCCCACAGTGCTGCTGTGAATTGAATTGTAGGTTTGTTTTATTATATCCTGCCCTGACTATGTAAGGAAGGAAGTGCCTGAGAACAGATGCTCTGAGTGATCATCCCAGTGTCCCATGAGAATGCCCAAAACGTGACCCTCTTCTTTCACCATGTCGTCTGTCTCCTCTGGTCCGCTGACATCCCCTCTACTTCCTGTCCCACAAATCAAATCTAGACTGGATGCAGGTGCGGTATGCCTGGAAATCACAGATAAGCAGAAGACCCCCAGTACTGTCTTCCTCATCGATTTTGCATACATGGCAATTTTATTTAAAAATGGTAAAATTAGCTTAGAATTGGCTCACTATTTCATTTAAGAAAGGACTAGAATTGTAAACGTTTCCCCCAAAAGCTACTGACTGAACCAGCTAATGCACAGTATATAACCACCCTGTCCACAGGAAGCAGTGAGAACTCTTTGTTTCAGGAGTGAAACCCCACAGAGTACTACTTCTACTAAGACCACCCTTTCACTTTGGACCTGAAACACCTCCGAGAGATATCATTAATTGTTTGCGTATCATTATCTACAGCACCACTAGCTGCCAAAAGTTCCAAAATAAAACAAAATCGAGCATGCTAGATATCCCACTGAGCTCAACCGAGAGACCGCATTTACAGAACAATTCGCCTACACCCAATGCAGTACAGATTTCTTATTCTTTAATCTAGCACACCTCAACTTATTGCACTAACCTCTATCAAATGCCACAGAAGAGCACATCAAAATACATTACATAAAACACCTTACACACTTCATTCACTACACACAACAGACACATCCATAGCACTAACCACTCTGGGGTATTCATCTCACAAACACAAGGTACACATTAGTCAGAAAATCACAAACATCCAGGCCTGTTAAGACAGGCCAGACAGGCTGCAACATCACTCTCGGTTTATCACAACAGGCACACTACTGACCCAATAGATGCATAAGCAAATCGCAAAGACCTCTGGCCACACCTCTCTAACACCAAACCATACCTCCGCAGCTCAATAAACGAGACATTATCACCCAACCATCTAACACCTCAAATGATCCCTAATAAAGTTGTACTAGAACACAATAATTGGTACATGTGATCATTGAAACCTTCAGAAGGACACTTGTGCAAAACTGGTAGGGCAATGTTAATGTTCAGATGTGCGCTATAAAACATAGCTACACCAGCGACATTTTGTAGAAGTAAAATCGTGTCTTCTCTTTAGATAAAGGAAAACATGTAGACTGTCCAGCATTTACAAGATCTTCCTAGACAGAATGTAATGATCAGAAAAAGTATGTTGATACTTAGGTTATCTTCTTCTGATCATGTGATCATTGCTCTGCACCTGACATTGTGAACTGAAAACTGAGCCAAGTATTTATCAATACTATTGAATGGGAGAATCTAGCTTTTAGGTACGCACACAGTAGGAGTACAGTCCTATACATTTTTCCCTGTGTGGAGTAAAAATGTTTATTTATGATATTAATCAATATTTTATTTCAGATAACGGTAATAGCAGGTAAAGAAATAGGTTACAATAGAAACAATAATTTGTATGCAATCTATGTCTTTTGTGGCTCATAATTGTAAGAAAACGATTGCTGATTAACAGGAATAACAATAGAGGACATCCTTGTGAATTTGCATGGCCAAGACCAAGGAACAGAACAAATCTGCATGTGCATAACTGATTATTAATATGGAGTGTTGTTACTCATTTTTTGGACCACTGGCGTGGTTTTAGAAAGTAAAATTAGGTTGCACACCCTGAATTTGGAGCCCTGAGCAAAATCCCCTTTGACCTGTTTTGAACAAATTTGTGAATTAGAAAGCCTCACACAAAGCTTAAAGCAACACAACAACCCCCTTTCATCTCATAGATCCGACTAACCAGTGGAGCCAGCTTACCCCACAGGACACCACCTCCATCATGAACTCGGCCCACTCAGGAGCCCCAACTGATCCATACCCTCACCACACCTTCAACCTAGGTGAAGCCAGTATCAGCCATGTACTCACCACCTTGTTCAACGCCTCAATTGCCACAACCACATTCCCTGAGGACTGGAAACATGCAGAAGTCAACATCCTATTAAAGAAACCATTGGCATACCCCCGCAAACTCAATAACTACAGATCGATCTCCCTGCTCCCGTTCCCGGCCAAAGTATTAGAAAAAAACATCACCCAACAGCTCTCCTCACATCTGGAATGGAAAAACCTACTCAACTCCTCCCAATCCAGATTCTGCAGCAACCACAGCTCAGAGACAGCACTCATTGAGGCTACTGATGACATTCAAACCCTACTTGACCAAGAAAAGACTGCAGCTCTGATCCCCCTAGACCTCTGGGCAGCCTTCGGTACTGTCACACCACACACTCATCACAAGGCTTCACAATATAGACATCCCAGGAGCCACTCTCAGACGGATTACATCTTTCCTCACTGGAAGAATCCCAAACAAAGTCTGCCTCCCTCACCTGTGGAGTATTATTTTTTTAAAACTTTATTTAGCATTTTAATAGGGACAAAGTAGGGCACTGAGGTCAGTTAATCACAAAACATCTCTATTATAATTTTCTTCCAGGCACAGTAGGTAGAATAAAGCATGATATGTAATACATATAATACATATAAGGCCCATCGTGAGCATCAAAACATTTTGCGTATCCATACATACATCCAATCCTCACTTCCGATAGTGTACCTACAAGACATCAATTGGTCATATCCTTAGAGTAGGCGTTGCATACTGTATACTATCAACACAAAGTATGATCCACTGTAGTCCACCCCAGTTGGGACTATACCATGCTCCTGCTGGGCGGGAGGGTCTTGCTGCTGTGCAGATAAGGTGTTGAAGGGGCCCCAGATGTCTTTAGGCTTGGAGGAGGGAGGGATTGTGTCAGCATACAGGTCACTCCTCATAGAGCAAGACACGAAGCTCTGAATCCAGCCTTTTGTCGACGGAACCCTCTTGCCGCCCCAGTGTATAGCGACCTCTCTTTTAGCCAGGAGTAGAGATATGGCAACAAATTTGCCAACCTTAAGAGGGAATTGGAAGACATATCCCAAGAGGGCAATCTCAGGCAGGGGGTCCATCGGCACCTGTATCATCTTGCTGAGTGTTTTGTGTACTTCCACCCAAAAAGTATGTATTCGAGGGCATGTTCAGGCAAGGTGTGCGAAGTCTGCTTGAGGGGAATGACACCACTGGCAATGATGTGATCTAGTGGGATCTATCTTGTGTGCCCGGGCTGGGGTGACATAGATTCTACGTAGGAACTTAAAATGAATCAGTTTATGCCGACTATTGAGAGATACTGTTTTTATCACCCTACAGCAGGCCGTCCATTGCTCGTCGGTAATTGGATTGCCCAAGTCCATTTCCCAAGCGCTACGTACTCTGACGTTGTTAACCGGGACCAGGTCGGCGCAGGCTTTGTACAGTTGAGATATAAGGTGGACTCCTTTGCTGCTACTTATTACCATTGTGAGTGGTGGAAAAAACGGAGGTTCTAGCGGGTAGTCCGGGATCTGAGCCCGCAGCGCTGATGGTAGTCTAGCCAAAACAAATCTGTCCATGAATGTGACATCCGGGAATGCGGATGCATCATCTAGGTCAAAAATGTGGCCTGCCGGGAACAAGTCGCCTATCTTGGCAATATTGCATTTAGAGCAAGTCTTCTGCTCCAACTTTTCGCCAGTTATGGGAAGCCATTTGGCGCTAGGGAGTGGGAGAGATGAGGAGTACAATGCCTTTGAGTTCCGGATACGACCCATTTTAGCCCACGCCCAGCTGGTAGTAGAGACCGGTTGTATGTCCTTAGGATATTTAGGGATGCCAAGGGGCAAAACAGAGGCCAATGTGTCCGGCAAGACAAAATCTGACTCCGGTCTCAGGAAGGGTATCCTGGCATCCAGGTGATACCACGACTGAGCAAAGGTGCACTGCGCCGCCAGATAATACAATTGGAAATCAGGGACTCCATACCCTCCTCTATCACAGGGGAACGTCATAACCTGCCATCTCGCTCTAGGAGTCTTATTGCCCCATATTAATCTGAGTAAGTGAGAGCGAAGAGTGTAAAAAAATGTATTCAGGAGTGAAATTGGGATGTTGCGAAATAGATACAAGAACTTCGGGAGAACAATCATTTTAATAAGGGCCACTCATCCTGGCATGGAGAGTGGGAGCTTGAGCCAGTATTCTATTTGCGCCTCAAGTTTGGAGATCGCCACCCCATAATTGCGACAAATGATCTGGTCAGTCTCTAGATGGATGTGCACTCCCAGGTACTTCACTGAGTCCGAGCACCATTCCAATTTATCCCCAGACCCGAGAAGGTGCCAAAACGGACAATCTCCCTGATAAGAGGGTCCAGGTTAGTCTGAGGGCCACGAACATATAGTATTGTGTCGTCTGCATATAAAGAAATCAGTAAAGGGCCCGTGCAAAACTGTAAACCTTGGTGTAGGTGTTTCTCCTGAAAGTGCCTTATCAAGGGGTCTGTTGCTAATATAAACAACAGGGGAGATAGTGGACAACCCTGCCTCGTGCCACGAGATAAGGAGAAGGGTGCTGACAGGTTACCATTTAGCCAGAGCCTAGCCATGGGTTGACTGTACAACAAAGCTGTGGTGGCTATGAACCCCAGGGCCATTCCAGGGAGTCGAAAGCTTTTTTGGTGTCGAGGAGGATAGCTGCCGCGGGCGTTTCTGTGTTTATTCTGTGCACAGTGTTAAATAATGTACCGAGATTGTAAGCCATGGATCTGTGTGGGACAAAACCGGACTGAGCCGGGGAGATGATAGACTCCATCAGGAGGGAGAGACGGCACGCCAGGGCATTAGCAAGGATTTTGTAATCTAGATTTAGAAGTGACAGGGGTCGATACGAGCCACACATCAGTGGGCTTTCCCAGGTTTGGGGAGTAAGATGATGACCACCTCTCGGAGGGTGGGTGGGAGGACCTGCTTCTCTAGGGCCTCAGCATATACGTCTAAGAGTCTAGGGATCAATAGGTCCTTATAAGCTTTGTAAAATTCACCCGTGAACCCATCGAGGCCAGGGGCGGGGGATGAGTTTAGGGCCATAATGGCTTTGTCTATGCGTTCTGCCGTAATGGGCACTGCTAAAAAATCCTGCATAAACCTCTCGAGGTACACTAATGCGATCTCAGACAGGTAAGACTCCTGGTCAGTACGATTATGTCCCAGTTTCGACATGTACAATGTGGTAAAATAAGAGAGGAACTGTGGAAAAGCAGTTTCTTTGGATGACCTTTTCTAACACTGCTTGGCTTTAGTCGCCTCTAAACCATTCGATGAATATCAAATAAAGAGGCAGGCGCTGGGAATTGGAAAGCAGGAAACAGGTTTTAATTCTCCGGAGCAGAACACGTCAGATCGGACAAACAGGGTATCGTCTCGAGGTGCTCTAACCGCATCTCTGAGGCCTGGCCTCTTATACACAGGTTTATTGCTTTATTACATACAACACATTCTTGGCAATACTTTGATGTTTCGGAAAGACATCCTCGGAATCCCCGCTTCAGGCCTGTTTCCACACGTGTCTACAGGAGAAGTCCCCACCCCAATCTCAGCAGGTGATGGCTATCGCGCAGCTGGACATTCCGCTGGAAACAGAAATATGTGTGATCGGTCGGATCTTGTGGTGTGAAGGCATTGATTAATCTCGGCCCCTTTGAAGAGAGGCGAGTTTCTACTGTAGGGGGCAATAAACTGTATCCGCAGGGCTAGGTGATGGCCTGGGATCAGCTCGGACAATCGGGCATGGAGGAAGGGGGGTTATCAAAGGGCCTGTTCGTGTGAAAGGGATGAAAGGGTTCAGCACGGGATGTGGCTCCGGGGCTGGGTTGCGCTGAGGAAGTTTCATGACTCTAACATGTGCTTGGGGGTTGCCAGCGCGTGGGGGATGATCGCAAGGTCGGGGAGACTTGTAGGCGATCGCCAATGTTACGAGAGTGGCCACAGTCTTAAAATGGCTGCCGTTTTACACGCTCATAGAAAGCCTAAGTGGGACAAGATGGCGCCGGTAATGTTCATTTTGCAATCAAATATTCAACAGTGTGCCCTTTGAACATACCCCGACATCTTGCTAGTTTATGTCAATGTTCATTATGTGGTGGATCTCTGTTTCGTACAATGCTTTCATGTGTTCAAACTTATTGTTCAAAGTCTTAGGGCATATCGCATTCGCAAAAAGAGAACACAAGGGCGGTATGCATTGTATCCCCAGGCAACACCCACATAACACAATAACTGGCACCAATACTATTATTAATAATTTCCAACCCTAGTCTTTCAAAGTAGTCCAAAACCAGCCTCCGAGTGTCCAGCCGTCTTGTTCCTGGTGGATTTCCGAAGATAGTCTGTGGAGTTGTTCTATTGCTTTGTAGACAGAAGGTGAATAGTCCGGGACGAAGGTGCAACAGCTGGCACCGATGATGCGGCATGTTCCTCCACGGTCCGCCAGTACCACGTCGAGCACAAGGCGGTTCTGCAAAGCCATGAGGCGGACTGCCTGCAGCTCAGCTGTATTGTTAGCAAGGATGCCGGCCGTGATGTTCAATGCTGTTTCGACTGCTTGGGTTAGATGACGAATGGCTCGACTGTTTGACATCGGGCCCCAGAAAGGAATGAGTCCCTTCGCAGCATCGAGCAACTGCGAAGAGGTGGAATCCGCTTGTTCTGTGTCCAATGAGCGCTTCTGCCTGTGGTATGCTGCCGGTGCCACATAGGTGGGGGGGGGGACAAAGGAGATGTAGCAAGTGCCTCCCCAGCCTTTAGGGAGCCAGGTGTAGGCTTTAGTGCCGCAGACGAAATACATGTTGGGAGATGCTACAAATGAAGGGGGTTCAACGGTATTCAAGGTCCTTTTTATGGAGCAGGAGCTGTGGCCCACAATTTTTGTCCCATAGCCCTCGATGCAAACAAGGCCGGAGACATTTACCACAGACAGGGCCACAGTCAGAGTTGCAGCAGTTCGTTTGCGTAGGTATGAAAAGGTGGGTCTGGCTGGATTGTTGAATACCTGCATCTCGAGCCGTTCTTTCTCCGGAATGTCCATTTGAAGCATTGTGTTTGAGGTCTGAGGGCAAAAGGGAGTGGAAGCCTTTTCGGTTTTGCCCAGCCAGAACCCATCGTAGAAGTGTGAAATGGTTTCGCCAGAAGTTGCATTGTCCTTGTAACTCTCTTGCAAGAGTATCAGCCAGGCAAGGCAGGACCCATGAACAGAGAAAGGCGAAGGGATGAAGGGGATAGAATGTTCAGTTGCATGTGGCAGCAGCCCACAGATCCAGCAGTTGGTGGCATTGGCAGCGAGGTTGTGCTGGTGTAGCAATTGTACAAAGGAATTGTTCCAGAACTCCTTGCGTCTTTCTCGGAGTTGGGGTGGAAGTGAAATGAGATAGTGTTCTCTTTTGGTGGTGGGTTGCACAGTGGGTATCAAAGTCTTATGGGCAGGTACGCTTTCTTCCACGATCCAGAAGATGGCCATGAGAAGGAGGCAGAGGAGAAAAGAAATGAAGAGGGCAATTGTCTTTGTTTTGTGCAGCTTTTCAGTCTTGGGATTTTTACAGTGAATCTTCGGACGTCCGGTTGCTTCCATCATCTTCATGCCGGGAGCTTCCATCACCTTCAAGAGGGCCCGGTAGCGGGCAGAACCACACACCTTGTCTGGCGTCTCTCCTGGTAGGCTTTGTCGTGTTAGCTACCGCTCTGAGACCGTTGACTCAGTTAGTGGCCTGCTATGCCGGAGCCTTCTCCTTTCGTCGTAAGTTGTACCCTTCCCTGGATGGCACAGTGGGATCGGGAAACTTTGCCAATTCGAGTGTCTCTGTGTCAGGGTAGCAACTCAGGGCTGGTCTGTCTTTGTTCAGGAGCTCTTCTTGGGTGTCCACGTCTTCGCTTGTTGTCAGAGTCGGTGATATTTTCTTGCAATGATGTGCATGAAGCCAGTTCCGTTTTCCTTCCATTCGGAGTGCAGTTCGGGTGGTGATCAAGACTTGCCAGGGGCCGTCCACCTGGGTTCCAGACTCTTCGTCCTCTGGAAGTTTCTGATTAGGACGAACTCACCGGGTTGGATGTCGTGCCCGGGGCCCCTGGATGCGTCTGGAATGGCTTGCTGCACCTGTTGGTGAATAACAGTTAGTGTTTTTGTCAAGTTATGTAGGTAATCAGGCATTAGGATGTCTGGAACATCATGGATGGATGCTGGCTTCGGCGCGGCCCAGATATTCATGGGTCGGCCAAAAACGACTTCATAAGGGGTTAGGTGGTGCTTGGTAGGAGTGGAGCGCATCGATAGTAATGCCAGTGGGAGGGCGTCTGGCCATTTCAGTCCTGTGGTGGCAACTATCTTTGCTAGTTTGAGTTTCAGTGTGGCGTTATGTCGTTCTACTAGGCCCGCAGATTGGGGGTGGAAGACCGCGTGAAATTTCTGTTTTGCACCCAACCCTTTCAATATGAGTTGGATAACTTCGGCTACGAAGTGGGGGCCGTTGTCGCTCCACAAAATCCGACAAAGGCCGTAGCACGGGAAGAATTCCTTCAACAACACCTTGGCAGTAGTGATGGCGGCGTTGTCTCGAGTGGGGTAGGCTTCCACCCATTTGCTGAATGCACACACAATGACAAGTACGTATTTCAGACCATGGCACCTTTCTAGCTGAATGTACTCCATTTGAAGGACTTCGAAGGGATGGTCAGGGACCCCAAACCCTCCCCGGGGTACTACAGTCCCTTTCCCTGGGTTGTGTTGTAGGCATATCAGGTATTGTTGAACCAGGCGTTTCGCTGCATCGGCTATTTTGTCATTGTGCCAAACTCTAGAAACGAGCTCAGTCATGGGGGCAGATCCTATGTGTGCAGGGGAGTGTGCCATGGTCAGTATAGGGATCAGATAGGAATTGGGTAGCAGCCATTTGTTTGTGTCTTTCGTCCGCCAGCAGCGTTCATCGTCTATTAGTCCCACCCGTGCTCATTCAGTCAGTTCCTGTGGTGGTGTGCTAGTCATTTGAATGTCCTTTATAGTCTCCCTAGCGTCTTTCCATTTTTCTGCTTGGGACCTGGTTACGTATATGCGGGTTGTCATCCTATTTTCAGCTGTGGTTCGAGCAGTGATGTCGGCTAGTGCATTCCCCTGTCCTACAATGTCTGTGACTTTCTTGTGTGCCTGGCACTTGATTACAGCTAGTTGTTTGGGGAGGAGAACTGCTTCGGTCAGGGCTGAGACTAGGTCTCCATGTAGGATCGGTGTGCCATGAGAGGTCAGGAATCCCCTCTCCTTCCAATGGAGCCCAAAATGATGAACCGCCCCGAAGGCATACTGGCTGTCCGTGTATATGTTAGCGGTCGTCCCTGCTGCTAGGATGCATGCTCGTGTGAGGGCAATCAGTTCTGTTGCTTGTGCGGACTGTGGTGACGGCATATGCGGCTGAAGTGATGCCGTCGGGGAGTTTAATGCACGAACCATCTACCCAAAGTTCTCCATCAGGTTCTGGGAAGGCAGTGTCTCGGAGGTCTACTCTGCTCCTAGTCTGTTCATCAGTGAGGGTCACACAAATATGTAGAGGAGCGGCATTGGGGTCGTTTTCAGGTAGGGGCAGCAAGGTAGACGGGTTCAGAGTGGTGCATCTTTTCAAAGTTATGTGGGGTGCCAGTAGAGTCAGTTCGTACCCAGTCAGTCGAGCGCTAGTCAGATGTTGAGTTTTGGTTTGGTAGAGAAGGGTGTCAACGGAATGGGGCACTAGTACTGTGAGGGAATTAGAAAGTACAATTCCTTCACTCAGTCGTATGGAGACAGCAGCGGCAGCTACAGCTCGAAGGCAGGCAGGCAAAGCTCTGGCAACAGGGTCAAGGGTGGCAGAGAAGTAGGCGCAAGGGTGTTGTTTGGAGCCAATGGATTGGGTTAGGACTGATAAAGCGCATACCTCCCTTTCGTGGGTGTAGAGGGAGAAGGGCTTGGAATAGTCTGGGGTTCCTAGAACGGGTACCGAACAAAGGGCATCTCGTAACTCTTTGAAGGAGGATTGGCATTCGGGGATCCAAGGGAGAGGGAAGGGGACATCTTTGGCCAGAAGGGAAAGTAATGGTTTAACAATGAGGCTGACGTTTGGCAACCACTGTCGACAGAATGAGGTGAGGCGTACCAGAGAGCTGACTTGCTTCAGGGTTTTAGGGACGGGAGTTTCCAAAATGGTCTCAATTCTGTCGGGCGTAAGTTTCCTCCCTTCTTTGGACAAGAGGTGGCCTAGGTATGTTACCTGGGGCTGGCAGAACTGTAACTTCTTCTTGGAGACCTTGTGACCATTCTCTGCAAGGAAATGTAGGAGCTGGATGGTGGCCGTGACTGCAAGTGGAGTGGTGTCGGCTGCTAGGAGGATGTCATCTACATATTGTATCAACACCACTCCATACGGCAACTGGACTGCGTCTAGCTGTCTCTTGAGGGCCTGGCTATAGATGCTGGGACTTTCAGTGTAGCCTTGGGGTGCTCGACAAAATCTGTACGAGCGGGATTTCAGGGTGAATCCGAAGAGGTAGCGGCTGTCTGGGTGGATGGGGATGGAAAAGAAGGCGTTTTTGAGATCAATGACAGTGAAAGTGGTGGCAGTGGACGGGATCAGGGTCAGAATGGTGGTGATGTCGGAGACCACGGGGTATTGTGGCACAACTACGTTATTAACCTCCCGTAGGTCGATGATGAAGCGGTACGCTTTCTCATCTCCCTCTCCTTGCTTCTTGATGATCGGTAAGATAGGGCTGTTACAAACGTTGCTGACCACCTCTTCTACCACTCCTGCATCTACTAAGGATTGAATGATCTCTACCAATGCCTTCTCGCCTTCAGGTGATATCCTATATTGTGGGAGTTTTGGGAGTGTTGCGTCCTGTCGTACAGTTATATGCACAGGATCGATCATCATCCGCCCTACGTCTGAGTCGGTCTTTGCCCATAAGTACGGGGGTAAGGTGTCGAGCAATGATATGTCGGCGTCAGTCACAGAAAACATGTGTCGTGTGGGACAATGTCTGAGCAGATTGGGGTTGTCGTATAAAATGACTCGAACTCCGTCCGGGGAGCATCTAATGGTGGCTAGGAAATGTTTCAACAGGTCAAGACCCATAATGGCATCAGGGGTGTTGGAGGAAAGTAGAAATGTTGTGTCAGTGGTGTTGTTTTCCAAAGCGAAATGGATTGGAGTGGACAAGGGATTAGTGGAGGGCGTTCCATCAAAACCTATCGATGTTACATGTGAGCCAGACAAGTGTGCCCTCGGAATCAGTCGTTTAGATAAAGCACTACGTGTTGCTCCTGTGTCTACCAAAAATGGAGACTTTGTGCCTAGGATCTTAGCTGTGACATAAGGGCCTTGCTGGTCAACATAGAGCTCGACTGGATCCCTACCTTGCCTCTGGCAGTCCTATGCAAAGTCGTACGTGTTGTCGTAGTCAGACTGTTGGCACTGGTTCTGTCGGGGATGGTCAAATGTGTTCGTTTTACCGGGCCTTTCGTCATTAGTGTTGTTTGTGTACCCTCGTCCGCGTCCTCTATTTCTCGGTCCGTTTGCTGAGTCCCTCGTCTCCTTATTCTTGATCATTTCTAGCAGAACCGGGCACTGGATCTTCCAATGTCCAAGTCCTTTACAGAACGCACACTGGTTCTCACTCAAATCTCTACGTTCAGCGTAGGAGGTGGGTGCATTATCTTCAGGAGGCGGGTTCCTAGGGGCATTCGGTTGGTAATTTCCTTTGTAGGGTTCCTTTCCTATAGTCACTCCCTGCAACTGTGCAATCATAACCCTTTCTTTGTGGTCTTTCTTCTTTTTCTCTGATGCCCTATCATTTTCGTTCTTTTGATGCTCATAGTACTGGGCGATCTGAAGGATAGCCGCGGGTTTGGATGCCGCCCGACTACTCTCGCTGGTCTGCAGTTTCTGTGAGATCTCCTGCAACAGACCTTTGACATAATTTTGGACAAACAGGTGATGTCCAGTTGCAGTGGTCATGTCCTGACCACTATAGTCAGAAAACACTGTCTCGAATCGAGAAAAGTATTCGGAGACATCTTCTTGGGGTCTCTGGCGGCAAGCCGTTACGATCGACCAGTCTACCTTTTTCTCAGGGATCAGCGTCTTCAATTTCTGAACAATTTTGTCTGGGAGTTCTAAAATAGTTTTTAGGGGTTTTTGTCCGGGATCTTGTTGTTTATCTATGCCATCGAGTTGTACCCAGGTATGTCCGAACAGCTCAAGGTGGTTGACTTTCTGGATTTGCTTCCACACATCAGCTGGTAGACATAACCCGAAAAACAAGTCGATGTCTGCTAAGGTCATGATTGTTGAACCTAGGGCCGTACCTAGTTCTGTATAAAAGGCTGTGGGGTTCTTCCGCAAGTCCGGTAAGGATTTTCGGAATGTCAGGATGTCTTGTCAATCCCAGGGTTGGTATACTCAGTTATAAGCCACCCTTCCCTTTGCGTCCTGATGGTTAATGTCATCATTAGTTCCCTGACCTCGTGGGGGGACCCAGTAGGGAGCGGCTTCCTTTATTGGCATCATGGTGTCAACTTTCTCCATTGGGGGTTCGGTCGTTACAGGAGTTGCGTTTTTGGTTATCTGTCCTTGTTCAGTGAAGTGGCTAAAAAATTCCAGCGTGTGCGAGAAGAGTTCCGTCACATTACACTCGCTCTCATCTCCTATGTCTAACTTCCTGTACAAGTTTGCAAGGCGTTCAGGTCTTCTGTCTTGGTATCTCTCCTCATAGGCTGTGAGGGTGTGGTAGCAAAAGCGTACAACACAGTGTCGTCTATGGCTATCGGCATATGAGTTGCACATGTCCGAAATGTATTCCTCTGTTTCTTTTCGTTCTACTAGCGTTTCTACTATTCTGTCAATACCCGCTCATTCATTTTTGTTCAAGCGGTTCGTTCTCGCAAGTTCTTTTTCTTTGACTTCAGGCTTGTCTGAAGCTTCCGTAGATGCAGTATTTAGTACGAGAGGCTCGGTCGGCGCGGAGGCCGAAGGGTACCGAGGCCCTGGCACTACCTTCATTTAGGTTCGGGGGTTGTTGGTGCTGTACTAAAGGATGGGAGGGGGCATATAGAGGATTGGGGGACCTAGGAGTAAATCATCGTTTGCTTTTTGCTTTGAGGGTAGCTCGGGGTAGAGCACAGAGGGTGTTCTAACAGGGCATTGGCCCGATGTTTCGGACTCTCGTTCTCTCTTTATTCTCTCTCTTTCCTTGATCTGCTCTTCTAGCTTTTGACCAGCCAGGTGGGCTGCCTTTCGTAGCTCTTTTTCTGTCTTTGCTTCGTCTCTCTTTTTACGTTGTATTGCTTCTTTTCGCCACATGCCGAGGCTATCGAGCATGGTTGGCGTGGTTTTATGTTTACGAAGGGTTGTTTCTAGTGCTTCTATTTTATTTATATCAAAAGATCCTATCAGTGGCCACTGACTTTCTCGATCTTTCTTGGTATTTTTATGCCATAGCTTACTATAGGCTACGGCGACTAATTCATATTTCGTGAAATGTCCTTATTAGGGGTGCCCTCCAGTGGAGCTGGATGATCTACCTCTAATAAACGGTCCGGGCTAAACCAACTACCAATCAGTGGGGAGAAGATAGGCATGACGTACAGCGGTCAAAAGAGGATTTCAAACAATGGTGGACAAAGGTCCGCACTACCTATCCTTCGCTACTTGCAAAGACTAGACAGAATATTTCTATTCTACGTTATTTGCAAATAGGGAATATCTCAAGAGAACCAATAGGACCAAACAATCAGTGGGGAGAAGATAGGCGCGGCGTATTATCAGCTCTTAAAGATATGGACAAAATGTCCGCGCTACCTATCCTTCACTATCTGCAAAGGGAGAGAGAATATTCCTATTCTTCACCGTTTGTAGGCAGAGAATGTCTCAAAAAGAACCAATCTCGTTTAACAACCGAGGTTAAGCGATTCAAAACAATTTAACTAGTATTTTCAAACAATCAAACAAAAAGAGTCGTGCTGCACGACCCTACCTGGACCGTATGGACAGTTTCTCGTTTTCCACTTCCAGCGCCCGATCGTCCTCTATTCTCCGTTATCGCCGCGGCACTCCTGAGGGTTCCCAGTCAGGACCATAGATCACTCGAGAGAGGTCTGTTCGCAACCAGTGAATTTCGGATGATCGGCCGCCAGACGAGGGTCTATCGGGCGTGAGCTCTTCCCGATCGTTGCAGTCGTTCACTCTGTCGTTAGGACCTCTCCCGCTGGATCCACGTGTCGCTGACGGGCCCCACATTTGGGACGCCAATTGTGGAAAAGCAGTTTCTTTGGATGACCTTTTCTAACACTGCTTGGCGTTAGTCGCCTCTAAACCATTCGATGATTATCAAATAAAGAGGCAGGTGCTGGAAATTGGAAAGCAGGAAACAGGTTTTAATTCTACGGAGCAGAACACATCAGATCGGACAAACAGGGTATCGTCTCAAGGTGCTCTAACCGCATCTCTGAGGCCTGGCCTCTTATACACAGGTTTATTGCTTTATTACATACAACACATTCTTGGCACTCGTCCAGGTTGGTCCCCTTCCCCATAACCCTTAGCATTATGGTATTTCCCCATATAAAGTATTTCTCTCTCAGCCGTCTCTCTGTACTCCAAGAGCAGAGCTGCCCTCTTTTTCTCATGACTCGGGTCAGCCGCTACCCTGTGTCCCTCGTCCAAGGTTCCAAGTTCCCGTTCCAGCCAGGCAAGTGTGCAATGTAGGTCCCGCAGCACTCCGGTTCTCTTAGACATGCAAACCCCACTCATGTAGGCTTTAAAGCCCTCCCACAACATTGCCTCCAAGTCTACAGATCCTGTGTTTATGTCAAAGTAATCCTCAAAGGCTTCCCGGATTTCCTGTCTGAATACCTCATCATCCAGTGCTCAGCTCAGGAATCTCCACTGTCTTTCGAAACCTTCTCATTGAGGAACCTTCAGTGATAATAAAACGGGGGAGTGATCAGAGTATGTCCTAGGCAGCGTTTGGAGTTTATGGTACCAGCGAGAGATTTCTGGGGATGTCAGCCAATAATCAATCCTCGACCACGTGTCATGGGGGCTGGTATAATCTGTATATGTAAAATGACTCGGGTCACGAGCGCGGCCCAAATCCATAAGGGTAAAATGTTCACACATGACTTCAAGGCTCTAGGCGCCCATGGTTTGGGGTCTGGGGCAGTAGAAGTGCTATCGGCAATTGGGTTCAGGGCTATGTTAAAGTCACCCCCGAGTAGTAGAGGTATGGGACCCAGCTGTAGCAGCCTAGAAAGTAGTGTATAATAAAAAGCGGGTGTATTAGTATTGGGACCATAGATGCATACCAACGCTACCTTGTGGTTTAACAGTGTGCCTACTACAATCACAAATCTACCTACGCCGTCACATGCAACCGAGTGACACTTGAATGGGAGACGTTTGTGTATGAGAATGGCCGTGCCCCTGGCATTGTTGCTAAAATTTGCAAAAAACCTGTTGGGGCCCCAGGAGGATGCAAACCGGGCCTGATCGCTGGTAGGGAAATGCGTCTCCTGCAAGAAGGCTATATCAACTCTGTGCAGGAGCAAATAATGTACCACCTGCCTCCTGTAGCGGTTGTTATTCAATCCCCAGACATTCCATACTGTGGAATTTTAGTTCGTGACCTAAACATCATCTGGGCCATCTTGTCCATTCCTCAGACTCACGTATGAACATACACGACAGCCATTTTTAGGTACCATGATCTCCCTGTTCACGATCGATCATCAGCGCACTTCCCTGACCCTGCAAGCCTCCCCCATGCACTCTGGCTGACCCCGCATCCACATGCGTAAGTCATGAACCCTCCTCTTCCACATGACTCTGTCTCTAGGAATCACACCCCGCACCTGACCAACACCTCCTTCCGATTATCCACACTGATCACACTGATCCTTTCCTTCCATGAATACCTCTCCTTTGATGACTCCTTCTTCTGAGCCCGATTGTCTGTATGAACCGCTGGTCATCCCTTGGCCTGAGGATACAGTTTATTGCCCACTACTGTATGCACTCGACCCTTTTCAAAGGAGCTACTATTGATCATGACCTCCCCACCCCTTGAGATTCGATCAGGCGCACACATTCCAAAGGAATCGGCGAAACACTCAGCTGCGTGATAGCCCCCTCCTGTTGTATGGGGGTGAGGACCTCTACTGTAGCCACGTGTTGGAATGAGCCGGAACTGGGGGGGGGGGGTACCGAGGATGTCATCTTTCACTACTTCACAATGTCTTTATTGTAATAAAGAACGGTCACATGTCATAAACCAGTATATAAAAGACCAGGTCTCAGAGAGGCTGTCAGAGAGCACCTCGAGACGATACCTTGTTGTCCAATCTGATGTGTTCTGCTCCGTCGGAATAAAACGTGTTTCCTGTCTTCCTGTCTCCAGCGCCTGCCTCTTTATTTGATAATCTTTGTAAGGTATTAGAGGCGTTTAACGCCGGGCAAAATTACTGAAGAGACATCGACTAAATCGCCTGACCATTTTGCTGATCTACTTCAATTGGCGCCCAACGTGGGGCCCATCAGCGACACGTGGATCCGGTGGGAGAGGTCCCAACGACAGAGTGAACAACTGCAACGATCGGAAGAGATCTTGTCCGATAGACCCTCGTCTGACAGACGATCATCTGAACTTCACTGGTTCCGAGCAGACCTCTCCCCGAGTGATCTTCGGTCCTGACTGGGAACCATCAGGAGTGCCACGGTAGCAGCAGAGAGTAGAGGACGATCGGGCGCTGGAAGCGGAAGACGAGAAACTGTCCATACGGTCCGGGTAAGGTCGTGTAACACGACAAACTAAGAAATATTTGATTGTTTGATTGAAAATACTAGTATTACTCTTCGAATTGTTGGTTCTCTTGGAGATTCTCTGTCTGCAAACTGAGAGGGATAAAAGTATTCTCTCTTCCTTTGCATGCAGCGAAGGGTAGGTGACGCAGGCTTTTGCCCCCGTTGTAATCCGTCGTGCCTATCTTTTCTCCCCCACTGATTGATTGTTTGCCCGAACATTGTTTGTTCGAGGATTGTTTTTCTCGAGAATTCTCAAACGGGGAAGGGTAAAAAGTATTCTGTCCTCCTTTGCAGATAGTGAAGAATAGGTAGTGCAGGCTTTTGCTCCCGTTGTAACCCGTCGCGCCTATTTCTTTCTCGCCACTGATTGTTTGATTGAACGGACATTAATTGTTCGATATTGGTTCTCTCCTTGGGTATTCCCTATTTGCGAATACTGCAGAATAAAAATATTCTGTCTAGTCTTCGCGAAGTAGTGAAGGATAGGTAGTGCAGACTTTTGTCCCCGTTGTAACCCGTCATGCCTATCTTCTCCCCATTGGTCAGTAGTTGGATCAACCGGGACCGCTTATTAGAGATGAACCATCCAGCTCCATTGGAAGGCACCCCTAATAAGGACATGTTCACTAAACAAGGACTAGTCGCCATAGCTTATAGTAAGCTATGGCATAAATATACGAAAAGGGACCCCAAAAATCAGTGGCCACTGATAGGTTCTTTTGATGATAATAAAATAAAAGCGCTAGAAGCAGCTGTTAGAATAAATAAGGCAACACCCACCATGCTCGATAGTATCGACATGTGGCGCAAAGAAGCAGAGCAACGAAGAAAAAGAGAAGAAACAAAAATAGGGAAAGAATTACGAAAGGCAGCCCACCTGGCAGCGAAGGAACTAGATGAAGAGATAAAAAGGAGAGAGGAAGTTAGACAAACGCAAGAATCAGGGTCAACAGGCCAATGCCCTGTTAGGACCCCCTCTACGCTCTACCCAGAGATGCCCTCCAAACAACGGGCAAACGACGAGTTACTGCTAGGTCCTCCGATCATCTACATGCCCCCTCCTTATGCCCCCTGCCAGCCACTGGCACAGCACCTACCAGTCCTGAGCACGGGCGAGGGTGACCCTAGCGCTAGTGCCCCGGCCCTTACGGCCTTCGCACCGGCCACATTGGAAACAACATCAGATGAACTCGAGACTAGCAAGCAGCTAACGGCAAGACCAAATAGGTTGAGCAAAGATGAGCGGGATGGGATTGATAAAATAGCAAAGACACTGGTAGAACGGAAAGAGAGCGAAGAATATGCGATGGATATGTACAATTCACATGCTGGTAGCCACAAACGGCATTTCATTTTACGGTTCAGCTTCCACACCCTGAACGCATATGAGGATAGGTATCAAACTAAGGGTCCTGCTAAGCTGACTGCTCTATATAGAAAGATCGATGTTAGAGATGGGACTGAGCATGACGTGACGGACCTCTTCATGCAAACGCTTGAGGTCTTCCGCCACCTCACTGAACAGAAACCAGAGGTTAAGCTCACAGTCTCTGAAACGGCTGAGCCCCCATTAGAAGTAGCCAACACTATGATGCCTATCAGAGAAGCCGCCCCCTACTGGGTTCCCCCGAAAGGTCAGGGAACAAACGACGATATTAACCACGCAGATGCAAAAGGGAGGGTTGTGTACAACTGGGTTTATCAACCATGGGATCGACAAGATATTTTAACCTTTAGGCAAACCCTGCCCGATTTAAGAAAGAACCCGACAGCATTTTATACCGAACTAAGTACAGCCTTGGGCTCAACCATAATGACTCTAGCGGACATTGATTTGTTTTTTGGGTTATGTCTGCCGGCTGACGTGTGGAAGCAAATCCGGAAGGCTAACCACACAGATCTGTTTGGACATACCTGGAATCAACTCAGTGAACTAGATAGGCAGCGAGAGCCCGGTAAGAAACCTGTAAAAGACATACTGGAACTCCCGGACAAAATAGTGCAGAAGTTAAAGACATTGATCCCAGAGAGAAAGGTAGACTGGTCGATAGTCACGGCTTGCCGTCAGAAACCCCAGGAAGACGTATCAGAGTATTTCTCCCGATTTGAGACAGTGTTCTCCGATTACAGTGGCCAAGACATGACCACCGCAACCGGACAGCACCTATTCGTGCAAAACTACGTAAAAGGGCTATTACAAGAGGTCTCCCAGAAGTTACAGACAAGCGAGAGTAGTTGGGGGGCCTCCAAACCTGCAGCTATCCTTCAGATGGCTCAGTATTACGAACACCAAAAGAACGAGAACGAGAGGGCAACTGAGAGAAAGAAAAAGGATTTAAAAGAACGAGTGATGATTGCTCAATTACAGGGAGTGACTCGAGGAAGGGAGAAGTATAGGAGAAATTACCGGTCAAATGCCCCTAGAAATCCACCCCCTAGAGACCGAACACCCACACCTGGCGCTCCACGAACAGACCTCGATGAGAACCAGTGTGCGTTTTGCAAAGGATTTGGCCACTGGAAGTCTCAATGCCCGGTCCTCCGAGAAACGATTAAGAATAACGAGACAAGGGATATGGCAAATGGCCCCAGGACAAGAGGGCAGGGACGAGGGCACACCCACGACACCAATAGTGACCAACCTGACAGACCGAACACATTTGACCGCCCCCGACAGAATCAGTGCCAACAGTCCGGCTGCGACAATGCTCACGACTTTGCATAGGACTGCCAAGGGCGAGGGAGGGATCCAGTCGAGCTCTGTGTTGACCAGCAAGGTCCTTACGTCACCGCTAAGGTCCTGGGTACAAAGTCTCCATTTTTGGTAGACACTGGAGCGACACGTAGTGTTTTATCGAAGCGACTGATTCCAAGGGCACCCTTGTCTGGCTCACACATTACATCGATAGGTTTCGATGGAACGCCCTCCACTAATCCCCTGTCTGTACCTATCTCTTTTGACCTAGGAAACAACCCCACAGACACAACATTTCTGCTCTCCTCCAACTCCCCTGACGCCATTATGGGTATTGATCTGCTAAAACATTTCCGAGCTACTATTAGGTGTTCCCCAGAGGGAGTCCGAGTCATCCTGTACGACAACCCAAGCATGTCCAGATCCTGCCCCGCATGACATATGTACTCTATCACTGATGCTGACCTAACCTTGCTTGACACCCTACCCCTGTACCTGTGGGCCAGAAACGACTCGGATGTAGGACGAATGATGATCGATCCTGTGCACATAACTGTTCGACCAGACGCCATACTCCCGAAACTCCCACAGTACCGGATATCGCCCGAAGGCGAGAAGGCATTGGTAGCGATTATTCAGTCCCTGGTAGATGCAGGAGTGGTAGAGGAAGTGGTTAGTAATGTTTGCAACAGCCCTATCCTACCCATTGTTAAGAAGCAAGGTGAGGGAGATGAGAAAGCGTACCGCTTCATCATCGACCTGCGAGAAGTCAACAAAGTGGTAGTGCCACAGTACCCCGTAGTCTCAGACATCACCACCATTCTGACCCTCATCCCGTCCACTGCCACCACCTTCACCGTTATTGATCTCAAGAATGCATTTTTCTCTATCCCCATCCATCCAGACAGCCGTTATCTCTTCGGCTTCACCTTAAAAAACCGTTCGTACCGATTTTGTAGAGCTCCTCAGGGCTACACTGAAAGTCCCAGCATTTACAGCCAGGCCCTCAAAAGACAGCTGGACGCCGTCCAGCTACCAGATGGAGTGGTGTTGATCCAATATGTCGATGATATCCTTTTGGCGGCCGACACCACTCCTCTTGCAATCACAGCCACTATCCAACTCTTGCACTTTCTTGCGGAGAATGGCCACAAAGTCTCCAAAAAGAAACTGCAGTTCTGCCAACCTCAAGTGGCCTACCTAGGCCATCTCCTGTCCAAAGAAGGGAGGAAACTTACACCCGACCGAATCCAGACCATCCTAGACACCCCCATCCCAAAAACACAGAAGCAAGTCTGTTCATTGGTGGGCCTTACCTCTTTTTGCCGACAATGGTTGCCAAATTTCAGTCCCATCATAAAACCCCTACTCTCCCTGTTGGCCAAAGATGTTCCTTTCCCACTCCCTTGGACCTCCGAATGCCAAGCGTCCTTTAAGGAGTTGCGGGATGCCCTTTGCTCGGCACCCGTCCTAGGAACACCAGATTACTCCAAGCCCTTCTCTCTCTTCACTCACGAAAGGGAGGGATGCGCATTGTCTGTTCTAACTCAGCCCATCGGCTCCAAACAACGCCCTTGTGCCTACTTCTCTGCCACTCTTGACCCAGTCGCCAGAGCTTTACCTGCTTGCCTTCGAGCAGTAGCCGCCGCTGCTGTCTCTATCCGTCAGAGTGAGGGAATTGTACTTTCAAACTCTCTCACGGTGTTAGTACCCCACGCAGTTGACACCCTTTTGAACCAGACCAAGACTCAACACCTGACTAGTGCACGACTGACGGGGTACGAACTGACTCTACTTGCACCCCATATCACTCTTAAGAGATGCACGACTTTGAATCCTGCTACACTGTTGCCCTTGCCTGAAAATGATCCCGATGTGCCCCCTATACACGACTGTGTGACCCTCACGGACGAACAGACCAGAAGTAGAATTGACCTTAGAGACACTGCTTTTTCAGACCCTGATGGAGAACTATGGGTAGACGTTTCTTGTATCAAACTCCCAGACGGCACCACCTCAGCTGCCTATGCGGTGACGACAGCCCGAACAGTAGTTGAAACCGCCCGCATCACACAACGATCCGCACAGGCGGCAGAGCTAATTGCCCTCACACGAGCACGTATCATAGCAGCAGGAACCACGGCAAACATTTACACGGACAGCCAGTATGCCTTCGGGGTGGTTCATCATTTTGGGCTCTTGTGGAGGGAAAGGGGATTCCTGACGTCCCACGGCACACCCATTCTCCATGGAGATCTAGTCTCCGCCCTGATTGAAGCAGTTCTCCTCCCCAAGCGATTAGCAGTGATCAAATGTCAGGCACACAAGAAGGTGACAGACTTAGTTGGACAAGGAAACGCACTGGCCGATATCACTGCCCGAACCACAGCTGAGAATAGGACGACGACACGCATGTATGTGACCAGGTCACAAGCAGAAAAATGGACTGACGCTAGGGAAACGATTAGGGACATCCAGTCGGCCAGCACACCTGACGAACAGACTGAGTGGGAACGGGTGGGTTTAAAGGACGACGAAGGCTGCTGGCGGACAAAGGACGCTAACAAGTGGTTGCTGCCTGACTCATACTTGATCCCCATACTGACAATGGCACACTCCCCTGCACACATAGGTTCTGCCCCCATGATTGAACTCATTTCCAAAGTCTGGCACAACAACAAAATCCCCGACTCGGCCAAACGCCTGGTCCAGCAGTGCCTTATCTGCCTACAACACAACCCCGGGAAAGGAACTGTGGTACCCCGGGGAGGGTTTGGGACCCCCGACCACCCCTTTGAAGTCCTTCAGATGGATTACATCCAGCTGGAGAGATGCCAACGCTTGAAGTATGTACGAGTCATTGTATGCGCCTTCAGCAAATGGGTGGAAGCCTATCCAACCCGTGATAACACTGCCATGACTACTGCCAAAGTACTACTGAAAGAGTTTTTCCCTCGCTACGGCCTTTGTCGAATTTTATGGAGCGACAATGGCCCCCACTTCATAGCTGAAGTTATCCAACTAATCCTGAAGGGGCTGGGAGTAAAACAAAGGTTCCATGCGGTCTTCCACCCCCAATCCGCTGGCCTAGTTGAGCGACACAATGCTACACTGAAACTGAAACTGTCAAAAATAGTGGCCACCACAGGACTTAAGTGGCCAGAAGCCCTCCCACTGGCATTGCTATTGATGCGCTCCACTCCCACTAAGCACCACTTGACCCCCTACGAGGTGGTGTTTGGGCGACCAATGAACCTCTGGACTGCCCCAAAACCAACCTCCATTCACGACGTCCCCGACGTCCTGTTGTCAGATTATTTGTGCAAATTAACTAAAACATTGTCTGTCATTCATCAACAGGTGCAGCAGGCCATCCCCGATGCTTCCAGGGGCCCCGGTCACGATATCCAACCGGGAGATTATGTTCTAGTCCGGAACTTTCAACGAGCGAAGAGTCTGGAACCCCGGTGGACGGGCCCCTGGCAAGTACTGATCACCACTGGGACGGCTCTTCGAGTGGAGGGAAAGAGGCACTGGCTGCACGGCCATCACTGTAAGAAGGTCTCCTCGACCCTGGCCACGACAGAAAACGTCGACACCCAAGAAGAGCTCCTGAACAAAGACCGACCATCACTGAACTGCTATCCTGATACAGAGGCACTTGAACTTGCAAAATTCTCTGATCCCACTGTGCCATCCCGGGAAGGGTATTTCCTGCGTCGAAAGGGGGGAGCTTCGGCTAAGTAGACCACGGACTAAGTTAAAATCTCAGAACGGTGACCTAAAACAACCAAGGGTCACCTGGAGAGAAGCTAAACAAAGTCTGTGGTTCTGCCCACTACCGAGCACCTTGAAGATGAAGATGATGGAAGCGCCAGACAAGAAGATGATGGAAGCGCCAGACAAGAAGATGATGGACGCAACCGGAAATACCCACTACAGGAACCCAAAGACTGACAATTTGCACAAATCAAAGACAATCGCCTACTTCATCCTTTTCCTCTTTTGCCTCCTCCTCATGACTTCCTTCTGGATCTTGGAGGACAGCACACCCGCTCATCAGAGATTGCTGGCCACTGTACAGCCAATCACCATGAAAGAACATCACTTGATCCCCCTTTCGCCTCAGCTCCGAGAGAGGCGTAGGGAGTTCTGGAACAATTCCTTCGTGCAACTGTTGCACCAGCACAACCTTGCTACAAATGCCACGAACTGCTGGATCTGCGGGTTGCTCCCGCATGCCACTGAACACTCCATACCTTTCATCCCTTCTCCTTTCTCAGTTCATGGCTCCTGCCTCGCCTGGTTGATCCTCTTGCAGGAGAGCAACAAGGACAACGCCGCTTCTGGTCAGACAGTGCCACACTTATACTATGGGTTCTGGCTGAACAAAACAGGAAGCACGTCTGCCCCCATTTGTCCTGCGGTCTCAGGTTCCGCCTTCCTTATGAACATCCCTGCCAAAGAAAGAGTCGAAGTGCAAGTACTCCACAATCCAGCCAGACCCACCTTCTCCCACCTGCGGAAGCAAACAGCTGCCACCCTGACCGTGGCCCTATCTGTCATCAATGTCACAGGACTCGTGTGTCTTGAAGGCCAGGGAACGCTGCTGGTGGGTCACAGTTCCTGCCGCATCACCAGAACATTGGTCTCAGTTGATCCTCCTTCCTTTGTTGCTTCTCCGAATATGTACTTTGTTTGTGGCACCAAAGCTTACACCTGGCTCCCGAAAGGTTGGAGGGGTACGTGCTACATCGCCTTCATTCTTCCTCCCACGTATGTGGCCTCAGCCTACCTTCACCGGCAAAAGCGCGCTGGAGACATTGAACAAGCCGACTCCACTGGACCACAGTTCCTGGATGCAGCAAAGGGACTTGTTCCTCTGTGGGGACCAATGGCAAACAGCCGTGCTATCCGACACCTAACTCAGGCAATAGAAACAACCATTAACATCACGGCTGGCATCCTTGCTAACAACACGGCTGAGCTTCAGGCAGTCCGCCTGGTGGCTCTCCAAAACCGCCTTGTTCTAGATGTGATTCTGGCCGACCGTGGAGGAGCATGCCGCATCATCGGCTCCAGCTGTTGCACCTACGTGCCAGATAACTTGCCTTCAGTCTACAAAGCAATTGAACACCTCCACAGACTATCCTCAGAGGTTCACCAAGAGCAAGAAGGATGGTCGCTTGGAAGCTGGTTTTGGGACGCTTTGAAGGACTGGGGATGGAGATTGTTTACATTTATACTGATACCAGTCGTGGTACTGTGTGGATGCTGCTTAGGTATTCAATGTCTGCCACCTTTGTGTTCACTCATTTCTAACTGTATGTGCCCTAAGACTTTGGACTTTAGAACTGAACACATGAATCCCCTCTATGAGATAGAAATACGTGGTCTTATGGGGATAGATCCGAATTGACAAACTGGCGAGACATGTTAAAAGGGAGGACTGTGGAATTTTAGTTCGTGACCTAAACATCATCTGCGCCATCTTGTCCATTCCTCAGACTCACGTATGAACATACACGACTGCCATTTTTAGGTACCATGATCTCCCTGTTCACGATCGATCATCAGCGCACTTCCCTGACCCTGCAAGCCTCCCCCATGCACTCTGGCTGACCCCGCATCCACATGCGTAAGTCATGAACCCTCCTCTTCCACATGACTCTGTCTCTAGGAATCACACCCCGCGCCTGACCAACACCTCCTTCCGATTATCCACACTGATCACACTGATCCTTTCCTTCCATGAATACCTCTCCTTTGATGACCCCTTCCTCTGAGCCCGATTGTCTGTATGAACCGCTGGTCATCCCTTGGCCTGAGGATACAGTTTATTGCCCACTACTGTATGCACTCGACCCTTTTCAAAGGAGCTACTATTGATCATGACCTCCCCACCCCTTGAGATTCGATCAGGTGCACACATTCCAAAGGAATCGGCGAAACACTCAGCTGCGTGATAGCCCCCTCCTGTTGTATGGGGGTGAGGACCTCTACTGTAGCCACGTGTTGGAATGAGCCGGAACTGGGGGGGGGGGGGTACCGAGGATGTCATCTTTCACTACTTCACAATGTCTTTATAGTAATAAAGAACGGTCACATGTCATAAACCAGTATATAAAAGACCAGGTCTCAGAGAGGCTGTCAGAGAGCACCTCGAGACGATACCTTGTTGTCCGATCTGATGTGTTCTGCTCCGTCGGAATAAAACGTGTTTCCTGTCTTCCTGTCTCCAGCGCCTGCCTCTTTATTTGATAATCTTTGTAAGGTATTAGAGGCGTTTAACGCCGGGCAAAATTACTGAAGAGACATCGACTAAATCGCCTGACCATTTTGCTGATCTTCTTCAATGTAGCAAAAGTGACGCCCGAAGGGCCAGGCTTGAGACCTAACTGTGCAATTGTATTGACCTGATCTGGAGAGCCAAGAATATCCGATAGACGTGCTTGTCTAATGTGTCTGTGAACAAATGTAGCATGAACTCAGTGCAAAGCAATAACAACCAAACCATTCCCACCACCTCCCACCCAGCCTTTCCGCCCAACCGGAGAGGCAATACCAACATTTCGGTAACAGTGTATGGTATCAGTGGCACCCATAAAATAATGAAAAACAAACAAATAAGGTACATTCTATTGTCACCAAAACTATCACTAGGTGTACACCAAAATGGGTGTGTGTGTGCTATCCTATGGCCCAGCAACCTGGGTAAAAATGGCATACTTATAAGACAAGACAGGAAATAAAAAAAAAGGAGGTGGCATTGCCTGCATTTATCGCTCTTCACTCCCATAGACTCCTTTGAATACCTTGCACTCTCCATTAGCAACAACAACACCCAAATGTGTAGATTTCATATTTTTTACCACCCCCCAGGCAAAAATGACACCTTCACTGACCATTTTATGGAAATCATCACAACCAAGGCTTCCCCTAACTCTAATGACATTTGGGGCGTGGCCAAGCAGCATGGCCGACAGGACGTGAGCTCCACCAGCTCCGTCCCGAAGTCCAGCAAAATCCTTGCATTAATCCTGCCCGGGCTCTCCTGATAGCTGGAAAGCGTGTCAAAAGGAGCTGTGACCCCACTGAGACCCCTGAGCCCGAAAGAACGGACCCGCGACCTGTATTCCTCTGTGGGCGACAACACGGGTGCTCCTGGAGGCGGCGACGGCGCGTTGAATCATGCAACGCCGCGGACTGGGCCCGCACGGTGGGGCCGGACTGCGGGCGTACCACCCGGGGCTCCCGACCTGAGCGAGCCCCCTGATGAGCGCTGGTGATCTGGATGAGACTCCCGAAGTGTAGGTGGAGAATCGGAGGGCGGCGGCTCAGAGACCCTACTGCTGGGAGGCGAGGAGGGAGTCCGGACGGAGGCGCCGTCCATTTTGTGAGTTGATCCTGTGACGGAGCTCTGGGGGCCCCCCCCCTTGCACCTGCTGGGGACTGTGTGCCCGGCCTTCGGAGCGTCTACACCCGGTGGAGGAGGACGTGAGTACCGCCTACCCTGGCTCCCGATTGAGGCGAATGGTGTACGCAGGAGCTCCGGACTGCTGCGTGCCTGGCTGGACCCGGCCCCTTCGCTGACCCTTGCGGTGACTTAGTGCCTGCTCCCCTCCTCCCACCAGACTCTGACCTGTATCCCGATTTTGCCCCTCGCCACCTTACTACATCAGGGGGGATTGTGGAACAGCGTCGCTGGGGCCGCGGTCGAACTGCACCCCTCCCCCACGTGCCCGCCATCTTGGGAACTGTGCCGGGCGGCCCCCAGGGAGTCCGAGGTGGCTGGTAGTGGAGCGCACCTCTGTCCCTCCTTGCCCAGATCTGCGGAGCCTGGGAGATCCTCTGCTGATGGACTACCAGAAGTGAGAACCGTGAGGTGAGGAGGTGGTGATACCCGCGTTCCCGCTGGTCCCGCTCATTATTGGTTAGGTGGGATCCCGTATCCTGATCCCCCAAAGGATGGTGGCGGACGTGTGCTGCCCCTGCGCTGTATTGCCTCTCGGCTTGCTTGAACTACCTGGGCTGCGTCATCTGTGCGCCACAGTGTGCGCCTACCATATCTGACTTGGATTGGTTCGGGGGGCCCTCCTTGGCCGGCCGGGCTTGAGGTGCGCACCTTGTGTCACACGGACTTGAGCTACTCGTTATGGCGGCCCGCACGGGTCGTGGTTCGAAGGCCTCCCAGCCTAATACGATCGTCCAGTACATTAACCCTCACCAGCAGCCGCAAAGGATCACGAGGCAGACGGGCCCTGAAGACAGAGGTGAGGACCCGTCAGAACCGTCCAGAGCTGAACTCCTCAAGGCTATTCAAGGTTCACACACTGCCCTGGAACGCCAGATAGAGACGGTCTCTATAGATGTGAACCTTTTGCGGACAGACCATCGCAAAGTGGCGGACAAGGTTTCGGATGCGGAGGGCAATATCACTCTACTACAGGGGGAGGTCGCTTCCCTACAAAAATCGCTTGCCCAACTTACCTCTACTACCCGTGCACTGGAAAGGCGCGCCGAGGATGCAGAAGGAAGGGCGCGTCGGAGCAACATACGAGTACTGGGAGTACCGGAACGATTGGAGGCGGGGAAGCCTGAGCGCTTTCTAGAGACTTGGATCCGTGAGCACCTGTGTCCGACTGGATTGTCCAGCGTCTTCATTGTGGAACGGGCGCATAGGGCCCTGGTGCCCCCTCCGCGACCAGGGGAGGCTCCTAGAGCCCTCATCGCGCAAATACTGAACTACAAAGACCGCGACTGTATTCTCAGAGCGGCGAGAGAGACGGGGCCCCACACGATTGAGAACAGCCGCATATCAATTTACCCTGACTATACCCAACAGGTACAGGAACAGAGGAAATCCTACTTGGGGGTTAAACAAAAACTCCGTGACATGCAACTTCAGTACATGCTTCTGTATCCCGCCAAGCTCAAGGTACTTTCCCAGGGCCGGGCCCATTTCTTTGAGACACCAGCAGAGGTATGGGAGTGGCTTGAGATCAGAGGGGATGACTTGCCCCCGGGTGAGAGAGGGGGCTCGCGTGACACTTGGGGGACCAGGCCACAGAGACGGTGTCGTGGTAGGAGAAATCGCCGCTCTAGGTCCCGGGGTTCTCCTGAGGCTCGACCCACGGTGGGACCGGATGGGGACATCCTTTTGGACGACTCGCCGACGAGAGCTTGCTCGAGTTCGACTGGGGCGGCTTCTCCTAATGACATCTTGGTACCGGACACTTTGCAGGAAACGCTGCTAACCACAGATTCTACAGCTCCGGTGGTCCCGGAGACTCCCCTACCGGCACCGGAGTTGGAATGACCTTTGCTCTAACTTTCATGACCCTTCTGTATACTCACCCATAGTTGTGCGGGCCTCCATTGACCTGCAATTCTCTGACCTATAGCATTTCATCATTGTCGCTGGGGCCTTTCCGAACACTGGTTGGTACCTTGGGATTGGCATCTGGGTCATATGAGCTATGGGGGAACGAGGTGGTATTGGCTGATGTCGTGTCCACATTACTGGCAAAGCTGGGGAGACATGCCCGGGTGATTATCTCAGAATCATTGGGTCTTTCGGGGAGCTGGGAGGGTGGGTGGGTGGGGTTGTTTTGCTGTGTGTGAGTGTGTGTGGAGTGTGTTGTATGGTGTGGCTGTGCACGTCCTGGCACTGGCGGGGGAAGGGCGGGGTGGCGGTTTTGGTTGTTGCTATCCTATTGCTCGTGGGTGGTGGGGATGAGGGTGTTCTTGCAAAAGTTTCGTGTTTTGGGGTTGTTGGGGGGTGGGATTGGGCTTGTGATAATGATGACACTGGCATTATGTGCACATTGGTTCCGATTTGTGGGGAGCTTGTCCTACGAGCTGCATCCCTAGATTTATATGTAGCAGGGGCCACTTGGGGGCGGTCCGGGTTGCACCTATACTGTAGCCCGTCTGGGCGTAATCATTGGCCATGGGATTTAAGTTTTTAACGTGGAATGTGCGTGGCTTGGGCACGTGCACCAAGAGACACAGGGTCCTCACCTTCCTTAAACGCCATGGGGTTTCAATTGCTTGTTTACAGGAGACCCACTTAGACGAGGAAGGCGCACAACGACTGGCTAAGAAGTGGAGAGGCCAGATTTTCCATTCCTCCTATTCTACATATGCTAGGGGGGTTCTCGTTTGGGTGGCCCCAGGGATTCCCTGTGCTGTTCAGTACATAGACGCAGATGTGGAAGGTAGGTATGTATTAGCGAGACTCAGATTAGATGACAAAGACCTCCTGCTTCTTAACACGTATGCCCCGAACATTGATGACCCGGCCTTCTTCTCCCAGATTCAGGATCTTGTGGCTCCGAGTCTGGATGCGCCCCTCCTCTGGTTCGGAGATTTCAATTGCGTACTGCATCATGAGTTGGACCGTCACCCGCCCAGAGTGGGCACTAAGCCCCGTATGATGGCGCGCTTACAGGAAGTGATGCATAATCTTGGGGCGGTAGATGTGTGGCGTACACGCCACCCCACACAGAAGCTTTACACATGTTATACCCCGACGCATGGTACACATAGTCGGCTGGATCGGGTTCTCACGGCTAACCTTCCCTCTTCTCTTATATTGACAGTTACACACCAGGCCCGATACCTGTCGGATCATGCCCCAGTCACGTGCGTGGCGCAGTGGCCTGATCGCACGGCGCGTCCGCGCTCGTGGCGACTGCCGACTGACCTACTTCAAGATCCGGTGGCCAGAGATCATGTGGCGACGTCGCTTTCCGACTACTTGGAACTCAACTGGGTGGGGAATGACCTGTCCTACTCCACCAAGTGGGAGGCACTAAAGGCAGTCGTACGCGGAGCATGTATGGGCCTGTCGTACGGGGTCAGGAAACAATTGCTCTCTGACTTACAGACTGCGGAAGCTGCGCTCCTACGCGCCCAATCTCAGCCCGATCCGGATGCGTCGGACCAACAGGCGGAGGGTCTTGCCCTGGTATCCATACACGACATACTAATACGGCTTGATAAATTTACACTGGGCCAATACAGGCAGCGTCTCCACCGTGAAGGGGATAAGTCGGGCCGCTTGTTGGCCTGGATACTTCGTCGAGAGTTCGCGCCCGAACGAATAGTAGCCCTACGGAACCCCAGTGGCGTTATGGTCCACTCAGAGGCTGATGTTCTTGCAGTCCTTCGGAGCCATCTACAAACCGTATATGAGGCTGACTCGTCCATATCGGAGGATGTCTATCACTCGTATCTTGAAGGCCTCCGCCTACAGACCCTACCGGAAGCTGTGGCGAAGGAACTTGATGTCAAGCTGACGTTGGGTGAGATTACCGCGGCGATAGCCGCCCTCCCCCGGGCCAAGACTCCTGGTGGAGATGGATTCCCAGCTGAGTTTTATCATGCTTTCGGACATGTCCTCACGTGTTGGTCTCCGTTGATCTGGCTAAAGCCTTTGATACGGTGCACTGGGGTTATCTAATGCACGTGCTCCTGAAGATGGGGTTCGGTCCTGGATTTTGCGACTGGATCCGGGTGCTCTACAAGGCGCCCCGAGCCAGGGTGCGACTGGGATCGGCCCGTTCCGACGAATGGTCATTGGGGAGAGGCACCCGACAGGGCTGCCCTCTCTCCCCTCTCTTATTTGCTCTTGCCATTGAGCCCCTCGCCGTTTCTGCCCGCGAGGAGTTACATGACTAGGGCATAGTGGTGGGGGATACTACCAATGTTATCTCCCTCTACGCTGATGATGCGCTCTTCTATCTGACTTCCCCGGTGGAGGCCCACCCCGCCTTGATGCGGCTCTTGGACCGCTTTGGCGCAGCCTCTGGACTGCGTATGAATGTCAACAAGTCTCTGGTGTTTCCGCTGACTGATGCTGTCCCTGACCCGGATGCGGATCCCCAACACTTGGGCCTCCGGAATGAACGGCTGGCGTTCAGGTACTTGGGTATTCAGGTGGCCGCCTCTGACGAGACTCTCCTGGCTTACAACATCGACAAAATTCTCGCGGCCCTCGGTAAATCTATTGCCTTTTGGAACACACTCCCTCTCTCTCTCATGTGGCGACTGGCAGTTGCCAAAATGGTGATGCTCCCTAGAGTCCTTTATGTGTTGAAAAACACTCTATGCCCTTTGCCACCCCGTGTGTTCCGAACCCTGAACTCACTCCTCACCTCCCTACTTTGGGCGGGTGGGCGCAGTAGGGTCGCGCTACATACGGTAACGAGGTGCTGGGATGAAGGCGGCCTCGAGGCCCCGAGGTTTGACCTGTACTACTATGCGGCACAGCTACTCCCAGCCGCCAGGTGGTTTGCTGAGGACGAGAACTGGGAGCTGGCATTGTTGGCTGGCGCGACTAATGATAAGGGCCTACAGGAGGCCTTAATGCAGGGTCGAGGCGCTGATGACACTCTGCCCTATGTGGTGAGGCATACGGCCAGCATTTGGCAGCGGTTTGTAGAGAAGGTTCTGCGACGCACGCCGTTCCATAGGGAACTCCCAATTTGGATACTAGCCCCGATATGCACACTGGAGGCGAATATGTCCTTTCGAGAGTGGCGTTTGGGCGGCTGCGAGACCCTTGCGGATCTCTACCCGGACAACTCCTTTGTGTCCTTTGAGAGGGCCGCGGACTCTTTTGACCTCGGGGAGGGCCAATACCTACACTACGGAAGTCTCAGGGAGGTGGCCAGGACAACATGGCCCCAATTCCCAGAGGCACCCCAGCTCACTTATACTCTGGACATAATTTTATCCTGTGGGAGAGGTAGGCGCCTGATTTCCCTCCTTTACTCTGCCATGCGCAGAGACTCGATTCCCCCGTTGGCGCCGGCCTGGGTGGCTTGGGAGGCAGACCTGGGGATAGAGTTGGATCCTGCCCAGAGAAAGCGGATTGGACTGTTGACTCGTAAAGTATCCTGCAATGCACGTTTTAAACTCATATACTTTAATTTCGTCCACCGCACTTACATGACACCTGTCTCCCTCCATCGTATATCGTCAGATAGACGTCATAATTGCCCTAGATGTGGGATGGAAAGGGCGGGGTTCCTACACCTAGCATGGGAATGTCCCTTGGTCCAGGATTTTTGGCGCAGGGTGGTGGTATACATTGCCCGTGCCACGCATCTCAGGTTACAGCTGGACCCACTTCACTGTCTGCTAGCATTAGTGCCTAAGCCGAAGAAGAAAGGTCTGTCTTATAAATTGCTCCAACTTCTACTAGTACTGGCGAGGAGACGGGTGGCCATTACCTGGATGGGTCAGAGGGCGCCTGAGATTTCTCATTGGTTACGGGATGCCAAGGAATGGGCCTTAGCAGAGGAGACGCACATGCAGCGCACTCGCAGGGACGGGAAGCTCCAGGATGACTTACTCGCCTGGAGAACTATGTGTATGGAGGGAATGGAGGAGGATGACTCGGACGCCACCAGCGCTGAGTTGTTTTCCTCTGCGTCCTCGGGGTCTGGTGATGGGGGGGGGTCTGGGGCGGGGTGTTTGGAGGCGGTGCAGAGGTCCCCTGTGGTCACGCCGATATTCCTTGATAGACATGTTTGTATTTAGCGGTGATTCCCATTAGGCCACACTACATTGTGATGACCGCGACCTAGCTGGCCCTTGCATGTATCTCCTCCTGTATTCGGATCAGCACTAGAAATGCCATTCATGGGGTACTTAGTTATTGTTAAGCTGTTATATAGTGAAGAAATGCAACATAAGAAAACTGGCGTGGACATTGCTAATGTTTTATTGATACTTGGAGCACAAATGCAATTTTCCCTACTCGTATATATGTTTACTCCTGCGCCGCCCTGCCTCCGGGATGTGGGCCATATATGGCTGTGTATTGACTCTGGGACCTTTTGTTCCTGCCGTTTACATATCAACTGGGTTGATGACTGTATACCATGTGCCTTTTTACTATCTTCGCCACAATAAAAATATTTTACAAAAAAAAAACAAACTCTAATGACATTTTCCTTGGAGATTTCAACTTGCACTGGAACGACCTCAAAGACCCTCAGGTCAATGCCATCAGAGACTTCCTGGCCGACCAAGCCCTTACCCAAGCCTGAATACTCCCTACTCGCACAAAAGGCACCACTTTAGACTGGATCATCGCCAAAGGCTCAGCAGTCAAACTTATCTCTATTGACCCCTGTGACTGGTCCGACCACCACGCTATTTCCTTCCTTCTGCCTGGCACCCACAAGACATGGACACCTCAACCCGTAATCCCCAAACGATGGGTTAGAGACTCCAAAAACCTAGATCACGGACAATTGGCTGCACGCTGTGAGACTGACATCCCTCGCCCCCTCATCTCTCCTCGTTCCACAGCCTCACTGAACATTACTCCTCTACCATTGCCAACATTCTCGATGACCTCGCTCCGCTAAAACTTAAAAGAACCCAGACCAAAGACCGGAATCCCTGGTTCAACGAATCCCTCAACAAGGAGAGGAGATCCCTTCGGCAGACAGAATGTAACTGGAAACAACACCCGTCAGCAACCCACCTAAAGCTTCTCCGACAGGCCAGAAATGCCTGCAATAGGAAAATACTATATTCAAAAAAAGAATTCTTTAGAACAGAACTAGATAACGCCAAAAATAGACCTCGCAAGCTATCCGACTTAGTCAAACACCAATCCAACAAACTAGCAAAAACTTCTAAAGAGACCCCTAAATCGCTAATATCCTGCGAAGAATTCTCCTCCTACCTCTGCAACAAAATCTCTGCCTTAGGAATCAAACTCGAATCTGCAACTCTCTCCCTAACTCTGTTGGCTCCCTCCACGTTGCCCTCCCAGACATCACCCAAAGGCCATGCCCCTTGGTCCAGCTTCAAAGTCTATGACGACCACTCCGGCTCGAAAATTCTTTCCTCCCTTAACCCGAACAATCACTTCAATGACCCTCTCCCCTCTAACTGCCTAGCTGCCACCTCTCAGGCTATCATCCCTTCCTGGACTGCAATAATCAACACCTCCCTCCTACAGGGATCGATACCGGACTCTCTCAAAGCTGGCCGAGTCGCCCTCATTTTAAAAAAACCAACACTGGATCCCTCCTCCCTTGAAAACTATAGACCTATTTCCAACATCCCACTCCTAGCCATAGTTCTTGAAAAATGTGTGCAACAGCAACTGAGCCATCACATCACTAACTTCCACTTACTGGATGTCTACCAATCCGGATTCAGACCTGGACACAGCACCGAAACCACCCTCCTCCACATAGTGGATGATGCTCTTCAAGCCCTGGACCAAGGCAGTACCTGTCTCCTTATCCTCCTAGATCTTTCCTCGGCCTTCGATACGGTCAACCACAAAACACTCCTTGAACGCCTCAAACTCAAGATGGGTTTGGACGGCACCGTTCTGGAATGGTTTAGGGCCTTCCTCCAGAATCGCTCACAGAGAATCCTAATTAACGGCAACCTATCCGCCCCCTCCCCGATCACGGTAGGAGTCCCTCAAGGCTCAACCCTGTCCCCATCTCTTTTGAATCTTTACCTGGAACCTCTCGCAGAGGTGCTACGCACCGCAACATCACCTACCACATGTATGCTGAAGACACACAGATTTCATTTTCATTACACGAAATTATAAAAACTATCAAGTCTGGCTCTCCCCTTGACCCTTTCCCCCCCCCAAATCCTTCCTTCACTTGATACCCCTTCCCTCACGCTCATTTTAGAGCTTCTGAACAGTTCTTTGAGAGAGGCTGAAGTCCCTAAAGCTTGGAAACATGCCATGGTCTCACCTCTTCCAAAGAAATCTACTGCAGATCCAAACGACCCCTCTAATTTCCGTCCAATCTCGCTGTTGCCCCTTTTTTCCAAAATTTTGGAGAAACATATTGTCTCCCAACTCACTCACTTCACAGAATCCAATCACCTTCTTCACACATCCCAATCCGGTTTTAGGACAGGTTTTTCAACGGAATCCACCTTACTTGGTGTCTCTGAAACCATACGTCGGCAAGTGGATGATGGGGAGACCGTGGCACTTATATTACTCGACTTAAGTGCCGCATTTGACACGGTCTCCCACACCATCCTCATTAACACCTTGCAAACCTATGGTATCACAGGACCAGCACTGGCTTGGCTTAGTAGTTTTCTCTCTGAGAGAACTTTTCAAGTATTTTCGGCCACATCCTCTTCTCAACCCCATAATCAACCTTATGGGGTTCCCCAGGGCTCGATACTCAGCCCTTTATTATTTAATTTATACGTCAGTCCCCTTGCCCGTTTAGCCGAACAATCTGGGTTGACAATTTACTCATACGCTGACGACACCCAGATTGTTTACTCACTCTCGGCAAATGCACATTCCAACCCATCTTCCCTCCATTTGGGCCTCTCCAACATTGCCAATTGGATGTTTGAGAATAAGCTAAAACTCAATGGAGGAAAGACGGAATTACTTTTATTTGGAAAACAAACCTCCTTGTGGGGCCCACAACATTGGCCCTCTCAGATGGGGCCGACACCCACCCCCTCTACCAATGCTCGCAACCTGGGCATCATTTTTGATGAAAACCTATCTATGAAACAGCAAACGGTCAGAGTGGCAGCTACGTGTTTTACCATACTCAAGTGGCTAAGGAAAATCAGGTGGATGCTCCCCCAGAATACACTAAAAACTGTAGTCCAAGCTCTAATTACTTCTAGGCTGGACTACGGAAACATCTTATACCTGGGAGTATGCAAGGATGTTACCAAGAAACTCCAAACAGTGCAAAATGAAGCTGTGAGACTGATATGCATGTTACCAAAAAGATCTTCTACGTCATCTGGTCTCCGGAGTCTCCATTGGCTCCGTATTGAACAACGAGCAAAATTTAAAGCTCTATGTTTCATGCATAGAATTAAGGCCGGTAAGGCCCCTGCATATTTGAGCTCCTTGGTTAAACAATACGTCCCCACTAGAACTCTACGCTCCTCGACTCAACATAAGTTCCAGGTACCCAGGATCAATCGAGTTAGACAAGGAGGTCGCTCTTTTTCCTATCTGGCCCCCTTGTTATGGAACTCCCTTCCAATCCAACTCCGCACAAATGAATGCTATTTGCAATTCCGTAAGAACCTGAAGACATGGTTGTTTAACCAATAACTAAACTTCATCTGCTCAACTGTCCCTTTCCCCTTGTTACCGGTTTCAGCCTCTTTCTTAGCGCCGGGAAACCTTAGGGTAGCTGTTGCGCTCTATAAAAATAAATATAATAATAATAATAATAAATCTCTTCTCCTAAGGACATTCTCTCCCTGAATGAGGCCTTGAAACTGACTGTCCACTGGCTCACCTCTAACCAGCTCAAACTTAACGCAAAAAAACGAGTTTCTTCTCATCTCCCCACCCAAAACCAATCCAGACATCCAAGAATGAATCAAGGCCATCACAGTGCTAAACTGCTCTCCTACCATTGTGGACTCTGCAAAATCCCTGGGAATAACTCTAGACGGCAGCTTGATCAATTCGATGGCTAAAGCTGCCAGATTTCACCTGAATTACCTAAGAAACTTGAAACCCTTCCTCGACCCTCCCGACCTAAAAATAGCAACCCAGGCACTAGTCGTCTCTAGACTTCAATACGGTTGCTCTACTCTTGCAGGTCTGCCTATAAACTCTCTGGCCCCACTGAAAGCCTGCCTAAACGCCGCTGCCAGACTCTTAACTGGTTCAAGGAAATTCGACCACATCTCTCCCCACCTGAAAGTCCTGAATTTGCTCCCTCTCGAGGCCAGAATCCAACTTAAGATGGCCTGCATTACTTACAAGGCCCTATACTCTAACTCCCCTTGCCTTCCTTGCCCACAAACTCGTGTTATCCGGAGGAGCCAGAAACTCCGGGTCCGCCAGAGACCTCCTGCTCCAACCAGCTCGTTTCCAGAAAGAGAAAACCTACAATCGAGCCTTCTCTGGGGCCGCTCCAAGAATATGGAATTCTCTCCCGCCTACCATCAGAAGACTATCATCTTTTGCTCGCTTCAAAAAGGAGACAAATATTTTCCTTATGGGCAAATTCCTTGCCTAACGACCGCATTACAATCTCCTCTACGTCCTTGTACCGCCCGCCATGACGGCTTTATCCTTGAGTTTCTCGGATGATACCTCCCGGCCCTCTGGGCTTCACACCCGGGAGCTGTGACCACCCACTTTCTTGTATATTAACTCTACCTCTTTTTATCCATGTCTATCCAGAACTTGAGACTCCCTGTTTTTCCTACATAATGTACATAACCCTTGTTTCCCTTTGATATCCTCCCTTCCTATGCCCTTTGTATATCACCCCCTCAATCATGTAAAGCGCTCTGATACCCTCACAGGTCTGGTTCGCGCTATATAAAACCTTAAAAATAAATAAATAAATAAATAAATACGTAAAATGTCAAATCCCTGCTGTTACAACAAATAACCAATTGTGCGGCACATATGAAAAAAAACAAAATAATAATTCAAAAGACAGTTAATCAGCCATGACCAAAGTTCGAAAACAGGTCCATACTGGCCACTGAGCCACTATGCGGGGGAGAGGCAGTATCTGTCTCGGAGGCGCGCTTATTATTGTGTTTGAAAGTGTGGCAAAACTCCTGCACCTCCGTAGGGTTATCAAACACTCGGGCTCGACCATTGACCTCCACCCGTAGCCTGGCAGGATACAACATACCATATTTCAACCCTGAGCGTTGCTTTCACTCCGAGATATTTTCTCCTTGCATCTTGCACCATAGCAGTGAAATCCGGGTATAGAGACAGCTTGGAGCCCTGCCAGGTAAGTTCACCTTGTTCGCATGTCATCCGCAGCGCTGTGTCTCTGTTCCTGAAGTTCATTATTCGTGCAAATATGGGCCTGGGCGGGCACCCCAGGTTAAGTCGGGGGCCATGTGATCTGTGAGCACGTTCCACCACGAAACCTGGAGTGAAGGCGTCTTTACCAAACAAGTCTGTCAGGATAGTCTCCGCCATATTGTCCATGCGCCCAGCAGCCGTGGATTTGGGCACACTCAAAAGGCGAATGTTGTTACGATGACTTCGTGCCTCCACATCCTCATTCTTCATTGCAACTTCTTTTAAGATCTGTTCCATTCGATTGATCCTTTTCAAAGATTGCGCCAACCCATCTTCCAAATCCAATGTGCGGGACTCCACCACATCTAGGCGCCGATTGTGCACCTTGATCTTCTGCATCCATGTCAGCTATGTGTTTGTCTAAGGTATCAAAGCGAACATCTACTGCCTTGAAACCTGCCCTCATCTCCAGTAGTAGTGGACCCAAGTGGCTGACGTCGTCCACTGAAGTTGTGGGTGGTTGCCCACCTTCTGCCATGTCGCTAGGCTGGTCCCGGACAGACTCCACTATTTTTTTGAAGGGGGGAAGGCGCTGTTTAGGATCTTGGCGGCCCATGCCAAGACAGCCCTGGAGTACTTGAGAAATTAGTGCAAGGTTAAACTGCATAGTAGGATGCAGCTGAGGTGCGGTAGGGAGGCATCCACAGGTAGCGAGCAGCTCACAGGATGGCATGTCACAGCGCTATGTAGGCTGCTTCCACAGTGTGTTAGGACTGCACCAGAAGGGAGCGCGCTGGAGGACCTCGATGTAGTCTGCAGTCCAGGTCAGTTTGAGGTATGAGAATCAGCACAGTAATAATTTAACAGTCCAGGTCAGTTTGAGGTATGAGAATCAGCACAGTAACAATTTTGGGAGCAACAGAGATGGCGCAGTGCTGATAGATGTTGCAGGCTTATTCACTGCTGCCCATCTGTGGGAGATCTGCCCATTCGTAAATCTTACCCGTTGTGTTAAACCGATACAGCCAGGATGGGGGGAAGGGTCTGTGGGTACTACGCACCTGTTTCCAGGTGGGTGGTGGAAGGGGGCGGGTGCCAGCTGGGCATGCACCCAGGCGCCGGAGCACAGAAATGATTATGCCCCCATGGGCGCAGGCGAGAGGAGCTACTCGGGGCTGCGGCCTGGGCCCGCGCTAAGGTGAACACACAGGCCCGTTCTCCGCAGCCGCTAGCACTCGCAGCCCTGGGGGCAGTGTGCCTCTGCTGCACGGGCGGCCAAACGGACCCCCCAAATCGCGGGACGCATGCGGTACTGCCCTATGTGCCCCGGACACCCGTGGCGACGCTGCCACTTACCGCACAGCCCCCGCGGGGATCCTCAGTTGCCCCCTCAAGCTGCCGCAGGTCCCGCATCTGGTGATTGCAGCATCGCTGCCATGTTGGGTTGCACGTCGGCTGAGTGCTGCACCAACATACACCCGTACCTCTGCTTATGGGCTAAGCTGCCCGCCACCATCGGTGCTGGATGTCCCCGCTCCACTTCCCAGGCCGTTACATCAATTTCAGCCGCATTGGAGTCCAGGAAGCGATCTTTAGGTTGCTGTGGCCGGGAGAGCTTTAGCTCCGCAAGGCCATTCCGCTTACGTCTTAGCCACGCCCCCACCTGTGGAGTATTATTAACACTGCTATTAACATAGTTTAATTTAGCGCAAGAATCACCCATACAGGGGTATCTTGGTGCTTGGTCAACTTTGCACCTGTGTATGTGATCTAAAATAACGCTGTTTTTAATGATTTCCTGAAAATAGAGTAGTAGGATCCTCACTCAGCTCCACCCTCTTCAACACTTATATGACACCTCTGACCAGCATCGCCAAAAACCACAGACTCAACATCATGTTCTACACCGACGACACACAACTCATCCTCTCCCACTCCGAAGACACCACCAACACAAAGACCAACTTCCACAGCTGCATGACAGATGTTGCCAACTGGATGAGGGACAACTGCCTGAAGCTCAACATAGACAAGACAGAGGTATTACTTTTTCGGAAACAAAAGCTCCCCATGGGACTCATTCTGGTTGCCCTCAGAACTCGGACCTGCTCCTACCCCCACTGGCCATGCTAGAAACCTAAGCATCATTCTGAAAAACAAGCTAACCATGATGACTCTGGTCAAGTCTGTCTCCTCCTCCTGCTTCTTCATCCTTTGCATGCTTTATAGGATGCTCAAGATGCACCATGTAACAGGCCCTCATCTCCAGCCAACGAGACTACAGCAACGCTCTCCACACAGTGTTTACAGCTCAGCTCCCTGATAACTACAGCCCATACATAACGTTGCAGCCAGGCTTGTCCTGGATCTCACTAGATGAACCCACATCACCCCTACCTCGAGGAGCTCCACTGCTTCTCTACACAGAAAAGATGCCAGTTTGAGCTCCATGCATACAAACACTACACAACTGTGGGTCCGCCTACTTGAACCACCACCTGAACTTCCATCAGTCGACGAGACAAGACCGCTCCGCATCCCTTTTCCTAACTCTCACCCCCCACATCCTAAGTAGCAGATGCGGAGGTCTCTCCTTCTCATACCTCACAGCGAAGACATGGAATGAGCAGCCCTTTCATCTACGGACTTCCCCATCTCTTCCAGAGTTCCAAAAGTTCTGGATGACCTGGCTATTTGACTAATCAGCTGGACCCTGTCAGCACCTGGATAGCCTCGCAGGTGATAAGAAGTGCTCTACAAAATTACTGACTCATTGAGTGATTAAAAGCTTATGGTGAGGTAATATCCATAAGGTACATACGCCATAGGTTAAGAATGACGATAAGCACATAAGCTCCTATAATGAGAAGCATAAGACAGAGCTGTGATGCCCTAAGCAGGTAAAGCTGATTAATTTCCTTTTGGCATGTCTGCATATGACATCATGGGTTGTCCTTGGAAGAAAAATGAGGTTAGATGCTTTTACAGCAGTGAGTCATTTACTTAAAAGCTATCAATTACACTGACATTGTGTCACCAGGCCTCTGTAGGGTCCCCTCGCTTTAAATTGAAGCAGCTCTCCCTTAAAACGTAGCACTTCCTGAAAAAAAATGCCTTCCAAGAAGAATGCGGACATTCCTCCGTGAATAGTTCGCACATGTTCTGCAGTTAGTCTCTTACAAGTATGTTGAAAAAAACTGCTGGTCCAGTGTATGGATGAGAATGTGAACGAAGAACACAGTGAGACATAAGTGGTGTGTATGTCGGGCTAAGAAGGAAGGAGTGGGTGATCAACAATTGAGGATATGAAGAATACGAAAGACATCCGAAGAATCATAATGGGAATCGATGGCAGACAACAGAACAGGACAACAATGATGACAGGAAATGTAATCGTTAGAAGCAGACTTTAGTTTAAAGGAAATGCAGGTAGGCCTGTCTGTAAGTATGCATTAGAATGAAGAAGAAAATCTGCTTGGCAGTCATCCCTCTCCCGTAAAGAGCAAAAGGCAAGACATAATAAGTGTGAGACTGTAACATGTGTAAAATGGTGTAACAATAGTGGGCAGCAAAAAAAGAGCATTTAAAAAATGTTATGGGGCAGCAGCAGCTGACAGTTACTTTATGCAATAGATCCAACAGGTGTTCAAAAGGATCCAGTCTGCAGGGACAAAGGCAGACGAAAGGACCCAGGAGGTGTTTTCCGCACCATCACTGCTTGTAAATACAGCATGTATTGGACTGACCTCGGCAGATATCTCTTGGAGGGTCTGGCCCTCAGGGGAGCAGACCTCTCCTGGGATCTCTTGGAGGGTCCGGCCCTCAGGGGAGCAGACCTCTCCGGCGATCGCTTGGTGGGCCCCGCCCTCAGGGGAGCAGACCTCTCCAGCGATCGCTTGGTTGGCCCCGCCCTCAGGGGAGCAGACCTCTCCGGCGATCGCTTGGTGGGCCCCGCCCTCAGGGAAGCAGACCTCTCCTGGGATCTCTTGGAGGGCCCGGCCCTCAGGGAAGCAGACCTCTCCTGGGATCTCTTGGAGGACCCTGCCCTCAGGGAAGCAGTCCTCGGCAGGGATCTCTTGGTGGGCCCCGCCCTCAGGGGAGCAGACCTCTCCTGGGATCTCTTGGAGGACCCCGCCCTCAGGGAAGCAGTCCTCGGCAGGGATCTCTTGGTGGGCCCCGCCCTCAGGGGAGCAGAACTCTCTGGTGATCGCTTGGTGGGCCCCGCCCTCAGGGGAGCAGACCTCTCCTGGGATCTCTTGGAGGACCCCGCCCTCAGGGGAGCAGACCTCTCCTGGGATCTCTTGGTGGGCCCGGCCCTCAGGGGAGCAGACCTCTCTGGGGATCTCTTGGAGGGCACGGCCCTCAGGGGAGCAGACCTCTCCAGGGATCACTTGGAGGGCCCCGCCCTCAGGGAATCAGACCACGGCAGGGATCTCTTGGTGGGCCCCGCCCTCAGGAGAGCAGACCTCTCCTGGGATCTCTTGGAGGACCCGGCCCTCAGGAGAGCAGACCTCTCCGGGGATCTCTTGGTGGGCCCGGCCCTCAGGGGAGCAGACCTCTCCAGGGATCTCTTGGAGGACCCGGCCCTCAGGAGAGCAGACCTCTCAGGGGATCTCTTGGAGGACCCGGCCCTCAGGGGAGCAGACCTCTCCTGGGATCTCTTGGTGGGCCCCGCCCTCAGGGGAGCAGACCTCTCCGGCGATCGCTTGGTGGGCCCCGCCCTCAGGGGAGCAGACCTCTCCTGGGATTTCTTGGAGGGTCCGGCCCTCAGGGGAGCAGACCTCTCCGGCGATCGCTTGGTGGGCCCGGCCCTCAGGGGAGCAGACCTCTCCTGGGATCTCTTGGAGGACCCCGCCCTCAGGGAAGCAGACCTCGGCAGGGATCTCTTGGTGGGCCCCGCCCTCAGGAGAGCAGACCTCTCCGGGGATCTCTTGGTGGGCCCCGCCCTCAGGGGAGCAGACCTCTCCAGGGATCACTTGGAGGGCCCGGCCCTCAGGGGAGCAGACCTCTCCTGGGATCTCTTGGAGAGCCCGCCCTCAGGGGAGCAGACCTCTCAGGGGATCTCTTGGAAGACCCGGCCCTCAGGGAAGCAGACCTCGGCAGAGATCTCTTGGAGGGCCCGGCCCTCAGGAGAGCAGACTTCTCCGGGGATCTCTTGGAGGGCCCGGCCCTCAGGAGAGCAGACCTCTCCGGGGATCTCTTGGAGGGCCCCGCCCTCAGGGGAGCAGACATCGGCAGGGATCTCTTGGAGGACCCAGCCCTCACTTCTAGGGATTAAATGGAGTAGCTCTGTGACCCTTCGAAGTATTGACGCAGAGCAATGCCTTCCAATGGAAAGTTCAGGCTAGTCCACCTTTTAACACAAGACTGTCCCCATTACTACTTTGACAGATTGATAACTCCGCCTCGGCTTAGATCAGAAGTAGCCGAAAAGTGGCATGTTGGTGATTTATAGAACACCTAAAAGTAACCAATAAAAATAACACGTGCTTGTGTTGTAACGTGTCATGGTATTTCTGTGATTTAAAGTGGAATGGGTTCACTTCGGCACTATGACACTATCTCACTGCCCCGCCCCTTCTTCTGCCTCTCATCCCCTCCCTTTATGCCCCTACTTCACCCTTCCGAACCTCCACCACCACCCTAGCCCACTCTCCCTTTAATACTCTGATTCCACTGTATCCTTTCTCCTCCCTGTCTGTACAGCGCCCCCTGCCTCGTTGGCTTGGTCTTTGCTATACATGCATGACACATACAAATGTACAGTGCTTCGAATGTGCACATTTCTCTCACTTCCGTGGCTCGCCCATCGAGCTCGAGCTCGAGCCTTCCTTGGGGCCTGGAGGAAAAATAAATTGAGGATCAGTTTTCAAAACCAATAGAACATGACAAGGAAGGGGTGACTGGCCGTTAAAAGGCATCTGTGAGCAGGTAAATTGTTACAACAACTTCCTTCCTCTTACTGCATCCAGCATGTGACCTGCAGAAGGACCTTCCCTCTACCAAGAAACAGATCTGCCTTTAATTCACAACAGAGAGTTCAGGCTCGCGCAGCTGAGTCTCACTTGATAGGCTTCACTTCCAGATGAACCGTGAGTCCAACCAATAGGGGACTGAAAATCTCCTCGCTGCCCCACCCGTGATAAATCCACGTAATTTGAGAAAGGGAGTTAACCCATTTTAGACAAGTCCGCAATAAGTAACATGATTCACAAGCAAAGAGGCAAAGGCCCTACTGAGATTCATGATAACTTTATTAAAATAAGCTGAGTATATGAGGCGCAACACACCCTTGCCCTGGGACTACTTCTATCCCAGCAGAAAAGGGAGATTATTTTGGTTTGCTTTGGCTGCTGTACAAATTCTTAGCTTGGTCAGATTTTATATTTTGACTTGGAAGGCAATTTTTTTTCAAACCCTGGCTGAGCTGAATGTTATATTTGTTTTGTTGTGGCTGTGCTGTTTCTTTAATTGCCACGTTACGCATTTTAATTACATGTCTCACTGTTCCTTTCAAAGCTACTGTCCCAAAACGTGTATTTTGTTTTGTCAGACTCTAACCGCATGATGCGCACAAATTCAGTGAGGATTCTTTTTATGGATATATCTTCTCATGAAAATTACTAAATATGGATGAGTTTAGAAAATAGAAACACTGGAGATCTTCTTGGTGTCTTTACAGTTTTACAAAAGAAGAGTGTCTGTTCGTAATTTTATGTCTAATTAAATCAATCTAAAAGTACAGTAAAGATACAATTTATTTTTTTTGTGCTGTAATCGAATCTTTTCTAGGACATTAATATGACCCAACTCATGAAGATAATCTGTCTTCCACCTCTATAGATGTTGTATACAAAATTCCAGAGTGTCAATTTACTCTCCCAGGCAGTAATCAAGATTAAGTTATGTATCCGTGGCAGAGGTGTGGGTAACTCTCTATTGAATGTAGGGAAAGTTAGCATCAAGAGTGCCTTTGCCGGGGGGCGTGGCTTGAGCGCCGCACAGGATGGCGGCTTAGCGTCGGAGCTCCGCTGACCGAGCACCGACGCCGGCAGATTTCTCCGCTCTCACCGGACTTTCCCAGAAGGAAAACGCTGCATCTGGTGTGGGAGCATGAGGTGAGCAAAGGACTCCGCTCCTTGTTTCCTAACTCCAGCGATATGTGCTCCTTTTCGCTGTGACGAGGTCCGCTTTTTCGGCGGCCGCCATTTTCTCTTTGACGTAACGCTTTGTACGAGTGATAATTGCCTCATGTTTGCCTCGTTTCTCCATCTTCAAGCCTCTCATTTACGTCTACCTCCCTCACCAGCCTAATAATCACTACGAAATGCCTCCTCAGTTGCAGCTTCTCTGCTCTTCATATTTTACCGTGCAGGCGTCATTCTCAGCACCTCAGCCTTATCTCTTCATTTAAATAAAATCCTGGTTGGCGCCTTTTTCGAACGCATTTTAATATGCGCTACGCTTCCTGGCTTATTACAGTATTTCTCTTTGCGCAGTACTGCTACAGCAACCTTCCTACTGGACATGGGTTCTATGGTCATATTACCATATTACATAACCTGCATATCATCGACGCTGCTGTTCTTGCGCTTGTATACTCATGCAATGCTTGGTGATTTGCTCCAGTGTTCTATTTCCGCAAACATGTCTGAAGGTTTTCCTGATGAGAAACTGTATTTTTCACAGCCACTATAGTGAATAATTCGACGTCTCTTCAGCTTGATTATTTTTGTTTGGCGCGCTTCCTGTGCGCATTAAACAGTGTCGTGCCACAGTGTTTCTTCCTTGAATGCTATTTCTATTGACTTTGTCTTGTGGTCTGTAGTGGCACTAATATTTTTCCTCCTATTTTTTCATGGGGAAATTGCGTACCCTCAAGCTTACTGCTTCAACGCCCAAACCGCGTCATTCCTCAGAATCTGACTCCACGAATCCAACCATGGATGATTCTGCTTCTCATAAGCCGGACTTAACTCCTGGGGCAATTCCAAAACATATTTCCTCAAGTAAACTTTTGCAACCTGCTTCAACAAAGCGCCTCAAAAAAGACCCCCCTTCCCCAGGCTCATCATCACATTCCGCTTCTATGGATCTTATTCTTGAGGAAATCCGTGCGCTCAAACCCTTCATGGCTGAGACTACTAAGACTTTGCAGTTTTTACACGATAAATGGTCTACTCTTGAATCGCGTGTTCTTCTAGTAGAACAGGCCACGGAGGCCCTTCAAACCTCAAGCTCTAGGATTTCGCTTTTGGAAAAAGATGTTTCTCTCCTGAGGAGGCAGACAGAGGAGTTGGAAAATCGTAATCGCAGAAATAACCTACGTCTTTATGGTCTTCCAGAACTTTCAGAGGGATCCAATCCAACTGCATTTTTTCAAACCTTTCTGCCGAAAATTCTGGATCTTCCTCCTTCCTCTTCACTTAATATACAACGTGCTCATAGACTTGGTCCTAAGGTTTCCAACAAACCCCGAGGAGTCATCATGCTGTTCTTACAATATACTGATCTCCTGCAGGTTCTTTCAGCAGCAAAAGCTAAAAAACAAGTTATGTGGGAAGGTCATCGTCTTTATCTATCTCAGGATGTGGCTAAAGTGACAGCTGATCGTCGAAAACAATTTCTTGATTTGAGACCACGACTGCGAGCTCTAAATGCAAGATTTGGACTGCTTCATCCTTGTCTCTTCAAGGTGACCTATAAGGATAAGACGACGACCTTCGATGATCCACAGGTCCTTCAAGAGTTTCTTCGTCAGCAGGAGACAGATGTCATGGACACTACAAGAGCTGTTTAGTCACGCATGAATGAACTGTTTACCTTTCCGTTATCCTATTGTGTCGTATTGTGTCGTATTTTTGTCCTTTATTCCCTGCTGATTGATATCATATTCTAACATGTTTGTATTTGTTATTCTGTATTTTATATTTCATATGTTTCTCTAATATTCCTCTTATTTTTTGTCTTCTTATAGATGATCTTCCCTTTTCTTCATCCCGGTGTATTCATGCATCCCTTCATTTCAGTTCTCTGCTGGTTCCTTCGGTGTTCGGTGGCGTATGTTCAGTTATCGCTGTCGTCATCTTCTGGCGTCGTCACCCCCCATTCGTCGTCTTCGTTCTGTATTCGTTGGTATGTTTCTATGTTCTTCTTATATTGCTCTGTCCTCTCTACTGTTCTCTTTTGCTATCTCCTCTCTCTGCTCTTTTCTCTCCTTCTTTCTCACTGTATTCTCAATTTATTCTCTTGATTTATTTCTCTTACTTACTCTATCTCTACATTCCTACTACCATTCTCTTGTCTTCCCAACGCATCTTTTCTATTCTATCTTCTTTTCCTTATCATTCTACTCTTGATTTCTATTCCGAGTAGTCACTTGGAACGTTAAGGGGTTAAATAACCCCATTAAACGTCAACGAGTTCTGACGCATTTGGCTAGGCTTAAAGCTGATGTAGCCCTCCTCCAAGAATCCCATCTTTTGGAAAAGGAGGCTGTAAAACTCAAACGTTGTTGGGTGGGACATGTTTTCCATTCTCCTGCCTTAGGTAAGAAAAATGGTTCAGTTATATTATGTCACAAAAAGTTAACAGTTTCTGTTGTTTCTCAAGAATGTGACGTTAATGGTCGTTTGGTTCTTGTAAATCTTCTCATAGACAAGATACCAATTGTTATTTTTAATGTTTATGCTCCCACAGGGGTTGACAAATTGTTTTGGCCTGCTATTTCTGAAAAACTTGTTATGCTTGATGAACAATATGTTATTTTAGGTGGTGATTGCAATCAAGTTCTTGACCCCATTTTAGACAGAAATTCTAAAGTTACATTTGTTTCCTCCAAAATGCACTCTCAATTTACTGCATCTATTCAAAATAACGCATTAGTTGACATTTGGAGACTATGTAATCCCGACCTTAGAGAGTACACCTTTTACTCCCCCACCCACCATTCCCAATCCCGTATTGATTACCTTTTTCTTAGCAAATCCTTAGCTCAACTTGCCCTTCATTCAGACATTGGTTCTATCTTAATTTCAGACCATGCTCCCGTTTTTGTTGACATTGACCTTATCCCCTTCTCTCCTCACTCTGGGCGCTGGAGATTTAATAATTCTTTACTCCTTGACTCTGATTTTTGCACTCAATTTACTGCTTTTGCCACTGAATTTTTTACACTTAACCATCTCCCTGAATCTTCCATTGTCATGGTGTGGGATTCTTTTAAAGCAGCTGTTATGGGATTTGTCATTAATTTTGTCTCTCAAAAGAAAAAGAAGTCGATTTCAAAGTCAACTCAACTTTTAGATAAAATTAAGAAGTTGGAATATACTTATTATAACTCTAGCTCTGAATCCTCCCTTCGAGAGCTTATTTCAGCCAAATTCGATTTTAACAAATTTACCACAAATGCAGCCTCTAACTCTCTCCTTAAATGTAACTCTCGTTATTATGGAGGCCAAAACAAAATGGGCAAATTACTAGCTAACGATCTTAAAATACGAAGGGAGAAAACAAAGATTGAATCTCTACAAGGACCGGCGGGAATTTCTCTGTTTAAAGATAAAGACATATTAAATCAGTTTGTTTCGTTCTATCAAACTTTATATACTCCTGAATCCACTCCTGATCCCACTGACCTCCTTACATATTTTCAAGACATTCCTCCCCCTCCCTCCTCTCATATTGATTTTCATTCACTTGATTCGGATATCTCCCTCTCTGAAATTTCTCATGCTGTTTCTGTCCTCCGTCGTGGTAAAGCGCCTGGACCTGACGGTTTCACTATTGAATTCTACAATCATTTTTCCTCCCTTCTCCTTCCTAAACTACTCCTATTATTGCAATCTTTTGTTGATTCTGGTTCTTCCCGGGGAACCTTTCAGGAAGCACTCATTTGTTTAATTCCCAAACCAGACAAGGACCATACCTTATGTAAAAACTATCGCCCCATCTCCCTTGTAAACACAGATTATAACATTTTCGCCAAAATCTTAGCTCCTAGATTGGATCCCCTATTACCAAATATTATTGGCCCAGAACAATCAGGTTTTGTCAAAGGTCGTTTATCATCCGATAACTCCCGTGTTTTCTTTAATATTTTGAGTAAAGCTCCCTCCCTTTCTTATCCTTTGGCTGCCATCTCTCTCGATGCCGAAAAGGCTTTCGATAGAATAGGATGGGACTTTATGTTTCAAGCCCTTCGTTGGATCGGTTTCTCTCCTAAATTCATTTCTCTTCTTTCTTTACTTTATTCTAGCCCTCATGCTTCAATTTTTGCAAATGGTCTAACATCCGATTATTTTCCCCTTCAACGGGGTGTACGTCAAGGCTGCCCCTTATCCCCTCTTTTGTTTGTTTTAGCTTTAGAACCTTTTTTGACTAAGATCAGACTTGATGAAAGTATTTCTGGTTTTCATTACGGCTCCCAACAACAGGTTAAACTATCAGTTTACGCTGATGATATTTTGTTATACTGTTCAGACCCCAAATCCACTTTACCTTCCTTTTTGAATCAAGTTTCCTCTTTTTCTAAAGTGTCTGGTTACCGTCTTAATATTGATAAATGTGAAATCTTACCCTTAAACCCTCTATGTCAAAAACATCTCTTTGACAATTCTGGCTTTTCTTGGCAGCCTTCCAAGATTAAATACTTAGGTGTTTGGTTTACTCCTCGTCTCTTAGATACTCTTAAGTTCAATTTCGATTCACTTTCTGTTAAACTTAATGCGGCTATTACTCGCTGGAACCCTCTCTTCCTTTCTTGGTGGGGTCGTCTTGATTCCATCAAAATGATGTTGGCACCTCTAGTACTTTACTCTATCTCCATGATTCCCATCCATATTCCGGACTATTATTTCAGGTCGATAGATTCTATTTTGCTTAAATTTTTGTGGAAATGTAAGAAATCTCGAATAGCCCTTTCTGCTTTGAAAAAAGATAAAGCATTAGGAGGGGTTAAATTTCCAAATTTCAAATCTTATCATACCGCTTTTTCATTAAAGCAAGCTTTGCGTTGGCTCTCCTCAGACCTCCCCTTTTATCCCCCTCTTTGGCTAAAGCTAGAATCTTCTTTCCTTCATCCTTTTGATTTTAGCGAGGTTCTTTCCTTCACTTCTAATGTAACGTCTCTTCGCTCCCCCATTATCTCCCGCTCTCGTTCTCTTCTTCAACCGTACTTGTCATCCTCTTATCCATCTGCTTCCTCCACCCATATTCAGCCTATTTGGCATAATAAATTCCTCAAAATTCGTAATCGCTCATTATATTGGAAAACCTGTCATTCTCTTGGTCTTAAATGGATCTCTCAACTTCTTGTGGATAATCAACCTCTTCCTTTCCAGGACCTCCAAAAACAATTCTCGTTGCCCTCCTCTTCTCGTGCACGATATATGTCTCTGATTCCCCCTCTCACCCAATACCTTTCTTCACTTCCTACTACAAATTCTATTCCTACAGCATATCTATCTGTTTCCAACGCACTTGCTCAATCCCCTTCTGCCTCTTTTCTCTATAAATCTATTCAATCTTCTACTGATCGTATCAAATCTAAGGTTGAGTTGGCTTGGGAAAAAGATTTATCTCAAGTTTGGTCCTTTACTTTGTGGGATAAAATTTGGTCAAAAATTCATAGTACCTCCAGAGCTGCAAACACTACCCAAACCTTATTTTTTGTTTATAATCGCACATTATTCACTCCATTACTTCTGTCATCCTTTTCCTCAGACACTCCCTCCACTTGTTGGTCCTGTTCCTGCTCTTCAGCTGATTTGAAGCATATGTTGTTCGATTGTCCTCCTATTTTTCGCTTTTGGCAACTAGTGTGGTCCCAGTTTAAAAAGATTTTCAATTTTTGTTTTTCCTTTTCCATTGTTCACATTTTTCTAGGTTCTCTTTCTCCTATTTTTGCCAATTTGTCCCATAAACATAAATAATTGACCTTCTGATAGCAGTTGCCTTACACCATATTACATCTCATCGGAAACAGGCTAACGATGTTTCCTTCAATGCTTGGTGGAATGCAGTCTGTTTTAATCATCGTCTAGACACTAATTTTGTTTCCCCCATTTCCCTCGCAATCAAACGTGATCTTTTATGGCTTCCCCTCACTGAGTATTTATCCAGAATTGCCCAGGTCCCACCTACCACTCAAGTTCGCACTGTTGAAGTCCAAAAACCACTGTGATTACATTTCTTAATTGCATTTAATTTTTCATATCACTTATGTGTTTTATTCTACTGGTTATACCTCAATTACCTTGTGTTCATGAGCATTATCATTTGCCATGTTTTATGTATAGAGTTATTTATCAATTCTACTTTTTTGTAAGAGAGATTTCTTGTTTTTTGTAACTTATGATTGTTTCTTCATTTTCTGTCTTTGCTTCTTTAGACTTTAATAAACTTCAAACTTAAAAAAAAAAAGAGTGCCTTTGCCCTTTATCAATCCTTTCTTCAGGTTTTTGTATTCTCCTTTACAGCCTCAAACTTGCTCAGTACACATGTAGTGATTTACATTACTAAAAACATTGATCAAACGATATCGGAAAATGTTTTTTATTAATAATGCAATTTTCCAATAAAAGTGCAACGCTACAGCATGGCAAATTAATAATTATATTTTCCCACCAAAATTCACAAACAATAATATGTTACAGAGGGGGATATTCACCAGAACGGGCGATAACCATCGGCAACTTAGGTGAACGCCATTTTACATAACGTCGTCTATCGCGGGAAACCAACACTGCGTTAACGGCGAATTCTCAACATGCCGGCAACAGGCGATAGTCCCCCGATAACGTGGCAAATGTCTGCGTTAAAATTACCAGGACGCCAATAAAAATAGAAACCCGAACGCGAAAAACGTTACGACCGGCCCAACAGAGATAAAAACATCAGTGATAAGCAGTGCCAGGCATGCAATTCCCACGTCAGGCGGGTAAAATCACCATAAAAGCTGCAAACCCCCCCCAAACTACTGAGAAACACCATGGAGGAAGCTGGAGCAACTACAGAGGCTAAACAGAACCCCACAACCCCCCCCCCCACCACCCCCCCTGGAGGACCAGCCAGGGAATCGGGGAAGGAGAAGGGCAAGGAGAAGAAGAAAAGGAACCCGCAATTCAGTCTGCAGGAAAACAAGATCCTGATTATGGAGGTGATAGGACCAGACTGGAAGTGGGAGTCTAGCGCCACAGCAGGAGCTGGATGAAATGGAAGAAATAGTGTCCACAGTCATCAGTGGGGAGATGATGGCAGGAGTTGGGGGACCGGACACTGCTCAACATGACCTGACCCAACAGCAACAGGGTGAGTAACGACCAGGGACTGTAGGCACGGGGGGAGATGGGAACAATGGCACACATGCACAATTAAGTACAGCACAGTGCACACAATCACAATGACTCTGGATCATGTCCCTGATCACCTTGGCATACTGCAGCACACATAGAAACAGCAAGTAGGCCCCAGTCGACAATGTGCCCGGACGGGGGTCCTACCCTCACATCAATAATCTCACAACAAACCCATGCACATGTGCTGATCGCAGCAAAGCTGCGGGTCCATGAGCCACACTGACATTGCAAGTGACACTGCTTGACGATGAGCATGGGTGTTCGGGGTTTGGAGGGGTGTCATCATCCACAGTCAGAGTGCATATCCTTGATCACCCGTGAGAGGTAAGTGAGATTAGTGTAAATTGGTAGTTCTGTATGCTGTGTCACAGGTTTTGTGACGTGTGATTTGTGAGACTTTGGGATTCATGTTTGCCATGTATTGCTTCTGGCACATGTGCGGGATGAATGTGTATTACGTAGCCTCACAGCTGCTCCTCCCTCCCCCAAGTCTATTTACTTGTGTCCGCTGCACGGTTTCATCACTTGCACTCCTACGGCACACCATTGTCATGCCTGTCTGCGCATGTCCGCAAGCCTGACAATAACATTGTAATGTGGGCCGTTGAAGGTGGGCGGCCACGTGTGTGTAGGCCTATGGTAAGGATAGGGCGGACACTGATGTAGAGATCAGGCCTGCCTGAACTCACGCTGCGATTGAGGCTAGGCCTTTGGCATATGCTGCGGCAATGAAGACACACACACAACCTTTGGCATGTATGAGCCAAGTCCCCGAGCGGTCTTGCACTCTTTTATTTATCCATTCAGGCGAGCCCGCCCTCAAGGTGCATGCTATATTGCAACCAGTAAGTGCCACCAATGAAACACTGATGGCATCCCTCTGAGGCACACGCTTTTATCCTCTTAGCAAGGATTATAATATCAAGCTTGGATTGCGTTGGTTCAAAAAACGTTTTATTCAGTTCATTTATATTCGTACGATGAATCACTTTATCAAATTACATTCTTTGATATGTTTTTTCAATAGACATCATTACTTCTCATCCTCCTATGCATTTCGGGTGTGAAACCACCCTTCTTCAGGGAGAGGCAATGTGTTTCTTTCAGCAATGTACTCCGTCTTCAAAACGTTAATATCCCCTGTTCTTAAGGCATCCGACTTTTTCGATAGATTGCTTCACTCAGCATTGCTATATTGCAACATTGTCGATTAAGGGCCAGGTGGAGCCGACACTGCAACAGAGACACACGCCATAGTTACTTTTGTGGCTTGCCCGGAACTGAACCACGCCCTGAGCCCAGAAATGAACCATGCCCTGAGCCCAGAACTGAACCACGCCCAGAGCCCCGGGACATTTCTTCACACTCCTCAAACGCCTACTCGTGGGCCGCGGCCTGGGGTGTCATGCACTTCGGAGTACGTCTCTTGACGTTCCACCCAGGCTTCCCTGCTGCCTTTCTGGGACAGGGGTGGACCTGTGACTGTGAAGGGCTTCTGTGGCATTACAGAGAACATGCTGTTGGCAGTTGGAGGAGGACTTGTGGGGTAGCCCCACGGGACGATGACTTGCGGTGCACAGAGGTAGTGGCATCTGAGGCACTGCATCCGGCACTGGTCTACCGCCACATGGCGATGACTTGCGTTGCATTGAGGTAGGCCCACTGGAAGAGCTGAGCGGGTGTGTAGCCGGCGATGATGCAGTAGGCCTGTTGGGCCGAACTGGAATGGATTTGTCTGAGACCTGCTGGACCGCAGTGTAGGCCGAATGGAGCAGTCAGCACACATAGACCACCGCGGAACGGTGCCGCTGGGTGCGCTGGCGACCTGTTGCGCAGAAGCCAGCGATCGGCTGAGGAGGCTGCCAGGCTCGCGGGCCTCGTGCTTGAAGATTCCCCGGGAACATGGTGGGCCCACTTGGAGACACGCCAGTGGCGGCAGGTGAGCAGTGAGACCTGGGCTCGCAGGGACGGGCAATCACCGATGGGCGCCGGACGGATCTGGGGACCAGTCATCTGGGGTGCAGCAGCTGCACAGGATCGTGCAGGCACCACCGGTCATAGTGGCGGCCTCATGGCAGGGGGAGGGCCACTGTCCTGGTAGACACACCCCTGCAGGCGATGACGAGATGTGCACCGGGTGGCGTGTGACGTAGCCACCTTGTTGCAGGTAATAATCTGGCCGTTGATGGTGGTCGGCCACATGTGTGTAGGCCTATGGTCAGGATATGGCGGACACAGAGACACACGCAGTAGTTACTTTGGTGACCATCCCGGAAGTGAACCACGCCCAGAGCCCGAAACTATTTATTCACACTCCCACGCTGGACTGGCGTACGCCGGCCCAGCCCACTACGCTTACTCTTACAGGAGGAGCGACATTGCTACATGTCCAAGGTCTTCCCCAATGCCTGAGGTAACATGGTTGCGTCCACTGTCTACGTCACTACAAACACCAGCAGCATATGTCCACATGGACATGTCTGTGCTCTGCATACTCAAGACTGTCCAGCACATCACCGCCACACTTGGCATTGTGTACATTCTTATTCATGGGTCCATTGCCTCCTTCGCACATTCTTACTTCCCACCTCTATCCACATTCTGCAATTGTGTGGCTGAGGGGCTATGTCTTGGTGGATGGTTTGTCTACATGTCTGGCCCCTGTTATCACAGTTACTTGTGTTGTCATGTCTGGTAGGCGGGCATGTTGGTTGGCATGTTGTATGTTATTTTTTTACGTGTGCATTCCCACAGTTGTGAGTTGTATGATTGTGGAGTTGAGGTGTGTGGTGTGTTCCGTTGGTACTTACCAACGAGCAGTGCATTTCCATAGGTGCCATCCTGAAGGCGCTGGTTGACGATGGACTGTTGGAAGATGTAGGAATCATGCGCACTGCCTGGGAAGTTAGCAACGACATTGGTGAACAGTCCCCGGTGGTCCACTATTGCCTGCACATTGATAGAATGCGAGTGCTTTCTGTTGCGGTAATTGTGTTCAGTGTTGGCAGGGGGCACAAGTAGGACATCTGTGCAGTCAATTGCCCCAACACGTGCGGGAAGCCAGCTATGGCATAGAAGCCTTGCTTGGTCTCCAGCTGTTCCTGCGCAGTGTGGGGGAAGTGAAGGTGCTGGGGTATCAAGCTGATGATGGCATCCAAGACAGGTGTTAGGAACTTAGAGCTGGCTGTGAGACTCCTCCGACTCTGGCAGTTGTTGGTTGGAAGGTACCAGAGGCCAACAAGTGCAGCACAGCCAGTAGCTTTGTCTGCGGAGGGATGTTGGTTGTCCGCTGTGTTGGTACCGTCAGCCTGTGGGAAATGTGGGTCAGGATGCGGAGGATGGTTGTCCTTTCGAGCCTGTAGTGGGCAATGACAACCTCTGGTGTTAAGTCACTGAGGCTTGTGCATTTTCAGAAGGTGTTCTGCGCTGCCTCTGTGGTAGTCCAGGAGGAGGTGGGGGCGGTCCTGGGGGTGGTGGTGGTGGGTGTTGTGGCCATCTTGGGTCTCCAAGCTGCATGATTAGTAGCTCCATGGCATCTGTTCGTCTTCAGATGTGGCTCTGGGCTCTGCAGGTTTTCATCATACACAAGACCAGAAAAAAGCAGGCCTTAAGTCTCTGCTGCTAATGTGCCTTATCGCCGGTTTTTGGACCATATCGCTGATCTTGCTGGTTGTTGGCAATATTGTGAAGTGGTGTTACCGTGAGTTTGTGGACGGGAATACCTACTCTGCATATGATTAGCGTTAGTTGTCGCTGTCAGCCTTGGCAATGTTTTTAGCGGCAGCTATCGCAGGTAAACTGACAATGTCAGCTGTTAGCGCAGGCTTGTGAATAGGGCGATAAATCTGTCACCACTTTCGTGGCGTAAAAGTGCTGCTAAATTGGCGGTGTCATTAAGAATATGCCCCAGAGTGCCTTGTCTTGCAGACGAAGAAGACAATAATTGCATCCTGGTGGGGGCTTCGAACAGGCAAGGAGGGTATAGGAAATTTCCACGTTTATGAAAATGTAATGGAAACATAGCTATCTCTGCCCACCTCTACAAATAAATAAATAGCATGTATGGTTTCGGGTGCTTCCCAGGGACACCCTTGGCATCCTCATTGAGAAGTGGAATTCTAATTCCCCCTCCCACCCTGTTGTTTCAAGGGGATAGTTAACCTCAATACCTTTGTTCAGGTCCTTGGCAGTGGTAAATTGGGATACAGTGGCTGCACATAAGGTTGATGTTCACTCACCTCAATGGCTAAATTAAGTACAGTTACCAGTATCATATGGACCTCTTTGTACCTATTTTATAAATAAAAGTAAATATTGGTAAATTTACTTGCATACATTTCGCAGAAATTATTGGAAACATCAGTACAAATTTAAGCAAAGACAATTTGTGATCCCCTTAAGTGCACCTGTCACAAGGGTTATCCATAGCTTATTGTGAATATCATTTCGCTTGTGCAATAGGTCTGTGCATAATAGAAGCAGAACACTGCCCAAAGAGAACACCCACAACCCATTGGTGCTTGGTAATAATGGGGTGACTTTGTATGTATTTTCAACAGCCGTCCTAGAAAGAAAATCTCCAAACTAAGCAATGTCTTGGACTACTGCAGAATCGAAGCTAGGATTAGAACCCCACTGTTGAACAGACTTTGCTAGCAGAGTTTTCCTCAAAGACGAGTGTTATGAAAAGAAGTCAAAAGCTAAACCTTGCCACATAAGTGGTAAACTTGCAAGTCATACACAGAAAGAAATTGCATAGTATATACATCTGATAAATTACAGCATTTTCAATGTATCTTTTAAAAAGCCCATGTTCGTGCCCATGTTTACTTTGAAACCAAAGCAATAAATCCAGCATGTAATTGTGGAATATCTGACATAATATCGACGTCGAAAATATCGACGTGAAAAATATCAGGTGGCGAAATATCGACATCAAGTAATACATATAATGTAAAAAAAATTAAACATATACATATAAATTATAATATATATACTTACTTAATAAAATTTACAATTAATAGCTCTAATAACTTGTTTAAAACATTTTATAAATTATAAATACAACAATAATATAAATAAAAATATCAAAACTATATATAACAAATTTTAAAACATAATTTTAAATAAATTAGACACTACATTATATAAAACAGAAAATATTGGATAGCGTAGGGGTAAACATTACTGTTCCAACTCCAGAGAGTGGAACAGTAGGGAAAGTGTTGGAAAGCGGAGCGGTTAAAATTACTATTCCAACTCCAGAGGGTGCAACTGTAGGGAAAGTGTTTCATAGCATAGGGTTAAAGATGACTATTCCAACTCCAGAGGGTGCAACAGTAGGGAAAGTGTTGGATAGCGTAGGGGTAAAAATTACTATTTCAACTCCAGAGCGTGCAACAGTAGGGAAAATGTTGGATAGCGTAGCGGTTAAAATTACTATTCCAAATCCAGAGGGTGCAACAGTAGGGAAAGTGTTGGATAGCGTAGGGGATAAAATTACTATTCCAACTCCAGAGGGTGCAACAGTAGGGAAAGTGTTGGATAGCATAGGGGTCAAAATAACATATTAATAATAATTTTTGGTAAAAAATAATAATGTAATTATTAAATGAAAACAAATTAATTAATAATACCAATAAATAATTATCTAAATATAATTACCAATTAATAATTAGCAATTAAAATAAATACAATTAAATAATAATTATTAAAATGGTATTACCAAATAATAATAAAACAACAATTAAAAAAATTATATACCAAAAAACAATAATTATTAAAAAAACATGTAGCAATTATTAATTAATTAACAATACATTATTGATCATTACCAATAAATTATCAAAAATCTAATGTAATTACCAATTCATAATTAATGCATTCATTACAATTAAATTACTTCCCACCCTATTACCCTATAACCTCACAACACACTTCAATAATAAATGAATACACTTAATATAATTACCAACTAATCAATTAATAAAAATTAATGACCAATTAACAAAAATAAATTACCAATTAATAATTAGTTAACATAAATATATTTATTAACACCAATAAATAAAAATTTAATATTTACTTAATTACAATTAAATTACTTCCCACCCTACTCCAATAAACCCACAACCCGCTATAGAAGTAAAAAGCAAATTTTATTTACAAATATTTAATAATTCCTAAAAAATATTTAATTAATTTACTATAATGAAATTACTTCCCATCCTTTTCCCCTATGAACCCGCAACGCTGCTAAAATGCATAATTTACTGAAAAAAATGATTACTAACTTCTAAAAATGTAATACATATATTTTAAAACTAGTACAATAATTGACAAAAATTATAAAAACAATCATATAAAATACATAATAAAATACATAACACTAATATTAATATCGATATTAGTAACATCGATATTTTTGCTATCGATATTACTAACGCCAATATTAAATAAAACAATATTTCTTACCTTCAGGTCGATATTCTGGTCCTCGATATTCTTGATTTCGATATTCTGTCCCTCCAAAAATTTGAACTCGATATTATTGTATGTCAAAATAAAAAAGTTGATATTTAGACTATTTACCATAATTATGACAGGAAAGTAAAACAAAAGAATGCATGAATGCACTTAGTGAATGTCACTCTGTCTTTATAACTGCTAAGGCATTCAAACAGCAAGCATTATTAAATAAAAAGCCATAAATCAGCAATTAAAATGTTGTTGCATCAGTAAAGCACATGCATCAAAAAACACACACATAGCCCTAAGTTATTTTCTACACTTTATAAACATCTGCAGTTTAACTAAATGACTATATTATACCTCATCCCTAAAGCCTAGCACAAATGGGACAATGTAACGATCCACAGAAAGCCATTTCCTTGACAGAGAACACATCCAGCTGAATGGAACACCATGAGAAACACGACTGACCCAAAGCTCACTCACTCAGTTTTTTTTTCTTTTAGCAGAATATTTGACATGACATTCACTCTGACAAAAAAAAACCTATTAAGAGGAACTACTTGGCTCCTGCTTTTTTTTCACTGATCTCACTCCTCTAATAGGTGGGAAGAATACTTGACTGCATCTTCCATCGTAACCTGGATTACTGGTCAACGTTTAATGTGTTAGTGCCTTTGGAACAAGTGGGGTTCCACCCTGGATGGAGCAGAGTCAATCATGCATTTACTCCATAGTATTTTGAAAGGAGGACCATTGTGTTGGCTCTATTATTTACATGCTGTATGGATGTCTATGTATACTTTCACATGGTGGGCATGCCCACTTGTGGGGAACACTTCCTACATAGGACATGTTTGGTGGCTCCCTCTTCTTGTAGATGAAATTGCATTCATCTAATTGGCTTCAAGTCAAGTTGGATCAGTAAGGGGGTTTGTTCATGCAAAATGTGGATTAAAACTAGGGCATGTGCTCCCCCTTCTGTTTTCTTCCTAAATTTAGCCAAAAAATGCCCCCATTAGGATGGCGGCCGGACTATGCCCGCCCGCCATCCTCACGGTACAAGGGACAGCCCGCCATAAGGGCGGGGTCCCCTGGGGGCTATTAGGATGAGCCCGACACCTCCACCATATTGCGGCCTTTTCCGCCCGGCGGAAAAGCGGCGGACGGTCTTTCCGTCCGCCACGGACCCCCCAGCCATTCCAATATGGCGGGGGTCATTTCTGCAGGGATATCGGGCGGATCGCCCCCGCCAGGCCCGCGGTGGCTACCGCAGGCCTGACGGGGGTGATCCGCCCGCCATCTTACAGGACCCCTTAGCGTCCACCGCCTAACATCAAACTTGCGAGCTGGCAATTTGTTCCTGATGTACCAAACGGTTTGGAAAACTAATTGTGTGAGGTAAATGCCTACAATTTACTCTAGTAAAACAAAAGTGGATTATTGAGGTAGTATCAGAATACCAATGCCCAAGGATTTGTCAGTGATGCTGCTCCAGTTTCAGTGGGCTCGTATGGCGGTGGTGCTTGTGCGTTGGAACAGGGCGAGAATGCTGAACTTAATGCCCACGAGACTAGTGTGGACTATTCGACTCAGAGGTTGTCGGTCGAAGGTGGTACAAATAGGCTGCTAGGAGATGACTGCTGGCATGGGTAGGACCCTTTACTTGTTGGGTGAGGCCCAGGCGTCCAATGTCTACAATGAGTGCTTTTGAGTTGGGATCATCATGGTCTTCCAGGTGGAAGTTCAGGTTTGCAACTAGGATGTAATTGTTAGCATTGAGGGGAGAGGGTGCAAAGAAGTCCATGACAGTCTGTGAAGTTGCTGCATGGAAACGGTGGTCTGTAGATGAGAGTGCTACTTACGATGAAGTTGGCTGTGACATGGAGCTTAAATGACAGGTGTCCGAGGTTGGAGGATGATGTGTCCATGGAGACGGTGCAGCTGATGGCATTCTTGTGGATGATGGTTATTCACTCTCCAGGTTTGTGAAGTATGTCCTGCCCGGTGATCTTGTAGCCAGGGACGGGGGATGACTGTGGCAATGTCAGGTGCCAATGCAGGGTTCACACATGTTACTGTGAGGAAACGTAGGTCCAAGATCTCAGTGGGATGTTTGGTGTGTGAGTGAGTGAATAAGTGTTGAGGAGCATGCATGTGAATGTTGGTGGGTGCAGGGCTGTGGGAGTGTAAGAGAGTAGAGTATTGGGGGCTATTGGTGCTGGTGCGGTGAGTGCTGAGTGTGGGTAAGTACATGAAATCGTTCTGTGGTGCGGCAAGACAGCACCCTGGGGAGTGGTGGCATGGAGTGTCACTGTGGGGCAGGAGTGGGAGAGGGAAGACCACGGTCCGTGGCACTGGGAGCTGTCCAAGTGCAGATAGGCTTGCCTTCAGTGCGTCCTTGGGGTGTCAGCTGCACGTTTGCTCTGCAGCCACCATTAAGTAGGTACTGGGAATGAGTAGGAGTGATGTCACTTCACGTGCAGATGGATGATGCAAAATCCAGAGAATTCACTTCCTGTGCAATTGGATGATGGGAAATTCAGTGATGTCACTTCTTGTGCATAATTGGGAAATCCAGTGATGTCACTTTCTGTGCAGCTGGATGATGGGAAATCCAGTGATGTCACTTCTTGTGCAGATACAGGATGGAAATTAGTCCTCTTGCTTAGCTTACTGGACTCTATTTTCCCCACCTTTGATGAGATCTGAGCTGAAGAGCCCACACTAGTCTCCTGGACAGACCATGCCCTCATCTAGCTGAGCATCCTCATCAACCCGCACCCAAACAACACAATCCTACAAAATCCAGTGCCTCTGCATGTGGGCACGATCTACAGGAGACTGCTCAGGGTTCAGACCTCTGACCTCTTGCATTATCTCTTGAGATTAGGGTCGATTGGAGTTCCCATGCAAATGGGAAGGCATTTTGGGCATGGCAAGTATATATGAAGCCGTGCCCAAAACATCAAACTTGCTTTCCATCCAGAGCCCTGGCAGAAGCAGGAGCTCTGGTTTAAGTTCCTGAAACCAGTGACTGCGGTACGCTGCCAGACATGTACTTGTTCTCAGCTTACCTATTTTCTCTCCTCAGACGCCACTCATCCTTCTGACAGTTTTCTAGCAGCAGGCTGTCAAAAGAAAATAAAAACACATAGGACAACAATCAAATAGCCATTGCAAGGTAAGGCCAAGGTATTTTGAGTGAGAGAGTTTTTGTTAGAGATTAAAAGATTGTGCCTGAAAGTTAAATAGAAGAACGCAAATACAGACAATTTTTTCATGTCCATACTTGTTTCAAGATAATGGTGAAGACACATGCTAGAAAGGAAAGGTGTTTTAAAGTTGTATAGTGAATGGATTTTAGACTATTTAAGAGACATAAGCCAGATCATTGAGGCCTTTGATTTTCATCTGAATTTATGGTGTGAGGTAAACTCTCTACCAATTTGTGTCAAGGTCATTATCCTTGGAGATGTTTACAAGAACTGAAGCACATAACTCCTCAAAGAGGAGTACAGGTAAACCTCGAGAGGGAATACTTTAGGAGGGAGAGAGTGAACATTTGAACAAAAATCTATTTCATATTTGATATAGGAAACGGTGAAACATAATTCGTGAGGAATAGGAAGAAATATTATTAATAACCCAGAGCCCAGCAGAGGCAGTATCATAATAAAAACACCATCACAATAGGGGCACTGAGCCTTATTAAGTGAGAATAAGGCATGACTGTGTTAAGAGCTATGAACTCAGCCAGTCAGACATACTAGATTGCTTTTAGGGCACTGAGCCATGCAATCAATGTGTGCGAGTATAGAGACTTAGTCATATACAACATCAAGCGAATAAACAGTCAGGCATGAATGAGTGGACCCTTCACTAAGAAACGCTGTCAAACAATAGATCACTGTGTTAAGAGTTAACGAGCGATTGTTTATATGTGCACATGAGCTGGGTCATATAACCTGTGATGATTCAAATCATAGAATGACACTGATGACCAAATAATGAGAATTAATATTTGTACATATCATTTTTTTGTATTTTCTGATTCAAACTACCATTCCCACAATGCATCATAATTGGCAAAATCAGTCATTGGTATAAAAAGGTGAAAGCGTAGATGGACTAACATTTTACACCGTGACGAAAAACTGTTGGTTGAAACAAGAAGATGAAGGGGGAGATGGCTTGTGAATAAAGCATTTTGAGAACAAACCCCTAGGAGAGTGTTGCGTCATATTTTGAATTTGATGGTGAATCGATTTAGAGGCCGAATCCAGTCTTGCCGCAGGTGCTAGCTGATAAAGAGTGCCCTTCATTTTGGACGTTGTTAATGAAACCAAGGCGAGCGTTTCTCGCCGAAACGCGTTGGGTTTGCTACATGCTTCCGTTTGTAACATGCTGGAACCAAAATGAATAAAATTTCAATTTGAGAGCACACGCGCTTTATGGATTGATATTGTGACGAGGCTGGACTGGAAGTGCATTTCGCACAGCGGCTGCCGCCAGTAGGTAATATATATATATATATATATCCAAAACGAGTTGCCCACAACTGATGAAGCCACAACACAGCGTGTAAGTTCATTTATTTCAAGGAGTGCATCAGCCTGGTTACAGCGCATCAATGTTGCCAAACGCGTTTCGGGCATCCCAGCGCCCTTGATCACTGGCATAGGAGACCCCACATCTCGAGCAGTCCACCTGAGCACATTTTAATGTCCCGCCCATGTGGGCGTGTGCCGTGAAGAATTCTGGTAAGTGTAGTACGCTCTAAGTAGAACCCCAGTGGGCGATGCGGGTCCCCAGGAAAATAAACAGTCTACCCAAGTGGGTGTGCGCTGCTGCGAGGCATGAGGCATGAGATTGCTATCATCCTCCTCAAAACAAGCACGCTGTTCCATGTAGTGCCTCTTTGTATCCTGCACTACGGACCTGCATGTGCGCTGTGTTGTGGCTTCTTCAGTTGTGGGCAACTCGTTTTGGATGTATAGTGGCTGGCTCAGCTGCGGTGAGGCCCCACTGCGCACATGCAGGTCCGTAGTGCAGGATACAAAGAGGCACTACATGGAACAGCGTGCTCGTTTTGAGGAGGATGATAGCAATCTCATGCCTCGCAGCAGCGCAAACCCACTTGGGTAAGACTGTTTATTTTCCTGGGGACCCGCATCGTCCACTGGGGTTCTACTTAGAGCGGACTACACTTACCAGAATTCTTCACGGCACACGCCCACATGGGCGGGACATTAAAATGTGCTCAGGTGGACTGCTCGAGATGTGGGGTCTCCTATGCCAGTGATCAAGGGCGCTGGGACGCCCGAAACGCGTTTGGCAACATTGATGCGCTGTAACCAGGCTGAGGCACTCCTTGAAATAAATTAACTTACACGCTGTGTTGTGGCTTCATCAGTTGTGGGCAACTCGTTTTGGATGTATAGCGGCTGGCTCAGCCGCGGTGAGGCCCCACTGCGCACATGCAGGTCCGTAGTGCAGGATACACTGAGGCACTACATGGAACAGCGTGCTCGTTTTGAGGAGGATGATAGCAATCTCATGCCTCGCAGCAGCGCACACCCACTTGGGTAAGACTGTTTATTTTCCTGGGGACCCGCATCGCCCACTGGGGTTCTACTTAGAGTGGACTACACTTACCAGAATTCTTCACGGCACACGCCCACATGGGCGGGACATTAAAATGTGCTCAGGTGGACTGCTCGAGATGTGGGGTCTCCTATGCCAGTGATCAAGGGCGCTCGGACGCCTGAAACACGTTTGGCAACATTGATGCGCTGTAACCAGGCTGATGCACTCCTTGAAATAAATGAACTTACACGCTGTGTTGTGGCTTCATCAGTTGTGGGCAACTCGTTTTGGATATATATATATATATATATATATGTATATATATATATATATATATATTACCTACTGGCGGTTGCCAGTAGGTAGTTATAGTTAGGATTGTTTTCCATAGGGAAATCGCAACATTCTATTGGGAATAACTTTGGCGCCGGTTGAGGAATCTGCCTGAAATTTTCCTCAAATTTGCCTCGCGGCGCTCCGGTCCTTCTCTGAAAGTTTCGGGGGGATTCGTCAAGCGGGGGTTGAGATAAAAGGGGGGTCCCAAAACGTGTTTTCCCCATGTTAATTTCCGTAGGGCGGTTGGACTCACTTTTAGCCCGAACGGCTGAATGGATTTCCACCAAACTTGGCAAAATTGTAGGGACTGGTAGCCCGATGTGCCTTTGCTATGTCTCATGATATATGCTCCAGTGGATTTTGAGTAATTTAGGTTAAAAAAAATATATATATATATGGCCGCGCACCGGGGAGCGCTCCCGGCGCGCACCGCGAGTTCGCGCGCGGAAAGCTGATTGGCTCTCGGGTGTCTGTAAACATTCCAAACAGTCCGGAGCGGCCGCCATCTTGTGTCTCGGTAGGATCGAGACACAAGAGGTGGGAAAAACAAAGGGGGAAATAACCAAAAGGGGGCAGGGTAGACCCCCCAGGTTTGATATGGGGGCCATAAAAGGGTCCCGCGGGGCAAAAAAAAAAGGAAATTTTTTTTTCGATTTTCGCGGGGGGAGCCCTCGGTACGCGCACCGGGGAGCGTACCAGGGAGCGTACTTTGGTGAAAAATAGTGAAAATAGTAGTGTAAACTAATCATTTTGAGTGATTAGAGGTAGGGTAGCTCTGAAAAGAGCTTTTGGGTTATGTGGCTGATTTAGCTACCTACAAGTATGTCCCACACACACCCACACGCACACAACCCCACACCCCCACACCCACACACTCCCCACACACACCTCACACATGCACACCTCCACCCACACCCAAACGCCCCACACCCCCACACCGACACCTTACACATCCACACCCACACCCACACACCCCACACACCCACACTCACACACACACCTCACCCCCCCCCCCACACACACACACACAGACACCTCACATACACACCCCACACATCCCACACACACACCTCCCCCCCACACACACACACACACCTCACAGACACACCCACACATTCCACACATACACACACATCCTACACACATACCCCCCACACCCACACACACACCTCACACACCCACACCTCCACCTACACCCAAACACCCCACACACCCACACCCACACACACACCTTACACACCCACACCCCCACCCACACCCACATACCCCACAAACCTACACACACCTACACACCTCACCCCCCCACACACACACACACACCTCACAGACACACCCCACACATCCCCCACACACACCTCCCCCCCACACATGGGGAAAACTCAGTGAAACAGTAAAATAATAATTTAAAGTGCTTAGAGGTAGGGTAGCTCTGAATAGAGTTGTTGTGTTGTGTGGGTGATTTAAGTACCAACATGTAGGTACCAATGCAGAGTCTTAAATTCAATGTACACTTTTTTTCTGTAGATATCTTGCATGTTGTTACAGAATTTATTGTGGTATATGGAATCCATACCATAGTCTGTCAGGAAAGCAGAAACAGATCCTTTAAGTACTCCCTGAGAAGACCTAGGGGATCATGGGTAGTCTACCCTGCTCCCTTATGATGTTTTAAAATTACACAGTATACTGTAAGTTTCACTTTATACTATAATATAAACATAATCATTTTGGTAGTACTTCATGAATTAGATATAAAAATGAATAATGTCTCAAACAATTTTTAATTATTAAATAAAAATTTATTGGTTAGAATTTTCATAGTTCAATAAAACTTCCAGCATTAGATCATCTGGAATCTCCTCAAAAATGCATGTTTCAATATCTTGTAAACATTCAATAAATTGTTGATCCAAAGACTGATCCATAAAATCTTCTTCAACAAAATCTTCATTAACCGCTACCGCGCTAGCAGGTTTTCCCGCTGTGCGCTGAAATTTGAAAATCGCGCGGTTTGTGACAAAGCCAGCTCGTCATCCGCGTAGCGCAGGTAACGCCCATGACGAGCTGGCTTTGTCATCCGCATCGAAGGGGTTAAGAATCTCCTCATATGTAATCTCGAAAGAAACATTGATATTTTCTTGCTCCCCTTCCATTTTTTTGCTGTAAATTGCATAAAAAATAACTGTATCAGTAGAGTTAGGGCACTGTTGGGTTTAAGTTCAGACAGGTAGTTCTGATTTTTTAACAGTGAAGTTAACTTTGGGCAGTGTATGGTAACAGGCAGGAAGTAGAAATATAAAAAAGTGCCTGTGAAGAAGCGTAAGTAAATTCATAATTATAGCAGAGAAGCCTAAGTCAATCCATAAATATAACAGAGGAGCCCATCTCTATCTATAACTATAGCAGAGGGACAGTAAATAACTATCAGAAAACGTTTTTACAAATTAACTTAAAGTGCCCCTCACAAATTAACAACTTACTTTACAGAGAGGTGAAGAAGAAAAAATGCGAAAATCCTTTCAAGATGTACCTCAGGTAGTTGTAGTCAAAATGGCCGTGTTTCCCTCTCATTTTTCATTTATATTCATGTACATAACCAATCAAATGTCAGGAAAAAAAGTAGAAAATGAAAGTAACATTTTAATTGGTTGTAAATTCTAACACTTCATAGGTGTTTTTGTCATGTAATTTACCTCAGGATATTTAGACAGTGCTACAGCTCAAATGGCTAAATGGAATTCCACCAAATTCAGGAAAATGGTAGGGACTGGTATGTAGTAGGGCCTATTCTATATTTGGTGAAAGTGTCTCCAGTGGTTTTTATGTAAATTAACTTTCAAAAATTTTTTGGAGCGCTTCCCGGTGCGCGCCCCGGTACGCGTACCGGCAACGCAACGGGAGTCCTCCATCTTGTGTTTCGGTAGATTTCAGACACAAGATGGAGGACAAACAACGTTGGGAATGGGTAAAAGGGGACACGGTAGACACCCCCTAGGTTTTCTGAGGGGGGCTTAGGAGGCCCATATAGGCCAAAAAAAAACAAAAATTTTTTTAATTTTTCGCGGGGGGAGCGCCCGGTACGCTCACCGTGGAGCGTACCGGGGAGCGTACTTTGGTGAAAAAAGTTAGAGAAAAATAATCATTTTGAGTGATCAGAGGTAGGGTAGCTCTGAAAAGAGCTTTTGGGTTCTGTGGCTGATTTAGGTACCTACAAGTAGGTTCCAATGCACAGTCTTATATTCAGGAGGAATATTCTATTCCCCTCATCTGAGAAGTGCACACCATCTCCTCTGTAGATATCTTGCATGTTGTAACGCAAGTTATTGTTGTATATTGAACCCATTCCATAGTCTCTCATGTAAGCAGAAACAGATTTATTCACATGTTTCCGTGCTTTCTCAAATTGTGGACAAAATTGGTTGGACCACTTCCATTTCTGTCTTTGGCATATATTGGAATATACCAAGGCAGTTTGAGGAAAAAGTGCCATCAATTGCTCAAAGGTGTCCTTTAAAAGCATTTCCAGACCTACCCCAGTCAAAGTGCCTAATTCATTTCCACCACAGTGCAAAATTATGAGGTTAGGATGTGGCAGATGCAAAAAGGTTTTCACCAATGGTATCAATTGATGACATCTCAATTCTCTTTGGCCAATCCATTTTATGTCTACATTTGGTAAGTCAAGGTTGTGAAAATTTCTGGTAGCTGCATACCTTTGAGCCCAGTGGATATAGCTATGTCCAATAATCCAGACAGAATACATGGTGAGAGGAGGTTCTGGTGCAGTCAGATGAAGTGTAGGAATAAAATGGCAGTTGGAACAGTAGGAGTTTGCAAAAAAAACTGTGGAGTTTCAGTGCTCTTGAATCATAAGCAATGATTGGTGGATTCAGAAAGTTGAAAACTGAAAGTTAGGTGCATGGTTCTGTTCTGTGAAAGAAGTAATTTGAATGGTTAAGAAAAAGTCATTTAAAGAAACATTGCACCTCATAAGCTGGGGTATTGAGATGTCAAACATCCTTGCTGATTTCATTTGCAACATTGTAGAATAAACTTTTAACCCTGAGAGCTCAGTGAGGAGGGAGTTGCTATGGTAACAGGTAGAAAGGGCTGAGGAGGGGGAAGGGTGTTGGTTTGAAAATAGAGAGGGAAGAGTTTTAATTGGTTAACAAAAAGGGATATGTGTGTAGAATTAGAGGTTTTCTGTGCCATTAATGGTTGCAGTGCCTTGAGAACATACCTTTTGCTCTGCTAAAGAAATATTGGTGTGTGTATCTTACACTGTTCTCAATCTCCCAAAGCATTTGTAAAGGTGAGTTATGATTCATTCAATATAGAAAGAGAGTTCAGATTAAGAATCACATTGAGATTCTTTGCTGTTGGTTTGTGTGATGCTTTTTGAAAATGCATGGTTTCAATATTTGCAAGATAGAGGATTTGTATTTTGTGAAATAGGTTTCAGTAGTGAAGTTGAATGGTTGTACATAAGACCTGCGCTCTGTATCTAAAATGTTAATTGAAAAACGATTTTAGTGCAAATCAATGAGTTTCAGTAGTGAAAATGAATGCTTGTAAATAGGATCTGTGCTCTGTTCCTAAAATGTTAATTGAAAAACGATTTTAGGGTAAATCAATGGGTTTCAGTAGTGAAAATGAATGCTTGTACATAGGACCTGTGTTCTGTTCCTAAAATGGTAATTGAAAAACGATTTTAGTGCAAATCAATGGGTTTCAGTAGGGAAAATGAATGCTTGTACATAGGATCTGTGCTCTGTTCCTAAAATGTTAATTGGAAAACGATTTTAGTGCAAATCAGTGGGTTTCAGTAGTGAACATGAATGCTTGTACATAGGACCTGTGTTCTGTTCCTAAAATGGTATTTGAAAAACGATGTTAGTGCAAATCAATGGGTTTCAGTAGTGAAAATGAATGCTTGTACATAGGACATGTGCTCTGTTCCTAAAATGTTAATTGAAAAACGATTTTAGTGCAAATCAATGGCTTTTACATTTTTAAGAATGAATAAATAGTGTGTGCATAATTACATAAAAATATTTGAATCTTTTACAAACATGTCACCTGTGTTACCTCAGATTGGGAAGTAGACTGAGTTTCTTTGCTGTTGGTTTGTGTCATTTTTTGGGTAATGCTTGGTAGGAATGTTTGCAAGAGAGAGGAAATGTATTTTGTAAAATAGTGAGTTTTCAGTACTGAAATGGAATGCTTGTACATAGGATCTGCACTCTGTTTGTAAAATGTTATTCAAAAAACGATTTTGGGGCAAAGCAATTGGTTTTAGATTTTTGAGAAGGAATAAATAGTGTGTGCATGATTACATAAAAATATTTGAACCTTTCTCAATCATGTCACCTGTGTTACCTCAGATTAGGAAGCAGACTGAGTTTCTTTGCTGTTGGTTTGTTTCATTTTTTGGGTAATGCTTGGTAGGAATGTTTGCAAGAGATAGGTAATGTATTTTGTAAAATAGAGACTTTTCAGTACTGAAATGAATGGAATGCTTGTACATAGGACCTGCACTGTGTTTCTAAAATGTTATTGAAAAATCAATTTTGGGGCAAATCAATGGCTTTTACATTTTTGAGAAGGAATAAATAGTGTGTGCATGATTACATAAAAAAATTTGAACCTTTCACAATCATGTCACCTGTGTTACCTCAGATTAGGAAGCACACTGAGGGCCTTATTTATGAAAACAGCGATGCGTCATTTTTCACTGCGCACTCCTTGTGACACCAATGATGCGTTATATTTAATGTATGATGCATCATGTTGCAAGGACTTACAGATAAGTCAGTATTTCTGATGTATCTGTAAGCGCAAAAGTGACGAATTGCTGGAGTGTGTCACAAAAGTGACGCAACTCCAGCAATGCATCCTTTCACATGGGGAAAGCCTCATGTGAAAGCGTTTGCCTCAGTCTTACGCCTGCTGTGAGGCAGGCGCAAGATTTTGACGTAATAGTGTCCTAAAAGTGACGCAGTGAAATCTCATAGATTTCACTGTGTCACTATTACGAGGCTTTTTGCGGGGGAATGCCCCCTCTGTGTACATTACACCTGACAGAGGTATAATGTGACGCAGAGGTTTAAAAAGTGATGCATCTACCTACATGCATCACTTTTTAAATATGGCGTAACAAGGCACATGTTTTATGCCGCTGATGCGTCACAAAAAGTGACGCATCAGCAGTGCAAAACTGACGCAGGGCCTCATAAATGAGGGTTATCTTTTTTTGCACACTACTCCAGTTTAGTACTGTCCACTGCACTCTTGGACACAGGCGTCAATTTGACTATTTCACAATGATGTTACCTGTGTTAACTCAGTGTAGAAAGGACATTGAGTTTGTTTGCATAGAGGAATTGTATTTTGTAAAATAGTGAGGTTTCAGTAGTGTCATGGAATGCTTGTACATAGCACCTGTGCTGTGTTTCTTAAATGTGAAGTCAAAAACGATTTTGGGGAAAATGAATGGCTTTTACATTTTTGAGATGGAATAAATAGTGTTTGCATGCTGAAAGAAAGAAATTTGACCTTTTCAGAATGATGTTATCTGTGTTAACTCAGTGTAGGAAGCACATTGAGTTTCTTTGCATAGAGGAATTGTATTTTGTAAAATTGTGAAGTTTTAGTAGTGACATGGAATGCTTGTACATAGGACCTGTGCTGTGTTTCTTAAATGTGATGTCAAAAACAATTTTGCGGAAAATTAATGACTTTTAGATTTTTGAGAAGGAATAAATAGTGTCTGCATGATTAAATAAATATATTTCATCCTTTCACAATAATGTGACCTGTGTTACCTCAGATTAGGAAGTAGATTGTGCAGATGAGGTGAGGCATGTCCAGAGGGACAGAGGAGGTGAGGCCTGTGTTCAAGACTGTAGTGGGAGAGAGGCCTTTTCTGGAGAGCGTAGGTGGTGAGGCCTGTGTCTAAGAGTGCAGTGGACTAGGCTTTATGAAGGCTATTCCCCACTGCACTCCTAGACACAGGTCTCACCTTCTTTGTACCCGTGGACAGACCTCTCTTCCACTACACTCTTCAATACAGGCCTCACCTCTTCTGCACCCCTAGACAATCCTCACCTCATCTGCAACCCTGAATAGACTTCAACTAATCTGTATCCTTAGACAGGCCTTAGCTTATTTACACCCATGGACATGCGTCACCTCATCTGCACCCAGTTACCATCAATTATACTCAATACATTGAGGCCTGTCCAGAGGACACAGATGAGGTAAGGCTTGTCCAAGGGTGAGAGGAGGTCAGTCCTCTCCACTGTACTCATGGACACTGAATGCTTGTACATAGGACCTGCACTGTGTGTCTAAAATGTTATTTAAAAAACGATTTTGGTGCAAATCAATGACTTTTAGATTTTTGAGAAGGAATAAATAGTGTCTGTATGATTAAATAAATATATTTCAACTTTCAACAATGATGTCACTTGTGTTATGCCAGATTAGGAAGTAGATTGTGCAGATGAGGTGAGGCATGTCCAGAGGTACAGAGGAGGCGAGGCCTATGTTCAAGACTGTAGTGGGAGAGAGGCCTTTCCTGGGAAGCATAGGTGGTGAAGCCTGTGTGTAAGAGTGCAGTGGACTAGACTTCATGAAGCCTATCCCCTACTGCACTCTTAGACACAGGTCTCACCTTCTTTGTACCTGTGGACAGACCTCTCTTCCACTACACTCTTCAATACAGGTCTCACCTCTTCTGCACCCCTGGAGAATCCTCACCTGATCTGTAACCCTGAATAGACCGTTTGCTTTTTGTCATTGCTTTGTTGTTTGGTAATAGTGGTCTATAATGTGCTATTTTTTTCTTTAACACAGATTGAAATCAAGATTTCAAGAGTAAGGAAAGATGCCCTCAAGGGAAAGGAGAAGAAAAGATGATAAGCGCAAAAAAACAAAAACAGCAACGGAATTACAGCACTCTTCCACAACAAATACTTCAAAAAACAGGAAAAAAGATCCTGGTAAGACAACTAAGTCTTTCTTACGGAACATATGTAGATCAAAAAAAATGTTGGACAGCATGTAGAAAATGAGAATGAGGGAGTAAATTTGAAAAGGAAGGAGAGGCCCTCAAAAAATCTTACTACTGGAGCAGGAGAGAATAATATGTATAGGAATAGAAGGCAGAATCAGTTTAGAGACATTGTAAACGAATGTTTCGCAATAGGGTGGTTTTAAATTTGTTAAAAAACATTAGGAAAGGTAAACAGAGAGCTGCTTTTTATAAGAAAAAGAAAAGTGTAGAGAAGATTGTTGATCAGGCTTTTGAAGTTAAGAAAAAATTATTAATTTTAATAATCAATAGAATTAGGACACTTAACAAGACAATTGATGTTTTCAAATCAAACAGTAGATGGAAAAGAGTAATTAATCGGACTAATTTTTGTAAAGTTTTTTCAGGAGAATGGATGCACAGTTCAAGTTGTGAGCCATTTTGTAATGAGGAGAGTTACTTCCAGGAGAATGATTTAGTGCATGCAGTTGACACCAGTGGTCGAGCATATGAGGTGAAAGACGGTTGTCCGATTGAAAAAGAGAAACTTGTGCCTAGAGAACCAGAAGAGGTGTTAACTGATGAAGTTTTAGGGAGACGTAGTAAGGGTCCAGTGTACACTTGGAAGTGTAGTCGTATTTGTAGTGTGCGACAGGAATCAATTGATTTGTTTTGTAATTTCTTACGTACATATAGTAAGAAAAGTCTAAAGCAGAAAATGAAGTTGTTGCAAGACTTAGATCCTTGCAGAGTGAGAGAAAACACTGGTCTGCAAGGGCATTCACTGGCTTGTCTTTCTAGAAAAGTCTGTCAGAGTGTTTTTCCTCATTTTAGGATGTTAGCAGTGCATCATACCAAAATGAGGAAATTAGTGAGAATGTTGTATTATGCAAAAAGTCCAGCACTTAAGCTTAAACAATTAAACAGTGCTCTTTTGCATGGATCTGAATTAGATGTGAAGAAGATTTGTGAAGAAATTGAGATTTGTTATTTTGGTGAAAAAGAGGACAGTGTAGAAATTGACACAGAAATTCAAGGTAATGTGGAAGACAATGTACAGATTTCAAGTACAGAAAAGTTTGACCAGGAAATTACCATGTTTAAGGTGAAATCAAGTGAAAGGCCGAATTTTACTTGTGTGTGTTGTCGACGAAGTCATTATAAGCATCAAACTAGATTAGTTGATTTATACGTAAAAAGTGAAAAGATAAATAATTATGAGTGGAAGGATTTTGCAACTTATTTGTTGGTGGAGAATTGTTTTGATTTGAGTTCTGATCAGCGTATTTGTAAATATTGTTATGATAAATTAAATCAAAACAGAATGCCTGCTAGAGCTGTTCATAATAATCTGGAGTTGGTAGACATTCCCCGTGAATTGATGGATTTAAATACATATGAGTCTATTTTGATTCAATGTGTCCATCCTTTTCAGGCTATTGTTCGCATGGAGCCTAAGATAGGGAAATTGCCTCCTACAGATTTACAGAGAGGATTAAAGGGAAGAGTTGTTTATTTGCCTCTAGATTTAAAAAAAAATATTGATACAATTGGTATAGAAAAAGTAGAAGAGGAACCTTTAGTTATTCTAGTTAATGGGGTTCCGACAAAGAGTAAGAAAATCTGGCAAGATTTAGTGGATGTTAGGAAAGTCAAAAAGGCAACGTTGTATTTAGTGAAAAACAATGAGTATTACAAACATGTATGTGTTGCAGCAGAGGAAAGAGCTGCAGATGAAGACAGTGATTGTTCAGCCGGCCAAATTGAAAAAGTTGATGTGTCTAGAAGTGAAGAAATATATGAACATTATGCTTTTCATCCTTTGCATTCCAAAGAAGTAATGGGGAATGCAATTGAATTGTTTCAAATGAAAGCAGCAAAAGGAAGTCCCATTAGTGCATGGGAAGAAAATTTGGAAGCTCGTTGTTTTCCACAGCTATTTCCAACAGGTCGAGGTGGACGATATGACGATCGACCACTTCAAATTCCTGCATCTGAATATTGAACTGTAAGATTATATGCTGAAGATCCAAGGTTTCGTCAATGCATTCCTTATTTGTTTCATCTACTGTATGAAAGTGACTTGTCTGGGATTTCTTATCCAGTAAACCATATACTGAAAAGTGGAGCACATCTGCAAAATGTTTCGGCGAGGGACTTCATGGAGAAAGTCAATCTGCAAGACAGTATTTTGGAATCTCAGCTAATCAATCTCATGGCATGTCAGCGTGGTACAAACGAGTATTGGTACCGTCATCATGGGGAATTGAAATGCATGCTAAAAAACTTAGGAACTCCTACATGGTTCTTCACTCTTAGCTGTGCCGAGTATGCATGGGACGACTTACTTCAATTTCTGCGAGAGGCAAATGAAAATATACAAAATATAGAATTCAAAACTCCTGGAGAACTGTGTTCTTTGGATCCAGTGAATGTATGCAGATATTTCAATCATAGATTTGAAGCTATGATGTCTTTTATTACCAACAAAAAAAATCCTCCCCTTGGAGAGGTTTTGGATTTCTTCTGGAGAAAGGAGTATCAAGCGAGAGGTGCTCCTCACATACATATGTTGTTGTGGATTAAAGATGCACCCAAATTTGGAACAGATTCGGATGAGACAGTGATGAGGTTCATTGAAGAGTATTCAACATGTGCTGTTCCGAAAACTACAGAGGAAAACAGTTTAAGGCAACAAGTTTTACGCTTTCAATCCCATCGTTGTGGAAAGTACTGCAGTCGAAAATTCAGAAACAAGGACAAGTTCTACACAAAATGTCGTTTCGGCTTTCCACGACCAGTGATTTCTAAAGGAAGAGTAAATAATTTGATGTCTTCTCTGCGACATACTGTGACGAGGAAATCACCAAAAAATACATACAATTTAAAAAGAAACGAAGAGTCCAAGTACATCAACGACTACAACCCAGTGATTTTGTCCATGTGGAATGCTAACATGGATATTCAGTTCGTTGCTGACAACTCTATTGCTGTGGCTCGATATGTGACGTCTTACATCACAAAAAAAGAAAAGACAGAACTGAAGGAAATGTGGGAGGACATTTCACATGAAAAGAGTCTAAGCAAGAAATTATACAGTTACAGTCTGAAGATGTTGTCGCATCGAGAAATTGGAGCATGTGAATGTTCTGATCGATTGTCATCAGCAAGTCTCTATGCCAAATCTAGAACCATCATTTGGGTGAGTCTAGGTCTTGCTGCAACACGAAACCGAGTTTTGAAATCTGTACAAGAAATAGAGTATTTGGCGGAGAAAGAACCAGAAAGTACAGATATTTTGAAGACAAACATGTTGGATACATACTATCCAAATAGAAGTAGTCATCTTGAGAACAGTTGTTTGTATGAAGTTCTGCAAAACTATATTTATAAGAGGACCATCAGAGAAGATATCAACAATGGAATATATGCTATCATTGGGTGTGAAGGATGTCTAGTGAAGCAGAGAAAAGGCCATTTGATTAATCATCGAAAAATGAGTTGCGAAAATCCAGAGAAAAGGGAATTTTACTATTTAGCTCTTTTGCAACTCTTTAAGCCATGGCGTACAGAAGAGGAACTACTTGGAGATTTTCTCTGTTATGAAGATTCTTTTAATGCAACCAAGGATACCATAGAATGTCCTGTTTTTCCAAATTATCTGCAAATGTTGAACGAAGAAATAGAGCAAGAAGCCACAATTGCTGTAGAGATTGCTAGAGACAGTTCTCAAGACAGTCAGAGTTCTGCTTCATTGAGTCAGGATCCACTAGGAGGACCAATTATCCAAAATGAAGCTGCCACTGCCTTGGATGAGGTGGAAAGAGCTATGGAACAAGCTCAAGATGATGTAGATAACTTAGAAGATTTGGTGAAACAACTAAATCTTGAGCAGAAGCAGATATATGACGAAGTCACAGAACAGATTGAACATGGATTCAGTCATGAGAAAAAAGAGTGCTCATGTACATCATTTAAACCTGTCCAACTGTACGTGAGTGGAGAAGCGGGAACTGGAAAAAGTTTTCTTATTAAAGCAATTGCAACTTATCTGCAGAAAAGGACTGAATCACCGCTATCTTGTGTTGTTACCGCTCCAACTGGGCTGGCAGCACATAATATTAAAGGGATTACTTTACATCGTTTACTGATGCTGCCAGTGGAGCATGATAACAAATTGCAATACCACAAGCTATCTGGAGATGCGTGTTCCGAAGTTTCGAGAGTCCTGAAGAAAATGAAACTTCTTATCATTGATGAAGTAAGCATGGTGTCAAATATAATGCTTGCTTTTGTGCATTTGAGAATGCAAGAAATTCTTAGAACAGACTATGATGTCTTATTTGGAGGAAAACATATTATTGTTTTTGGAGATATACTGCAGTTGACTCCAGCGAAAGGACAACCTGTGTTCAAAATGCTCACGCATGAAGATACCAGGAAGTGCCTAGGAAGCATTGGAAACGTTAATATATGGTTAAATTTCAAATATGCAGAACTACTCCAAAATATGCGGCAGGCAAAGGATGAAGATTATAAAAATATTCTACAAGATGTAAGAATCGGAAAAGTAAGTCAGCATGGGAAAGAAGCTTTACATGGACGATTAATTTCAAATTTGTACCCAAATGAAAACATCCTTCCAGAGAATATTTTTAAGAAAATTAACGAGAAGAAATCTGGCATATGTTTGATGCCAACTCTGAAAGAATGTTCCATGTTCAACAACAAAATGTTAAAGTTAGAAAATGAAGAGATAGTGAAACTGGAAGCTACAGATAAAATAGAGCATATGGGAGCAACAATTATTTTGTCTGAAAATTTGAAATCAAAATTGGATTCATTAGAGAAGACTATATCTAAAACTGCTGGTTTTGAAAAGACTCTGAATGTGTGTTTAAATTGTCGTATCATTTTGAGAAGGAATTTAAATGTTGAAAGAGGTCTGGTAAATGGAGCAATGGGTCATGTTGTTGGTTTTGTGAATTACAAAAATCGAGATGGAATTGAAATTTTAAAAATTAAATTTGATGGCATTGACGAAATAGAACAAATTTGTCGTTGTTCAGCTAGGTTTTTGCTTGTGAAAGACTTATATGTTCGCCGAAAACAGTTTCCTATTTGTTTGGCATATGCGGTGACAATTCATAAATCTCAAGGTTTAAGTGTAGATAGTGCTTTGGTGAACATTGGAAGTTCTGTGTTTAAAGAGGGTATGGCATATGTGGCATTATCACGAGTCAGAACTTTATCAGGATTGTACTTGATTGAGTGTGATGAAACAAAGATTTGTGCTGATCTAGATTGTGTTAAAGAATACAGTAGGTTAAGAAGAGAGTATGCTCCACATTTGCCTCAATATCCTCTGTTTGAAAAACGCGTGGTCGGCCGAAAAAGAAGAAATGAGAATAATTGCAGTGAGGTAGTAGCAAAAAGACAAAAAGTAGATGAAACTGTAATTGTAAGCAGAAAGAAAAAGGATACTGTTGAAGATGTTGTTGGATTTCAGTTTGAAAACTGTTCTGGTGTCAACTGCTATGCTAATGTAGTGCTTAATGTTGGTTTTTTTCTTAAAAATTTACAAGAACAGATTGTTGAAAATCGGGATCAAACATTCTGCTGTTTATTAAATTCCGTGTTTGAGAAATGTAGCAGTGATAGAGCAAAAATAGAAAGTGTTTCAGAAATTAGAAATCTTCAAGACATATGTTCTGGTCAAAATCAATTTTCACAGATTATTCAGCAGGATTGTCAGGAATTTTTAATGTATATGTTTGATTTTTTGGAAGATGAAGGTGTAGATATAAAAAATCTTTTTAGCCTTTCTTATCAATAGCAGCATGACTGCGACAACTGTAGTTTATCAAGTAGTACTAGAATAGACACTGAAAGATTTATATATTTGACTTTACCAGACTGCAAATCAGTGCCTTTTAATAATCTAGTTAAAGCAGCTGATCACAATATGGTGTGTACCCAATGTAAGTCTGCAATGCTGTCCACATTATTTTTACAAACTTATGGTAAATATGTGATTTTAATGTTCCAACGATGTAGACCTGATGGAAGTAAATTGTCAACTTCTATTAAAAATGTTGTGGCTTCTCAGTTATCAATTTCAGGAAGAACGTTTGCAACTGTATCTATTATTTATCATGACGGTCCTTCAACAACATCAGGGCATTACACATGCTTTTTAAAAAGTCGTAGAGGTTGGACCCACTGTAATGACAGTCATTTGACTTTCAAACAACGTTTGCCTTTTGACTTAAAAAATTCATACCTAGTGTTTTTAGAACCAAAATTTAAGTAAAGGTAATTGGCCTATGAAGACGGGAGCAGTTAATAAAGGTTATTTTGCTGTTTAAAAATATATTCTGAGTAAAAGTGATCCAGGTAATATAAAAAATTGACTTGTCATATAGGTACTGTAAGTGGATCTCATAGTAAGTGATATCAGTATTATACAAAATGATGAATATGAGTGAGTCAGAGATGGTTTTACAAATACTTAAATATTGTGGAAATGTTGTATGAGCCTTTCTTTCAGAACGTCGGAAAAACGGTAATTTCAGAGTTTCTTAGAATTAATTTGAAAATATACTCATACATCTGACACTATTTGGCCAAAAGGAAAGGTACAGGAATGAGTAAAGAGTCATGACTGAAAAAAAGGAGTATATGAAAATAATGAAAATATTTCAGATGTTCTTGGAGCTTTTCTTCTAGAAAGTCGATGAAATGGATTTTTTAGTGAACAGCAGAGTACTTTCCAACGAGAAAAGGACCTTCATGATATACTATTTGGCCTAAAGGTCAGTCAAAAGTCAAAGATCAAATCAAATCAAAGATTAGTGTACATTTGTCAGTATCTAAGTTTTTTTTAAAAACACAATCTTTTAGATTGTGTTTTTTTTTCCCGCTGTCATATGATGAGTAATTTGAACTCACTGTTTTAATTGAAATTCAATATATTCTGAGAACAGCAAAAATAAACCATGTAACATGTTGTACAAGTTATTCCATACTTTGGATTGTGTAAATTAAATTGTATTCCCATTGTCTGACACTCACTTTCCTTTTTCCATCCTCTTTCAGCTCTTTTTACTCACTTATAATGTCTTTCTCTCACTCTCTGTAACCCCCGTTCCTTTACTCCACTTCTTTGACAACCCCTCCTTCTCATTTCAACTGTCTGCATCCCCTCTCTCCCTTGCATAACTTTTCAGCTTTCAGTCTCTCTGCTTTACTTCCCTTTTCCGTATTTTCCTCCTTTGCTCTTTTAGTAATTCCTGTTTACTCACTCAGCAGTATTGTCGCACTCTATCACTATAAATCACCCACTCTCCCTCGGTTATCTTTGTTTGCTCCTTTCTTTTGACCTCTTCTCTCTATTTTTCGTTCACTACCTCTATGTCCTCAGTGCTTCACTCTCCTTGTGTTATGTTCACTTGTGTTTATCTACCTTCTATCATTTCTTTTACAACAACTTCACTGCTCCTCTCTCATCGTTCTTCATCCCATTTCTTTTACTCTGGTTCCATTACTATCCCTCATTTCCTTTCTTTCAATGTCCTTCTCTTTACTTTCATCACCAAATTATTTTCTCTCAGTACCACTGTTTTAGTCGTCTTCTCCTCTCTTTTCTTTTTTTGCTCCCTTACTCATTTCCTTTGCTCACTCATTGTACTCCACCTCACTCAGTTTTTCTCTTAGTGTGTCTGTCTACTAACTTCCTCACTCCATTTCCCTCAATCATTGTATATTATCCTCTCTCCCTTCATCCCTTCACTCTATGACTGTTCTTCACTTACTCTCAGTTATCTTCTATTCCTCATTCTTCTAAATGCATCCTTAATTAGACTCTTTTCCGTCTCAGTCATTATCTTTTTACTTACTACTGTTTCCTGATTTAGTTTTGCTAACTCACATTGTTTTAGTATCTTTCTTACCTTCAGTTCATTTCTCTGTTCTTCTCTTCCTCTCTGTCAGTGAATCTATATGCCTTACTCTTAGTAATTTGCTCTCCTTCTATTTCTTTTTCTCTCTTTTTGTCCTTCTACCTTACTTTATTTCCCTTTCTGTGTCCTTCACTCTTACTTTATTTCTAAATACACTGTTATGATTTTTAACCTCTTCATTTGTATCTTTTAATTTAAAATACATATTTTACTAATTATACCTTATTTTTTCTTCTCTCTTTCACAGATACAAAGTGTAGTAACAAAAAGTAATTAAAGTTACATTAATTATATGGTAAGTGTGACTAAAATAATGTAGTTTGTCATCACCCTTTGCTTTAACCTCACTAATATTTTCTCAACCAACCTCACTCCTGTTTCTTTACTCTGCTTCCCTCACTTATTCTCCATGTTTACTCCCCTTTCCCTATTTCCCCTCTCATATTCAACTTCTTTCAGTTCCCATTCTTTACTTCACTTACCCTCTGTTCCCTTCCTTTGCTTCTTCACTCATTCTCTTTTTCTTAATTATTTACTTCACTCCTACACACACACCTCATCCCCTCCCAACACATACACACACCTCTGACATACACCCCACACACACACCACACACACACACACACACCCACACACATTCCTCACACACACATACATCCCACACACATACCCCCTGCACCCACATACCCCTCACACATATCTCACACACCCTCACCTCCACCCACACCGAAACACCCCACACACCCACACCCACAGACACACCTTACACACCCACACCCCCATCTACACCCACTGACTCCTTTTAAGTCACACACACTGCATTACTTACCTTTCTTTGCTGTTTCACTCAGACCCATTCAGCCACTGTTTTCTTTACTCTCTCTGTCCTTTCTCTTTGTCACTCCCCATCTCTTATCCCAATTCAATTTTTCACCCTCTTTCACCCCTCTTTACTTCCACTCACTGCTCTTTTCTCATCCTCCCTCACCGTTGTTCATTTATCCCGGTTCCGTCACTACCCTTCATTCCCCATTTTTACTGTCCTTTCTTTCAACGCCCACTCACATTCTCCCACTATCTCTACTTTAGTTTTCTTCCTCTCTCTTCCCTTCTTTTGCTCCCTTATTCATTTTACTTTTCTCACTTTCACCCTATTACACCTTCTCTGTGTTTTACTATGTAATAAACAATCCCTCTGTGTTTCTCCCTCTAGCTCTCTTTCTCTTAATATTACTCTCTTTGTGTTCTTCCCTCATGCTAACTCCATTAATTTTTATTTATTTTTTTGGGTGCGCGCCCCGGTGCGCGTACCCTGAGGAAAAAAAATTGACAGAGATTCTTTAAAAATATAGGTTTCTTTTTATAAATTAAAGGTAGTTCTAAAAAGAACAGTTTTTTTTCTTCGTTTTGTTGTTTTATATTTTTTTCATGTTTTTTTGAACATTTTGTTTTGGCTTTTCTGAACAGTTTTATATATTTTTTTTATTTTTTATGGGGAGAAACAAAAAAAAGGGAATTGAAAATGGCTCAACTGGAGCAAAAAACTGAAAAAATTAGGGTTTTTTGGGGCAATTGTGGTTGTCACCAGCAAGGACGATGAGCTTTACGCTCTTTTCACCATAGGACATGAGTTTACCACAATGAATACATGTAATTCGGAAATCCTCAAATCGTGGTTGAATGCAAGGCATCATCTCCGTTGTCTCTGGTCCCGATGGAGTGGGTTGCTTTCTTTTGGAGGTGGTCCTTGAAGATTGGGGGAGGTTACTGGCCAGTTCCCTGAACTCTGCAGCAGAATAGTTGTTCGGATGCTTGCGGGTCATGTGTCTAATCATGGTATTATTACCAAAAGAATATTTCGTGTTAGGGTTCCCTCTTGAAAGTTCCATGCCACAGATTAGGCAAGTCACCTTGGCCGCATTGACTTTTTTCTTGCCCTCTGGGATAGAAAAAAACTCCCATACAATGTGTGGCCTTGGCTGGTATGGGGTATTGTCTTCATGCAGCCATCTTCTCCCCTCCTCCTCTTCCTCTTCCTCCTCCTCCTCTTCTTGACCACCAATGTAATGGTGTGGTGGTCCTGTTGGTGGTGGTGGTGGTGGTGGTGGTGCAGATGCTCCAGCTGCTGCTGCTACTGTAGCCATTTTAAAGTACAAAATATTTCTCTAAGTTGTTCAAACAGGTCTTTCTCAGTCAAAGGACAAAGTCAGAATAAGGAAAAAAGGTGGGGTCTTTCATCATTTGGAAAACAGAACTCTTCTGGACCAATGAAAAGTGTTATTTTCAAGTCACATGATCCGGGCTTTCATCATTTGGAAACCAAAACTGATCTGCACCAATGAAAAGTGTTATTTTCAGATCACATGACCCGACGCGCTTACGCTACGCGCCCCGGGGCGCGCCCGTAGTCGCGCTCCGGGGCGCGCCCGTGGGTGCGTAGCGTAAGCGCATCAGGACGTTGCGCGATCGTATGCGCTCGCGTGCTTCCGGGTGCGCTTACGCAGTGCGTCATATGACGCATCACGCGGTTACGCGAAACGTCACAATGTTGTTTTCGTTCGCGAGAATAGTGCTAACGGGACGCTCATCGGTACGCGCCCCGGGGCGCGCCGTAACATTACGCTTACCCGTGAGATCACCGGTACGCGCCACGGGAGCGCTCGGGGCCAAAAATTAAAAAAAAATAAAAAATTACATAATTATACAATATAAAATTCGTTATAACAATTTTTACTTTTTATACCTATAGAGATTTGCTATTAAAAAACCATTGAAATTCACTGAAAAAACCATAGGTTTCACACCAGTTATAGTTAGGAATTAGCATTTAAAAAACCTATTAAATTCACTGAAAAAACCATAGGTTTCACACCAAATTTTAGTTTCTATTTTTGAATATGTGTTTCGAGGGTTACATTACAGTGAAAGGAGGTCTGTAACTCTGTCACAAGGATGGTGTCATCAGTGATGTCATGAGTGATGTCACTGACCATGTCATGAGTGATGTAATATGTGACGTCATCAGCAGTGCATTGCACGCGCAAGTTATAGTGAGTCCAACTAACTATAACGTGGGAATTTCAATGGTTTTATGCGAGTCAAATTTCCAGCTAACTATAACTGGTGTGAAACCTATGGTTTTTTCAGTGAATATATATATATATAAATATATGTATATGTCTGTGTGTGTGTGTGTATATATATATATATTCACTGAAAAAAACATAGGTTTCAGGAGCGTTATAGTTAGTTGGACATTTCACTCATACAAAACCAGTGAAATGCCCCGGTTATACTTAGTTCAGCTAACTATAACTTGCACGCCCGCAATGAACTGCCGATGACGTCACATATTACATAACTCCTGACATGGTCAGTGACATCACTCATGACATCTCAAATGACATCACTGCCAGAACACTTTGACAGTCATTCCCCGAAATCGACCCCATAAAGGTAACAAGAACATCAACTCCAGGGGAGCTGGTCCCAAGGGGTTAAGAGGCGAGGAGAAGAAAGACAAAGAGCGCCAGGCATAGCAGCTTTTTGTTGCGATGAAAATGAGGTCTTCTTATGCGTGTTCCCTGGATAGTTCCATCTGGCCTTGATTGGCAGTATAAAAGAAAGCACATTGGCTTTAGTTTATACTGATCCCTAAGACTACACCCACACATATGTATGTGCACGAGCAGTAGTTGACTTGTTAACCCACCTAGGTGTACCCACTTTCCACCATGGAATCTGGTAGATTGATTCCCTGTCTGATAATAAGTATGTTCTAAGGGAGGAAAGCACAAGAGAAGTTTTCTTTAGCTAGTCACCCCACTCTTCTGAAAGACCCACAAATTCTGGAACAGATGGGCATCAGAACTGATAAACACATCAACACCAAGTTTAAAGAATAATCGAAATTCTGCCTCGCATTAAATCCGGATGTGTTTATCAGTTCTGATGCCTATCTGTTCCAGAATTTGTGGGTCTGACATGTTAGCCTCATATATTTCATTGGCTAGACCATATGTTGTTCTCAGATTTGCTACTTCTGAGATAGTAAATTCCTCTGTTTGTTCTCTGTTGACATTGGTATCATCATCAGGACTCCTGGCATTTTGTGTATCTTGTTCATTAAAAAACTTGGCCAGTTTTAATTTATGGATGTATTCATAAAGATCTATTTTCGTCTCACCTCCAGAAACATTTCCTTACAACTCCCTACCATTCTATTACATCTAAACCACTGAACAGCTGCACTATACTGCCAAACTAACACTCTCCTAAAGCATTTCAACCCACGCATTAGCACTTTAGCACCACCCCCACCAGCAGTACAATGCTGTCCTACACTGCCCTTGCGCTGACACTGAACTAACACCCTCACTATCATTCCACCAAAGAATTATAAGCTTACTAAGCTGCAATAACAGTTTCGACAACTATGCTGCCACCCCGAACACTGCACAAGCATCAGGAAAGGCAATACGTTTTCACCTGCCTATACTCACTTTAAAGTATTTTCTTAAGTGTGAGTTTCAACTTTAGTTACTTCCAGGAAGCAAAATTGATCTCTTCTCGTTTCAGCCAAGCTGATGCATTAATGGATGTCTTTCATTGTTTAGGATGTTTCTGTGGTTATAAACTGCTCTTGGTGTGTGGTTATACAAAACTTCAAATCAGTGGTAGTCCGACTACTAAAAAAACTTCTCTAAACCTTGATGATGTGGGCTTTTTTAAGCTCCAGGAATCTGCTGCGGACATTTTACATTTTGTATAGCCATCTCTAGGCATGGTGCCACCTGCTGGTAGAAGCCATCTATTCCCACTAAACAGTTCCCATGTTCAGTTTTCAGTTTTCTATTCTGAAGGATTCAGTAAATCTGTATTTTTGCTGCCAGCAGCTGAACATTTCTAACACTGCTCCTTTTGCTAAAAAAAATATTTTATACGTTTAGTCCTCAAGCATCACTATTTTGTGTTTACTGAAAGAACCGTAGTGCGTTCAACCTCCTGAATGACTTGCTATCTTGTTTCTATTGCTGATATAATATGTACATAGCTGCCAATTGGTTTCATGCCACACGTGACGCCATCCACCTATCCTGGCTTTCTGTAGCTAACAGTACTTTGCTCAATGTTTCATTCTAAATAATTACATACATACGGGTAAAAGTGAAAATTCAAGTCCCAGCATGGTATTGGAAAAAAAGCGGAGAAGTAGCAAAAGGTGCCACTTCTCACATGTGCCTATTTGGCAGCTTTGTAAAAAGGGCAGGTGCTGTTGTTGTGACCACGATAAGACACTTCTCCATCAATGGAGCTGGCCCTCTACTGACACTACTGCCTACAGCACGTCACTATTCTCTATAGCATAGTTTTCACTTCTGAGATATTGATTGTATTGGGCACACATTTTTAGAAATTCTGTGCATTTTGGGTGCTTTTGGTACATAGGCATTTCTTGGTCCTTTGTCAGCATATTCTCCTTTCCTTAGTCCTTTCACTATAAACTAGTGCTTCTATATCATACATAATTATGGAATTGTCCATATTTCAGACCCTTTAAGGAATCACATGTGAGTTCCCTGCATAGTTGAACTGATCAACTTGGTTGGCTTAAACTACAATACGAGAAAAGGCGGGGCTGGCATCGGACATGCCAAAAGTATGGCGGTCGTGCCGGCCCGTGACGACCACATAGGCGCGCCTGTTGCATGCAGTAGGACGCGACAGGCGTGCCTCGATCGCGGTTGGTCGTGGGTTCCGAACGTGACCTGGAAGTGATTGCGATCATTTCCGGGTCACAAGTGTGGACAACACCAGGCCCGTTAGAACCGGCCTGGCTGTAGATGTGGCTTAAAAAGCTGGGGAGCAGAGGAGTCGTCCTCTTTGCTCCTCGCTCCCCCAGCCTGCCAGACCAGCCTCGCTAGGAGGCTGTAATTTAATTTCCCCACCTACCGTCCCCTAAAGCAAATGTTTTGGTGTATGCTTTGTTTTGTTTTCTTCTGTTATGCCTAGATGAGATGTCTTCCTTTTACAAGTCATCTATCGTCGTATTTAGTGCAATTCCTTGGTCAGGCGGTAAGGTCATGATTGGTGAGCATTAAATTTAAGGTCCTTAGAGGGTGGCGCCATTCTTGAATGGGGTCGCCCAAGGGGGAGGGACACGTGGTCTCTCCTAGAACTCCAGGGGCAGTTACAGCCGGTGGCTGGATGGGTGCGGGGGAGTGGGGAGTTACGCTTTACCTAGGCTAGTTGGCCACCCCGCACGTGCACAATGGCGCCAGTAAAGGGCGCAGAACTGCAAGGGCCCCTTATGGAGATAGTATACAGAGTGTACGGGGGTAACCGGGGGAGGGAAGTACCCTCATGGTGAACCGGCCCTCTGCGCATGCGAACTCCGGTGGGAGGGCGGGCATAATTTGATAAGGATCTGACACCAGTTATTGACCTTGCCGTAGGCTCAAATAAGGATAAGCAGAAAAATATCTGCTATTATGATTATTGATGATGATATGTTTAGATTTGGATAGGAATAACTGTTAGAGTTATGTTAAGGTTAGCCATCTGACATCTGTACATGTAATGTAATCAATGTCATTTCTATGTTTTCTGCGTATTTTGTTAATATTGTAAATATAAATTTTGTTTTAATTTTATATTAATAAATACGGCCGGGGGTTATCTACGACCCCCTTATCCAAAAAATTCTTGTTATTGATATTATATGGGTCTTGACAAGGGAGGTGGGGTATAGGTAGTACCAGGCCATAATGTATTCTACATAGCACCCTGATGAAGGTTGTATTATCTATCTACATGTGTTATATTTATCGAAATGTGAGTCGGCACAACTTTGCTCTGGTATTTTTCTTTTTGACTGTTAATATAACTATCAGGGTCAAATGACATATGTACTATATTTTAAATAATAAAAATTTAAAAAATGGTTTATATGCAAATCTATGTTCACTGACGCCAATAGAATATAGGGTAGGTGATATTGTATTGGAACACTCTTGTTTTCAATGTCTGGAATATATGGTTTCTTTTAGTACGAGTGGGTATGATTGACTTGAACTGTGAACTGTGAGGATATGGCTGTGTTTTTTTTGGTTGTGATTTTGAGTATGTAGGGAGCTCTTATAATAGCTGGATATTTTTGTGAAAATTGATCAATATAAAACCTCATTAATATATATTTTGAAATTAAAGTATAAACAAAACTAGTCTGACTTATGGCTCTAAATATTTAAGGAATGTTCCTTGTTTCAAACGTTGTTGAGAAGCCATTGTTGTGTTTCATTGTGAATGTTATTTCCCCTGGGTTATTTCTCCTCATTCATATTTCAGGTGCCCTCTTTTGTCGGACTACCCTTATTGGAACATGGCATCCCTGATTACTCCATAATTTGAATGGACCCAAACTTAGACTAGGTGAAATTGACTGCACATGGGCGGAGAATGTTGAAGCTAAAAATATGGAAAACTCAGTAACAAAAAGCATTTGTAAACTACTTGAAAGACTACTATGACAGAATACCTTGTCATACAAGTTCAAGCAGACTCTGCTTGAAAAACCAAGGTGCACTGTTCACAAGCCCTATAAGGTGCTTCTAATCTAAAAAAACTCAAAACATATTTTTTCTTAATCTCATCCGTGATTTTTAACACATTGATTATCGAACAATCCCAAAATTCATCACATCAAGCTCATATCAAAAGGCTTCAGGCATTGGAATAATGTGCACGAATCAATAAAGTTTTACGAATTGTCAAAGGATTAACACAAATGCAAAGTAACACAGCAAACTTCCACTTCTTTATCATTTTCTTTATATTGCGATGTCTTCGTTTTCTTGATTTTCTTAATTCTACATAATGCAGAATTTCCACAAGATAAACAATAGCTCCTAATGCATTTCGGTGAAATCACCTTCGTCAGGGGCCACTGCAAAATATATACGAACATACAGTTGCTGTTCTTTAAGTGCATTATGCATAACATAACATTTTCACAGGTTCAATGACCAACTGAGTGCTTGACAAAATTACTCGAAAGGACGTAATAGGTTTCACCAGCTTAACATGACATCTATTGACAACCAGCTTTCTGGTAAAATAAAACCAAACGAATTACTAGTGTGCATGCTCGAAAGTAGTGCTGTTTTCATTGCAACACATTGAGTGGTAAAAGATGCGAAAACCGAACAAAGAAGAAACCAAACCACTGTGACACCAAATTCATGTTGGGATGTGTGCATACTATGCAGGTGGTAAATACTCATTAGAGCTTACCTCTCTTATTCTGTTTATCAAAACAGTGGCATACTCAGATAGTGCGCGACCGCTCATGGGATTCTAAACCGGGAAGAAAAGAGTGCATGGAGTCAACAACGCTCCTACATTAGCCAAAAATATGTGTTTTCCCCAGGAGCCCTCGCTTACTTGAGTAGGTAGATATTATGACTCTAACGCTGGATTCGGTACACCAGAAACCGTCTCTGCTGACAAACAAACACAAGGAGTTGGTTAACTCGCACATACGAGGTGACTTATCGCCGCCCACCTACAACTTCAGCGTATGTCTTACCTAATCTTCTCAGTGCTCTCTCCCGTTATGGGGTCTATGGCTCAAATGCAAACCGGTCCTGTTATTCAGGTACTTAAATATAATGAACACCACTTTTTCATGGCGACGGGTCGTCCAAGGCATGAGCATAAACATAGGACTAGAATTACCAAACGATAGAAAACGCCATGTTTAAACGGTCCGATCTCACCATTACCGTTCAACGGTTTGTGAGTCTTATTTTGTAAACTTATTCAGAAGTTAAAATAAAGACTTGAAAGATCAAACGAATACGTAGGTCAAACGTCCCATGTAACCACTATACCCCGCTCGTTCCTAGTTATTACTAAGCTTCATCAAGAAGTACCATGTTCACGGTCTACAGAATATACTGATATCCAAGGAACTGGTATCAATATTACGTGTTGGGCTCAAGACAGGTGTTGTCAGTGAACGTTAGACGAAAATCTATAAAAAATCTAAATCGAAAAAGGCACTAAAAATATTACTAAAAAAGTTACTAACTCTCACAAAAATCATGGGGGTACCCAGCCGTGCCCAAACATTTTTTATATGTATCTAGGAATATGCAAGCATGTTTAAATCAGTGCAGAAAAAATAAATAAAATACAATAAAAGAATCACGTGTTGCTACGAAAAGAGCAAAAATACAGTGACAATCAACAGCAATATTTCATGATGTTTAAGTCAACAGCAATACTTCATGATGTTTAAATATCGACACATGATAAAGCAGCATGAACGTGTTTATAAAAAACAGATAAATTCAATCTTGTCATTCAGACCACAGGGTTTCATAGTATTTAAAAAACGTATCCAAAAAGTCTCTCTTTGTGCAAGGTATCTTTTAGTATCAACATGTGGTTTCACTGCCACCTTCTCTAAAATAGTATATCTCAACTGTGGGATGTTGTGTTTCTCCTCCCCCCAATTTACTGCGAAACAAGATTTCTCATTCTTTGTCCTGATCATGGATTTATGTTCAGTCATCCTGATTTTTACCTTCCAACTGGTTCGTCCAACATAAACTAGTCCACATGGACATTTGATCGCGTATATTACTGTACTTGTGTTACAATCAGCGGTGTGTTTGAGTTTAATAGCTTTGTCTGTGTGAGGGTGTGTAAACGAACTTCCCTCTATTACATTGCCGCAGTGGCCACAATTGTAACACTTGCGCATGCCTTTGTGAACGGGTGATGTGCCGCCTATATTGGGTTTGTTTAAAATTTCTCGAAGATTTCTAGAGCGTGAAAATGCAAAAATGGGTGTTTCTCTAAAAACCTGAGTGAAATATTGCTCTTGTTCTATCAATTCCCATCTGTTTAGGAGAAAGCCTTTTATGCTCATTGCAGCAGTGGAGTATTTAAGAACAAATACTTCTCGGGTTTGGGGAGACTTGATAGATTTCTTCAATAGTTGAGATCGATCCCGTCTCAATGCTTCCTGTTTTGCCCTAGCTAGTGTTGCAGCTGGATAACCTCTTTTCTTGTATTGTTGTGCCAGTTCTTCAATGTCATTAGCAGCTTGCTCGTTATCAGTGGAGATCCTCTTGATTCTAATGAATTGCGACAAGTGTAAATGATTTTTGAGCTGCATCGAGTGAAAACTTGAGTAATGCAAAGCATTATTTCTGTCTGTTGGTTTTTTGTGCACTCTCTTACTTAAAGTGTTTCCCTCCTTTTCAATGTTAATGTCCAGGAAGTTGATATGCCGGTCATCATTAGTGTGGGTAAATTTTATCTGTGGATGATACGTGTTCAAGAGTACTAAGGTGTTCTCCAGTTGGTCTCTTGTTCCCTGCCAGACAATTAAAATGTCATCAATGTAGCGTAAAAAAAAGTAAGAGGTGATATGTCCATATCTGGTTATGCAAAATGTGAGTATTTTCAAATTTGGCCATGAAAATATTGGCATATGAAGGTGCCCCAGTAAAACCCATAGAGGTTCCTGTCTTCTGCAGGTAGAATTCTTCTTTCCAAGAGATGTAACTGTGATACAAACTAAATTGTAAAATCTCTAGTAGAAAAATATTGAGGGATTCTTCGTAGCTATTATTGAGAAGCATCCATTCTACCGCTTCTATCCCTTCCCCATGCGGGATGGAGGTATATAGTGCAGAAACATCTATAGTTGCTAACCAAATTTCCATGTCAGGTGTAATCAATGTTCCTTCTAGCTTGTTTAAACAATCCGTTGTATCTTGTACATAGGTCTCCGACTTTTGTACTAGTGGTTGGAGATAATGATCCAGGAATCTTCCAACAATTTCGTGCAATGAACCGCATCCCGCCACTATAGGACGAAACGGTGGGTCAATAGGGTTCTTGTGCATTTTGGGCAACATATACAAATGCGGCCTCTTTGGATAGTCAGTTATCAAGAATTTATACGTGTTTTCATCTATCCAAGATAGGTCTTTTGCTTTTTTCAAAATCTGAAGAAGAGTGGACTGAAACACTTCAGTGGGATCATTGTCCAAAAGTATATAGGTGTCAGTGTCATGTACATGCTGAGTAACCTTTGACTCATAATAAGAAGTATCCATGACCACCAACGCTCCACCCTTGTCAGCTGGATTTTCAAGCAGAGTCTGCTTGAACTTGTATGATTATTTGTTGGCTTGACAGGGGCTAGTCAGGATTTCCAGGTTGGCACCGATTATTTGAAATGAATATGATCATTGAATATTAGATTTCAGTAGTTTTGAGATTCAAATGTAAGTCATTTAGGTGTGCAGGTTAGATACTCTTTTAGAATACCTTGTCAGCCTTGAACAAACAGTTTTTCTTCATCCAATCAAACACTCTTGGCTGCTGGTGTGGTTTTTGTGAAGAGTCAACAAATAAAAGACCATGGTAAAGCTAAACAAACGTTCAAATGGGTACCAACTAAACTGAAGTATTTGGGAATCTTAGCTGAAATACACCCATGATGAATGCAGGCAATGTATCTGCTTTGCTGGACTGGACACAACACAATTTGACTTTGTGGTTCAGGCTTAGGCATGCATTGCACGCCTGTCTTCCATTGCATATACACTGTTCTGTTGAATTATTTTTTGTTTGCCGATTTTGGGAGTGTTTCATTTTGTTGCAGATAATGATCTCATAGGTCAATGTACCATCCCACCCTACATGAAGTCACACTATGAGGACATTTATAATTGGTAATAACTGTACATTTTCTAAGCCGTGGACATCAATATTTAATATATTTAATTTGAGAAGTAGTAACTACTTTTTAAATATGTGAAACACAAGAAAAATATTCCTATGTATGGGTGCATAGAGTTGCATTTTGTAGGAGGTCTACGTTTCTACATGGAACTCTTTGAAAGGTGCATGTTTCAAGGAATCTATAGCATATTTATTTAAAGAAAGAAATATTTTCTGACAGAGGCCATAGAATCTATAGTCTTACTACAGCACCTAATACTTCTCCACACCCCTTATTTTACTCCTTATTGTAGTTTTGATGAAATTATGTGGTTTGGTAATATCAGCTAGGTTGTGTTAGTGAGACTCAGAAGGTACGTCTGTGGGCAAACCATTTGGTTTGGTCATGAAGCCCTCACACACCAACCTAGTTGGTGTCATGCTTCATCATCGGGCCCACCACAGTGACACCAAATGTGTCCCGGGTGTGCTGCGACTCCAGATTACTGAGGAGCTGGTATGCTTACTGAGTGTGCAGTGAATGGTGGGTATGAACGTGTGGTTTAAAAGCTATACAGGTGGTCCCAGTTCCCGAGGGTATAAAATTAATTTTAATTGCTGGGCCCCTGTTAGCAGATAAAAAGGCTTGCGGACGATGTGGAGTGTATTAAGAGCTCCTGCGTCCTGTGTGGTCTACATGTTTCAGCCAGGCCTTTTGTTAAAACTGGCTTTCCTCAGGACCAATGAGTATGTGTGAGTGAGAAATAAATAAACTATATTAAGTGATTTAGTGTGTGGTAAAAAGTGTCGCACTCGCTAAGGTGCTGTACATGTTAGAGGGGGATTCCCTCTGCTTTACTGTACATTGAACACAGAGACATTTACAGACATACAAGGGAGAACCAATGAGAATGGTATTTTAGGTAACACAACATAATGCCGGCTTCTAATGTGCGTGAGCGACCTAGAGCGGCAGTTAGAGCGTGGCCATGAGCGTTTTCATGGCTGGAGTGAATTATAGCGGTAAAGGTTATGGCGCAGTGGCGGTGGTGGGCTACACAGCGGAACGAGCATAGCGTGAGGTACAGGTAAGTATTATACATAATTCCTCACACTTGCTACTTGCTGTTAAAGCCTCCTGGGTCACCTGGCAGGGAGGGGAAGAAGACCCTAGACATTGTAAAAGGCATGAATTAGGACTGGACCTGTGGAGGGAAGATGCTGCTTACCCAGAGCGTCGTGGTGGATCAGCATGGTTACTCACGGTATTTCCGATCAGAGTGCTCCTGCGACCTATCGTCCTGCTCCGGTGTCCCGAGTGAGGTTGCATGGCTCGGGCACGGGCTTAAATAGCTTGTTCAATTGGCTGCACCTGGAGCGGAGAGAGGAGGGTGTGGTCGCATCGGCCCCTAGTGCGCGTGTGTGGGGAATCAGTGCTGTTCGTATCGCGCATGCGCGGGGATCAGTGCTGTTTGTATCGCGCATGCGCAGACTGTAGTCACAGTGCGCTTGCGCAATGTGCGCTAAGGCGATTCAGTGGACAGCAATGCGGCCAGAGGGTATTGGCCAATAGCGCAAATGTGGCAAGAGAATTAAGGGGGTGAATTAAGAAGTAGCAACTGAGGGGGAAACAAGTGAATTACAAATAAAGTTTAAATTATGGTTTAAAATAATAGCTAGCTACAGAGATGGGACAGACCACGAGTCTGAGAGTGAACAAGGATACAGTAAGCGGCTGGCTATTTGGACAGTGCATTCCATGGGATGGAATCGTTAAGCCCCTCTGTGTGGGTGGAGAGACGGTAAATCCAGCGCTGCTCTTTAGTGAGCAGAGTTTTCTCGTTGCAGTCTGATACTGCAAATTGTTCAATGACAGTCCATATGAAGTCATTTGGGGTATGGTTTTGGGTGAGGAAATGTTGAGTCAGTTTACTGATGTTTTTCCCACAGCGCATGGTGCTTCTGTGTTCAGTCATCCTGGTTTTGACTTTTCTGGTGGTCATGCCGATGTACCTCAAGCCACACCGGCATGTGATGAGGTATATTAGATTGGATGAATTACAGTTGGTGAATTGTCGTTGTGTCCAGGTTTTTCCGTTTTCCAGGGACAGTGTCTTGGAAGGGGTGGTGAGGTGGCAGACACTGCAGTTGTAGCACGGTTGGTGGCCTGTTTTCTCTGGTAGCCCCCACGCGTTGAGGATCGTGTTGCCTGTTGGTCGTTGGTTCTTCCTGGGTCTGGTGGATACCAATTGGTCTTTGAGATTCTTGGCTCTTTTATAGGCAAAGCGTGGTGGATCCCACTTTCTGGTGCCCGAATTTATGATCCTCCAGTTTTTGCGGATTATGTTTGATACCTGGTTGGAGGCTGTATTGTAGGTGGTGACGCATGTCACAATGGGTGTTTCTTGTGGTTTGACAAAGGTTTCTAGAAGGGCCTCTCTGTTCTGGTTACGTGCTCTTTTGCACGATTTGGAAATGATTCTGGATGGGTAGCCCCGGTCTTCCAACTTGTGGACTAGGGCTTTTGACTGGTGTTTGAAATCCTGGATGTTGCTGCAGTTCCGCCGTATGCGCAGGAACTGACCGAACGGTAAATTCTCCCTGAGGGGCCTGGGGTGGAAGCTGTCAAATCGCAGTAATGAATTCCTTGACGTAGGCTTATAGTGGGTGGTTGTGGTTAGCCCCCCCTGGTCAGGTCTTATATTGAGGTCAAGGAAGGCCAGTTCAGTGGAGCTGCTGGTGCAGGTGAACTTGAGGAAGGGGTCACGGTTGTTGATCCATGCTAGGAAGTCTTTCAGTGTTTCATCATTGCCTTCCCAGACAATGAAAATGTCGTCGATGTAGCGACGCGAGATTGTGATGTTAGCTGAGTAGGGGTTAGTGGGGGCTTCGATGTGTGTCTGTTCGAAATGGTGGACGTATAGCCCTGCCACGCTGGGGGCAAAAACACTCCCCATAGAGGTTCCATTGGTCTGGAGGAAGAACGTGCCCTCATATTCGAAGTAGTTCTCTTTTAATGCGAGTGAGGCACAGTCCAGGATGAAATGACGTGGAGTGCGATTTTGCCAGTCAATCTCCATCAGGAGATCGTGAAGTACCTTTAGGGTGGCGTCCTGAGGGAGGCTTGTATATAAGCTCTCTATGTCTAGCCCGACAAGGAGTTGTTTGTCTGGGTCGAAGCTGACATCTTTAATGATGTTGAGAAGATGTTTTGTATCTTGGATATAGGATTAAGTTTTTTGAACCAGCGGGTTGAGATAGTAGTCGCAGAACCGTGATAGCGGTTCTAGAAGGGATTGGATGCCTGACACTATGGGTCTGCCGGGTGGCGGAGTAACCCCTTTGTGCACTTTAGGCACGATGTAAAAATAGGGTACTCTGGCCTCTTGTGTGTTGAGATATTCTGCCTCCTGTTTGGAGATGTAGTCTGCGTCAGACGCCTCTTTCACAAGTTCATTGATTCTCTTCTGCAAATCTTTAGTGGGGTCTCTCTGTAGTTTTTTGTAATTGCGTGTGTCGCTTAGGAGTCTGCGGCATTCAGTGTCATAGTCGCTTTTGTTCATGATCACTATCCCGCCTCCTTTATCCGCTGGTTTTATGATGCGGGTGGGATCATTTTGTAGGTGTTTGACGATCTCCCTATCCCGGTGGGAGAGGTTGTTGAGTGAGTTTTGGGGTTGTAATTTCTCTATCTCAGAGTATTCCGCCATCTCGAAGGTGGTGATCTCAACTGGTATGGTGGCTGGTGGGGGGGTGAAATTGGACTTAAGTCTCAGGCCAGTTTCATTGATGTTCTCTGTGTCATCGCTGGGTTTCTCCTTGTTTTCGAAAAAAGCTTTCAGCCTCAGTTTCCTGAAGAACTCGGCCAGTTCGACATGGAGTTTAAAGGTGTCTAATCTGGTGGTGGGAACAAAAGACAGTCCTTTATTGAGGACGGTGGTTTCTTCATTTGTCAATGGTATGTCAGAAAGGTTGAACACCAGGGGGCTGTTGTTCACTGGTGTAGTTATTTGCTGGGTCCTGCTTGTTCCTTGGCTTTGTTCCTTGTGTTGGCACTCACTGGGTCTTCTTCTGGTGCCCACTGTGCCGGTTGTGGTGCCCACTGTACTTGTTGGGGGGGATTCCTTCTCTTGCCGCGGAGTCTGCGGCCTTGGCCTAAAAAAGGATATCTTTGGTTTTGGTTGTTTTGGTAGTACGGCATCTGTCCAGGGGGGTATAGTGGTGGGTATCCAAAGTATGGGGGCATGGGTCCAAGGATGGTGGTCCAAAGTTTTGAAATTGCGGTGGGCCTTGCCATGGTTGTGCCCGTTGTTGGCCTCTGCGACCTCTCCCTCTGGCTTTGTAGGATCCGTTGCTGGAACCACTAGATATGGAGCTGCTGTCTCCTGAGCTGTCTGTGCTCTGGCCTTTTGTGGGTGCAGTGTATCCATCATCAGCATAGGGATAGGTTTTCGAGTAGCTGAAGTTTTTAAGGTCCTTTTCAAATTTTTTGATCTTGGTTTGGGTCAGGTACTCTTTATATTCGTTCATTTCACGATTCTGATCATCTAGCTTCTTTTTGTATCCGGTGAGTGTGGTTTTGAAGTGGGTCTCAGTTGCCTGGATCTCTATGATGACGGCGTCTGACAGGCGTTTAGCAGTTTTAATAATAAGTATGAGCCAATCCCTGGTGCAGTGCCAGGCTATCTGTGCCCAGTCCTTTCTGAAGGTGGCATCGTCGAGGAATATTCTGGGTGCATTGGTAACCAGGAGGCCTTTAGGGGCTGTATTGGTACGGAGGTATTGTGCGAGGATAACACCGTGTAGGATAGTGCGTATCCTGTTCCGCTTTTTCTCAGTGAGAGTGTCCCAGTCTGTAGTCTGCGCTATAGTAGTTGCTGTGTTAAAATCTGCCAAGAGCGAGGGGTCGGCGAGGATTTCGCTGACATCATCCTCGGTGAAGGTTAGGCCGGTGTTTTCTGCCATATTGTGTGGATAAGGTATCTCTCGCAGCTGTGCGCTGCCAAATGTCAGCAAATCAAAAGGGAGAGAGAGGACTAGGTAAGCTAGTCCGGATCCCCTGGTTATATGTAGGAATATCAATAAAGGACTAGCTAGGTTGTGTTAGTGAGACTCAGAAGGTACGTCTGTGGGCAAACCATTTGGTTTGGTCATGAAGCCCTCACACACCAACCTAGTTGGTGTCATGCTTCATCATCGGGCCCACCACAGTGACACCGAATGTGTCCCGGGTGTGCTGCTACTCCAGATTACTGAGGAGCTGGTATGCTTACTGAGTGTGCAGTGAATGGTGGGTATGAACGTGTGGTTTAAAAGCTATACAGGTGGTCCCAGTTCCCGAGGGTATAAAATTAATTTTAATTGCTGGGCCCCTGTTAGCAGATAAAAAGGCTTGCGGACGATGTGGAGTGTATTAAGAGCTCCTGCGTCCTGTGTGGTCTACATGTTTCAGCCAGGCCTTTTGTTAAAACTGGCTTTCCTCAGGACCAATGAGTATGTGTGAGTGAGAAATAAATAAACTATATTAAGTGATTTAGTGTGTGGTAAAAAGTGTCGCACTCGCTAAGGTGCTGTACATGTTAGAGGGGGATTCCCTCTGCTTTACTGTACATTGAACACAGAGACATTTACAGACATACAAGGGAGAACCAATGAGAATGGTATTTTAGGTAACACAACATAATGCCGGCTTCTAATGTGCGTGAGCGACCTATGTTATGTTATGTTACGTTGTTTTTGTATAGCGTACGGCTACTCGAACAGGAGTGTCCCGACGCTTTTTTTCCACCAATGGCTGATAAAAGGTAACACAACACAGTAAAAACAGAAACCTAAGCGAAAATAAAAAAGACCATTTAATAGAGAAACAAACTAAGAGTTAAAAAGCCACGTCTTCAGGCTCCTCCTAAACTGAAGCAGATTGGGAGCACTGCGCAAAGCAAGCGGAAGCGAATTCCACACCTGGGGAGCTCGACAGCTAAAGGATCTCCCTCCAGCGCGAGCCTTCCTTACCCGTGGAACCACAGCTTTAAAGAGGGATTCCGAGCGGAGAGAACGAACTGGATGATAAAAGTTCAGCCTCCGCTGCAGATATCCCGCCCCTGATCCATGCAAAGCTTTATGCATCAGGGTCAGGGATTTAAACAGGATCCGCTTCCTAATAGGGAGCCAGTGAAGCTTCTGAAGCAACCCCGAGGCACGGGCTCGCCTACCAAGACCAAAGATTGCCCGGGCAGCAGAGTTCTGCACCACCTGGAGACGCTGGACCAGGTAATCGGGGAGGCCAAGAAAGAGGGCGTTGATATAGTCCAGCCTTGAACCGATAAGAGCCTGAACGGTAATCCTCCTGTGCTCCTCCGACAGCAGAGGCAAGAATTTGCGGAGCATCTTCAGGATTCCGTAACAGGTACCGGCCAGGCCAAGAATGTGGGTTCGCAATGCCAACTGGTTGTCTAACTTGACACCCAGATTTTTAGCGACCTGGGAGGACTGAGCGGGAGGATTCATGTCGGACGGCCACCAATGCTGCCAATCCGGCTCGACGACGCAACCAAAAAATAAAATCTCAGACTTGCCCGAGTTGGCCCTCAGACTGTTCCGTTGGAACCAGTCGAAGACCAGCGCAAGGCAGTCCCGGATTCTCTCTCCATCAAACTCTTGATCTTTCCCGCAAGTGAAGAGGAGTTGCGTGTCGTCGGCATAGGAGACGATCTGGGCCCCATGAGCCTCCACCAAGTCCGCCAAAGGGGACATAAAGATGTTGAATAACGTGGGGCTCAACACAGAACCCTGTGGAACCCCAACTCCCAATGGCGGCATCTCGGCGGAGCTCTGAGAAACCCAGACCGTCTGGCGGCGGTCTTCAAGGAAGGAGGTAAACCACCTGAGCACCGTCCCCCTGAGGCCGATGTCATAAAGCCTCGCTAAAAGCGTCTTATGGGGGACGGTGTCGAAGGCCGCCGACAGATCCAACATGACCAGCATGGCCCTACCGCCGACATCCAGAGTCTCCCTAATAATCTCAGTAACCTCCAACAGAGCTGTTTCCGTGCTAAAATTAGGACGGAAACCCGATTGAGATGAGTGGAGCAGATTGTTAGCTTCCAAAAAGCTCGACAGGACACCGTGGGCATGTTTTTCCGTGATCTTCGCCAGTGCAGGTAAAAGCGAGATGGGCCTGTAGTTAGCCAAAACCTCGGTGTCAAGACCCGGTTTTTTTAGGAGGGGGATCACCATCGCTCTTATCCAGGAGCTGGGGACCCTTCCCTCCCTCAAGGAGGTATTGAGGACAGAGTTGACCAGAGGATTCACCACCGCCGCCATCCCGGCCAAAAATTTGGCAGGGCAGGGGTCAAGTGGCGAGCCAGATTTAAGATTAGCCAATAACGTCTGAGAGACATCACAGGCAACAGTAGGGAAATCAGACAGCGTCCCCGCAGACATCTGCGGAGGACTACAGTCCACCCTATCACCATTGCCTGCCTCCGGTCCCTCCCCAAAGGTGGCCTGAATGGCCTTGATCTTACTTGTGAAGAAGCCAGCAAGATCGCGTGCCCAAACATCCGCTGAAGCTGGCGGGGGCGGATGGGAGCTGGGGGTGGTAAACTCCTTCACAATATTGAAGATCTCCTTACAGGAGTTCGCCGCTGCCTCTATCCTCCTTGCCAGATAGTCCCTCTTGGCACCAAGGATGTCACGATGGTAGGCCTTAACAGCCGCCTTATAGGCAAGCTTTGCCTCCCCATCGTACATACGGCGCCACGCCCTCTCAGCCATCTTGCACTGACTACGGGCCACACGGAGCGCCTCCGTAAACCACGGGGCCGATTGCCGAGCCACCGTGGACCGGGGGGCAGCCTTAGGAGCTAGATCATCAAGTCTGTCGGTAAGCCAGCACTGCAGAGACTCCACATCGCTGTCTAAATCACCCGAAAGATGACAAGGGTGATCCAGCAGCGCCTGCTCAAGTAAGTCAGGTGTCACTAGAGCGGCAGTTAGAGCGTGGCCATGAGCGTTTTCATGGCTGGAGTGAATTATAGCGGTAAAGGTTATGGCGCAGTGGCGGTGGTGGGCTACACAGCGGAACGAGCATAGCGTGAGGTACAGGTAAGTATTATACATAATTCCTCACACTTGCTACTTGCTGTTAAAGCCTCCTGGGTCACCTGGCAGGGAGGGGAAGAAGACCCTAGACATTGTAAAAGGCATGAATTAGGACTGGACCTGTGGAGGGAAGATGCTGCTTACCCAGAGCGTCGTGGTGGATCAGCATGGTTACTCACGGTATTTCCGATCAGAGTGCTCCTGCGACCTATCGTCCTGCTCCGGTGTCCCGAGTGAGGTTGCATGGCTCGGGCACGGGCTTAAATAGCTTGTTCAATTGGCTGCACCTGGAGCGGAGAGAGGAGGGTGTGGTCGCATCGGCCCCTAGTGCGCGTGTGTGGGGAATCAGTGCTGTTCGTATCGCGCATGCGCGGGGATCAGTGCTGTTTGTATCTCCACATCGTCCGCAAGCCTTTTTATCTGCTAACAGGGGCCCAGCAATTAAAATTAATTTTATACCCTCGGGAACTGGGACCACCTGTATAGCTTTTAAACCACACGTTCATACCCACCATTCACTGCACACTCAGTAAGCATACCAGCTCCTCAGTAATCTGGAGTCGCAGCACACCCGGGACACATTCGGTGTCACTGTGGTGGGCCCGATGATGAAGCATGACACCAACTAGGTTGGTGTGTGAGGGCTTCATGACCAAACCAAATGGTTTGCCCACAGACGTACCTTCTGAGTCTCACTAACACAACCTAGCTAGTCCTTTATTGATATTCCTACATATAACCAGGGGATCCGGACTAGCTTACCTAGTCCTCTCTCTCCCTTTTGATTTGCTGACATTTGGCAGCGCACAGCTGCGAGAGATACCTTATCCACACAATATGGCAGAAAACACCGGCCTAACCTTCACCGAGGATGATGTCAGCGAAATCCTCGCCGACCCCTCGCTCTTGGCAGATTTTAACACAGCAACTACTATAGCGCAGACTACAGACTGGGACACTCTCACTGAGAAAAAGCGGAACAGGATACGCACTATCCTACATGGTGTTATCCTCGCACAATACCTCCGTACCAATACAGCCCCTAAAGGCCTCCTGGTTACCAATGCACCCAGAATATTCCTCGACGATGCCACCTTCAGAAAGGACTGGGCACCAATAGCCTGGCACTGCACCAGGGATTGGCTCATACTTATTATTAAAACTGCTAAACGCCTGTCAGACGCCATCATCATAGAGATCCAGGCAACTGAGACCCACTTCAAAACCACACTCACCGGATACAAAAAGAAGCTAGATGATCAGAATCGTGAAATGAACGAATATAAAGAGTACCTGACCCAAACCAAGATCAAAAAATTTGAAAAGGACCTTAAAAACTTCAGCTACTCGAAAACCTATCCCTATGCTGATGATGGATACACTGCACCCACAAAAGGCCAGAGCACAGACAGCTCAGGAGACAGCAGCTCCATATCTAGTGGTTCCAGCAACGGATCCTACAAAGCCAGAGGGAGAGGTCGCAGAGGCCAACAACAGGCACAACCATGGCAAGGCCCACCGCAATTTCAAAACTTTGGACCACCATCCTTTGGACCCATGCCCCCATACTTTGGATACCCACCACTATACCCCCCTGGACAGATGCCGTACTACCAAAACAACCAAAACCAAAGATATCCTTTTTTAGGCCAAGGCCGCAGACCCCGCGGCAAGAGAAGGAATCCCCCCCAACAAGTACAGTGGGCACCACAACCGGCACAGTGGGCACCAGAAGAAGACCCAGTGAGTGCCAACACAAGGAACAAAGCCAAGGAACAAGCAGGACCCAGCAAATAACTACACCAGTGAACAACAGCCCCCTGGTGTTCAACCTTTCTGACATACCATTGACAAATGAAGAAACCACCGTCCTCAATAAAGGACTGTCTTTTGTTCCCACCACCAGATTAGACACCTTTAAACTCCATGTCGAACTGGCCGAGTTCTTCAGGAAACTGAGGCTGAAAGCTTTTTTCGAAAACAAGGAAAAACCCAGCGATGACACAGAGAACATCAATGAAACTGGCCTGAGACTTAAGTCCAATTTCACCCCCCCACCAGCCACCATACCAGTTGAGATCACCACCTTCGAGATGGCGGTATACTCTGAGATAGAGAAATTACAACCCCAAAACTCATTCAACAACCTCTCCCACCGGGATAGGGAGATCGTCAAACACCTACAAAATGATCCCACCCGCATCATAAAACCAGCGGATAAAGGAGGCGGGATAGTGATCATGAACAAAAGCGACTATGACACTGAATGCCGCAGACTCCTAAGCGACACACGCAATTACAAAAAACTACAGAGAGACCCCACTAAAGATTTGCAGAAGAGAATCAATGAACTTGTGAAAGAGGCGTCTGACGCAGACTACATCTCCAAACAGGAGGCAGAATATCTCAACACACAAGAGGCCAGAGTACCCTATTTTTACATCGTGCCTAAAGTGCACAAAGGGGTTACTCCGCCACCCGGCAGACCCATAGTGTCAGGCATCCAATCCCTTCTAGAACCGCTATCACGGTTCTGCGACTACTATCTCAACCCGCTGGTTCAAAAAACTCGATCCTATATCCAAGATACAAAACATCTTCTCAACATCATTAAAGATGTCAGCTTTGACCCAGACAAACAACTCCTTGTCGGGCTAGACATAGAGAGCTTATATACAAGCCTCCCTCAGGACGCCACCCTAAAGGTACTTCACGATCTCCTGAAGGAGATTGACTGGCAAAATCGCACTCCACGTCATTTCATCCTGGACTGTGCCTCACTCGCATTAAAAGAGAACTACTTCGAATATGAGGGCACGTTCTTCCTCCAGACCAATGGAACCTCTATGGGGAGTGTTTTTGCCCCCAGCGTGGCAGGGCTATACGTCCACCATTTCGAACAGACACACATCGAAGCCCCCACTAACCCCTACTCAGCTAACATCACAATCTGGCGTCGCTACATCGACGACATTTTCATTGTCTGGGAAGGCAATGATGAAACACTGAAAGACTTCCTAGCATGGATCAACAACCGTGACCCCTTCCTCAAGTTCACCTGCACCAGCAGCTCCACCGAACTGGCCTTCCTTGACCTCAATATAAGACCTGACCAGGGGGGGCTAACCACAACCACCCACTATAAGCCTACGTCAAGGAATTCATTACTGCGATTTGACAGCTTCCACCCCAGGCCCCTCAGGGAGAATTTACCGTTCGGTCAGTTCCTGCGCATACGGCGGAACTGCAGCAACATCCAGGATTTCAAACACCAGTCAAAAGCCCTAGTCCACAAGTTGGAAGACCGGGGCTACCCATCCAGAATCATTTCCAAATCGTGCAAAAGAGCACGTAACCAGAACAGAGAGGCCCTTCTAGAAACCTTTGCCAAACCACAAGAAACGCCCATTGTGACATGCGTCACCACCTACAATACAGCCTCGAACCAGGTATCAAACATAATCCGCAAAAACTGGAGGATCATAAATTCGGGCACCAGAAAGTGGGATCCACCACGCTTTGCCTATAAAAGAGCCAAGAATCTCAAAGACCAATTGGTATCCACCAGACCCAGGAAGAACCAACGACCAACAGGCAACACGATCCTCAACGCGTGGGGGCTACCAGAGAAAACAGGCCACCAACCGTGCTACAACTGCAGTGTCTGCCACCTCACCACCCCTTCCAAGACACTGTCCCTGGAAAACGGAAAAACCTGGACACAACGACAATTCACCAACTGTAATTCATCCAATCTAATATACCTCATCACATGCCGGTGTGGCTTGAGGTACATCGGCATGACCACCAGAAAAGTCAAAACCAGGATGACTGAACACAGAAGCACCATGCGCTGTGGGAAAAACATCAGTAAACTGACTCAACATTTCCTCACCCAAAACCATACCCCAAATGACTTCATATGGACTGTCATTGAACAATTTGCAGTATCAGACTACAACGAGAAAACTCTGCTCACTAAAGAGCAGCGCTGGATTTACCGTCTCTCCATCCACACAGAGGGGCTTAACGATTCCATCCCGTGGAATGCACTGTCCAAATAGCCAGCCGCTTACTGTATCCTTGTTCACTCTCAGACTCGTGGTCTGTCCCATCTCTGTAGCTAGCTATTATTTTAAACCATAATTTAAACTTTATTTGTAATTCACTTGTTTTTCCCTCAGTTGCTACTTCTTAATTCACCCCCTTAATTCTCTTGCCACATTTGCGCTATTGGCCAATACCCTCTGGCCGCATTGCTGTCCACTGAATCGCCTTAGCGCACATTGCGCAAGCGCACTGTGACTACAGTCTGCGCATGCGCGATACAAACAGCACTGATCCCCGCGCATGCGCGATACGAACAGCACTGATTCCCCACACACGCGCACTAGGGGCCGATGCGACCACACCCTCCTCTCTCCGCTCCAGGTGCAGCCAATTGAACAAGCTATTTAAGCCCGTGCCCGAGCCATGCAACCTCACTCGGGACACCGGAGCAGGACGATAGGTCGCAGGAGCACTCTGATTGGAAATACCGTGAGTAACCATGCTGATCCACCACGACGCTCTGGGTAAGCAGCATCTTCCCTCCACAGGTCCAGTCCTAATTCATGCCTTTTACAATGTCTAGGGTCTTCTTCCCCTCCCTGCCAGGTGACCCAGGAGGCTTTAACAGCAAGTAGCAAGTGTGAGGAATTATGTATAATACTTACCTGTACCTCACGCTATGCTCGTTCCGCTGTGTAGCCCACCACCGCCACTGCGCCATAACCTTTACCGCTATAATTCACTCCAGCCCTGAAAACGCTCATGGCCACGCTCTAACTGCCGCTCTAGGTCGCTCACGCACATTAGAAGCCGGCATTATGTTGTGTTACCTAAAATACCATTCTCATTGGTTCTCCCTTGTATGTCTGTAAATGTCTCTGTGTTCAATGTACAGTAAAGCAGAGGGAAACCCCCTCTAACATGTACAGCACCTTAGCGAGTGCGACACTTTTTACCACACACTAAATCACTTAATATAGTTTATTTATTTCTCACTCACACATACTCATTGGTCCTGAGGAAAGCCAGTTTTAACAAAAGGCCTGGCTGAAACATGTAGACCACACAGGACGCAGGAGCTCTTAATACACTCCACATCGTCCGCAAGCCTTTTTATCTGCTAACAGGGGCCCAGCAATTAAAATTAATTTTATACCCTCGGGAACTGGGACCACCTGTATAGCTTTTAAACCACACGTTCATACCCACCATTCACTGCACACTCAGTAAGCATACCAGCTCCTCAGTAATCTGGAGTCGCAGCACACCCGGGACACATTCGGTGTCACTGTGGTGGGCCCGATGATGAAGCATGACACCAACTAGGTTGGTGTGTGAGGGCTTCATGACCAAACCAAATGGTTTGCCCACAGACGTACCTTCTGAGTCTCACTAACACAACCTAGCTAGTCCTTTATTGATATTCCTACATATAACCAGGGGATCCGGACTAGCTTACCTAGTCCTCTCTCTCCCTTTTGATTTGCTGACGTTTGGTAATATCAGCCATGAGATATAACTTAAAATGTACGTGGGATGAGCTGTATAAAAAACAGAAAGTGAAAAAGGTCCTTAAACATATTGAAAAAAACATAGGACATGCTAACTTGAATAAGCACATTTTTTTAACTGCCTGTAGTACATATAGGGCCAGATGTAGGAAGCTAAATAGCGATCGCAAACGCCGAAATTCGCAGAATTTCAGCCTTGGCGATCGCAATTTGGCTTTGAGCAATGTAGGTAAGATTAATCCTACTTGCAAAATAAGGAATCGCAAAAATTGCGATTCCCTATTTGGCATTTGCATTTAAGGAATCGCAAATTGTGATTCCTTAAATGCAACGTAAGTAGCACAAAAGAAAGTCCACTTTAGCCTTAAGGAATCGCTAATTACCACCAATTTCAAGTTGGTGGTAATTAGCGATTTCCTTTAAAACAGCACTTTTTTGCTTTTTTAAAAGTGCCATGTGGCACACATTCATGCCCTTAGGGCATGTATGTTCGCCACGTGTGCACACATGCACATTTCAGGGGTGCAACAGGGTGTCCTTTTGGAACCCTTGAAATTGCGCCCGCAATTTGCGAGTGCCTCTTGGTTACTCGCAAATTGCGGCTGCAAATCCTATTCATTCCTGTGGGCTTCTTGGCACATAGGAATGAATGGGATGGTTTCCTTGATTGCAAATCTCAATTTGCGCTTCGCAATTAAGGAATATTAAGGAATCGCAAATATGTTTGCGATTCCTACCTACACTCAATTTAGCAAATCCTTAATAGCGATTCGGTAAAAATCGCTATTGAGGACTCACTAAATTGAATTTACCTACATCTGGCCCTTTGCTCTTTAGCTAACGTTTAAGGCGCATTATGATGAAACATCTGCTATTTTGCCACTTTTTGGGGGGATAGCTAGTCGCAACATACTGAGGAAGAGAGAGAGCGCTTCGTGTTCTTTAAAAGTACTGCAATATTTCATTAGTGTCTCATCAACTTCTCGGGATTTTAGCCAATGTATTTCAAAACTGTGTTGTAAAATACACAATTTTGTTTACCATATTTTGTGAATGTAAAACACGTAAGCAAGGTTTTAAAAACAATATGTGAAGCTTCACAACATTGCATCACCCCTAGTATGTAAAGTGATTTTGTGAAACTTTAGTAAACAGTAGGGTACATTTTGGTATCCTAAGAAGTATGTCTCCAAACAAGTGAAGCTGAAGAAGTTTTGCCTATATATATATATTCCCTGAAAAAAACATAGGTTTCAGACATGTTATAGTTAGGAATTAGCATTTAAAAATCCTTAGAAATTCACTGAAAAAAACATAGGTTTTAGGGGTGTTTAAGTTAGCTGGACATTTCTCTCGTATAAAACCATTGAAATTCCCCCGTTATAGTTAGCTGTACTAACTATAACTTGCGCGCCCGCAATCCACTGCTGATGATGTCACATATTCCATCATTCATGACATGGTCAGTGACATCACTGATGACATCACTGATGACATCTCAAATGGCATCACTGATGACATCATCTAGTGAATGTGGTTTGGTTCGATATTTAAATAAATATTTTATATATATAGCAATCTGCCTTGAAGACTGAGTGGATGTATAAGTGTCTGAATGGAGGATTTAGTAGCAATGTGATTGACTGTCTAAGTGACGAATTTAATGTGTCTCACTAAACATATGGGATAGTGATTAAACTGTGTGAATACCTGTATCACTCTATCGTTGTGCAAACAACTACAAACATTTGTTACTAGCTATGTGAAAGTCTATATTAGTTATTAATTAGTTAAGTAAGTATTTGTATGGGATAGTGGATGAATGTGTGTGGTTGGGTGGGGCGTGTATGACTGTCCAAAGATCTGTAAATAGTTCATTTAGTAGGTATATGAGGTTAAGAGTGTATGTGGAAACAGTTGTTTGATTGAGTGAATCTCTTTATGGGTGTGCTGATGAGTAAATATATTTCTGACTGATATATGTCTAACAAACAAGAAATATAAAAGGCAGTGTATATGACAGTTGTTGTATATAAATAAGTATACCTTAGACTTAGTGATGGTATGAGTGACTGTTTGGATAACTGTATACTTGTAATAGTGATTTTTGAACACACTAAGCGGCCGATTCCGATTTGGTAAAATCCCGTATGAATAGCCGTACGGAGCATTTTTCCCGTACGAATCTTATCCTCGAACGTCCTGTACGTACGATGTAGTACGATGCGTACCCAAAGCAGTTCTCCGTCCGAATCGTACCAAAGCCCGTACAACTCAATAATCCGTATGAATCGCATTCGGAACGTGCAGTACGCGATGTCACTACGGATCGAAGCATCATTTTCCGACCGAGCAAGTACGATTGGTCCAGTCAACACTCCAACTGACTCTTTTTTTACGAGTGCTCAAAATGTCTGGAAAAGCAGAATTCAACTCGAAATGCGTGCAAAACGGACCTCCGGTACAGTTTGTACACCCCATGATCATAGGGGCACGGTTCGTACACCTATGATCATGGGGTAGGGTTCGTACACCCCACGATCGTAGGGGTACGGTTCGTACACCTATGATCATAGGGTGTGGTTCGTACACCCCATGATTGTAGGGGTACGGTTCGTACACCTACGATCATGGGATACGGTTCGTACACCTACGATCATGGGGTATGGTTCATACACTCCTTGATCGTAGGTGTACGAACCATACCCCTACGATCATGGGGTGTACAAACCGTACCCTATGGGATTGTGTGGCTCTCCATATGAATTGCTCATACACGACGTTTACCGTACGAATCACGTACTCATTCCCCGGTCCGGATCGGACTTGTCGGGTCGTACGGCATGTTTACGATTCGTACGGTTCACTTTCAGGGTCCGTATCGTACGGATTTTTCCTTGCTTTTCGTACGGTTCACGTATTTTTTTATTACGGATCGTACTACGCAATTCGGACGGATTTGTACGATTCGTACGGAAACGGCTACGAATTCGAATCGTCGTACGGATTTGTTTCCCGAATTGGAATCGACCCCTAAGTATGACTTTCTAACTATATGAATAAATAAAGTGTTGTTTGTGTAAGTGTGTACCTTACTAAATATAAGTATGATCAATTGTTTGCATAAGTGAGTAGGATGTCTGCATAAGTGAATAGGATGTGGGCTGGTGTGTAATGTTGATGTAGGTGTATAAGTATATTTAATAGTATTCTATTGATCTTTGTTAGCATGTATGACTGAGTGTATACGTAAGTGTTTAGATGTGTGTGTAGATGTAGGAATCACTAAGTGGGTTTTTAGAAACTTGCATTGGTGTGTCAATGGTTTCAAACATGAGACTCCATATTTTATAATGAGTGTTGAAAGGTTATGCTACTGAATGATGAGGTGTATCAGTTTGTCACATGGATGATGTCATCAGTGATGTCATTTGAGATGCCATCAGTGATGTCATCAGTGATGTCACTGACCATGTCAAGTATGATGTAATATGTGATATAATCAGCAGTGGATTGCAGGCGCACGAGTTATAGTTAGTACAACTAACTATAATGGGAGAATTTTAATAGTTTTATACGAGTGAAATGTCCAGCTAACTTTAACACCCCTAAAATCTATGTTTTTATGTGTGAATTTCTAAGGTTTTTTAAATACTAATTCCTCACTATAACATGTCTAAAACCTATTTTCAGTGAATTTAACAGGTTTTTTAATGCTAATTCCTAAGTATAACATGTCTGAAATCTATGTTTTTTAGTGAATTTCAAAGGTTTTGTAAATGACAATTTTAAAATATATTTATTGTTATTTTTATTTTTTTATACTGATTTTCTACATTTTTTTAAACAGTTTATTTTTAGATATTTTTTTTAATTACATTATAATTACATCATACATTAAATTACAAAATATATTTTCTCAGAATGAATTACTTTACTTTAAATACTTTTCAAATAGGCAATAGACTTTTAAGTACAGTATTACAGTTGTTGCAATGGGCAACGCAATTTCAAACACAATGCAACATTGAGGTCAATGTGAATTTGTAGTTAAATGCAATTAATTACTTTTTGGATTACTTTTCTAACCACAGGACTGGATCCTAAATTCAGTCCAGAGACATCACCTGTAAACAGTTGAGTAAAAGCGTTTTGGTTACAGTAGTGATTTTTAACGAATGTTATTGTATTTTAAAAGATGACACTTGAAACTTTTTCACATAGAATCACCAATGTTATCCTATGGGAGGAAATTCACTTATCAGGTAAGTAGTGTTTTTTTTATATTTCTTTTTATTGAAAATTTTATATAAACAGCAAAGCAAAAAAATTTATTACATACAGTACCGAGTCCAAGACGGGGAAGGAAAAGCAATACAAAGAAATCAGCAAGCAATGTAGAAGAGGGGGAGGGGGGAAAGGGACAGGGCAAAGTTAAAACATATATAATACAGTAATGGAATGCAGGCCTAGGGGGAAAGTGGAGCATCCGGGATATCTACTACAGGTGGTGTACATATATTTCCACGGTAGCCATTCCAGGGTCCCCACACTCTACACCACTTCCGGGGTCGGTCACGGGCCAGGTACACTGTCTTTTCCCTGAACATGCACCAGTCCATGTTCTCCTTCCATGCCGCGACCGTAGGCGGCCTCGGGGACCCCCATAATTGAGCAATATCTCTCTTAGCAATCATGGCCCCCAGGGTCACCCACTGTGTCTGAGCTGCATTGTGATCCGTAGTATCCCAAACATTCAGTAAACAGCGTCTAGCCTCCGGTAAGAGGGCGATCCCTGTCACCTTATTCATTACATTATGTACCTCGCTCCAGTAGGTCGCATTCTCACGACATTCCCAGATAATATGGAGGAATGTCCCCACCTGCCCACATCCTCGCTTACACAGACCATCCTCAGAAAAACCCATGTGGACCAAACGAGGGCCCGTGACATAAATCCTATGTAGAATCTTGAGTTGAACCAACCGGAGTCGAGCTGGGATTGCGACCTCCTTAGGGGAGGAGATCACAGATTGCCAGTCCTCGTCATCCAGTTCAAGGCCGCCACGGGTCCACAAATCTCAAAGATGCGATAGGAGGTCTGATCTATCATTGATTAGTTTTTTATAGACTAGGGAGATGGTGCTATCAGGCACATAGCCATCCAACAATCTGTCCTCGAGTGGAGACGACTCAACCGGGAAAACCGATTGTAAAGCATGCCGAACCTGGATATAACGGAAGTATTCAGAGCTACTTAATTCAAACTCCTCCTGCAACGACTCAAACGATTTAACCTGACCCTTGACCCAGAGGTCCCCCACCGTACTAATACCAATGAGGTTCCATTTATCGAACCTGTTGGTATTCTACAGTTTGCCAAAATTATCTGAACCAAAAAGCGGGGTCGCCCGAGTCAAACGATCCGTCCATCCCGTCGCGCTAGTCGCGTCCTGCCACAGGCGTACTGCTATCCTCGTAGGTCCCGACAAAGTCTTGACCACCGATTTAGAGTATAGCGCCCTATAATAGTTGCCACCGGGCAGACGCCATCTATCCATGGCAAAGGCGGGGTTCAAGTCGGGACCATACATGCCATGATTAATAGCTCCCAACTGGGACGCCCAATAGTATTGCTTTATATACGGGAGAGCAATACCCCCATCGTACCATGGGAGCGTCAGCTTAGCAAGCGAAATACGAGGTCTACCGTTCCATATCAATTTCCTTTGAAGATCTTCGATTGCTCGAAAATAGCTAGCGGGAACAATATCGAAAGTGTTCTGAAGAGCATAAAGAAAACGAGGTAAAGACATCATTTTAAAGAGGGCAGCTCGACCAAGCGGTGAAAGTGGAAGCTTACGCCAAACCGCAACATCTTGCTTCAATCTTGACAAAGGCGGAAGGAGATTCTGCTCGTACCGAACTGCAGGGTCCAATGAAATATAAATACCGAGGTATTTAAACCCCGTTTGCGCTATCCGGATGGGACAATTTCGTGGGAGAAGAGGGACGTCGCCCGAAAGGACGTATAAATAGGATTTCGTCCAATTAATAATGAGGCCTGAATTCCTACCAAATGAGTTCAAGACATCGCATAAGACAATCAAAGATTTTTGCGGCGAAGTCAGATACAATAAAATATAGTCCGCATAAAGCGAGATACGATCTTCACATTCAGAGGACCACCGAATACCCCTCATTGAGGACTCCCATCGGATCCATGCGGCGAGGGGTTCGAGGGCCAGGGCGAACAGGAGCGGCGACAAAGGACAACCCTGACAAGTCCCCCTCTCAAGATCAAACGGAGCCGAAACACGGCCATTAACAACGATTTGCGCGAGGGGGTCCTCGTAGAGTAACCTAACACAACCAATAAAATCAGGTCCGAACCCAAACTTAGCCAACGCGGCCCATTAGTATGACCATTCCACGGTATCAAAGGCCATCGTCGCATCCAATGACGCCAAGATGGCCGGCTCACGTAACGTCGATGCTCTCGCGAGAACACCATGCAGACGCCTGAGATTTAGGGCAGTGTTCCTATGCGGGATGAAACCAGATTGATCTGGATGTATCAGCTCAGCAATAACAGTGATCAATCTATTAGCCAGGACCTTTGCCAGAATCTTAGGTTCGGCGTTCAGAAGGGAAATGGGACGGTATGATGTACACTTGTCTCTGGGCTTCCCCTCCTTGTGAATCACCACAATGGTCGCTAACCACTGATCACGGGGGAGAGAGCCACACTCCAGAGACTCCAAAAACATATCTCGCAGATAGGGAGCAATTCTATCAGGTTTCAACTTGTAGAGTTCAATAGGTAGGCCGTTGGGACCCATCGCCTTCCCCGAACGTAGGGAACAAATCGCTATAGCCACCTCATCAGCTGTTATTGTCGCATCCATTTGTTCCCTATCAGTGTCAGAGAGGCGCGGCAGAGAGATATCCCCTAACAAGAGATGTGAGTCCTCCTCCGGTCTATCCGAAACAGAGGAGTACACCGCCTGGAAATGATCCGCAAACTGCTGAACGATCTCTGTAGGGTCAGAAACCCGAGTACCACCAGCCGTCTCAATCACAGGCACCACCCGACTAGCTCTATCCTTCTTGTCCAACCACGCAATTAATTTACCGGCCTTATCCCCCAAATCATATAGGCGTCCCAGCTGCTCTCTACTCATGGCCTTAGCTGCGTCAGTGACCAAAGCCCTGTATTCAAGTTGCTTTAATCGTAATACATGCATCGCTGCACGGGTGACCCCCCGCTCCAGATCAGGCTCCAAGCCTGCTATCTCCGTCTCGATCTTAACCCCTTCCTCATCCCTCTGTTTCTTAACACCCGCTATTAATGACAGGGCCTGACCCCTAAGGACGGTCTTGAAGGCCTCCCAAAGATATACGGCCGAGGAAACCGAACCCTCGTTCTCCAGGAAATACTGATCGAGAGATTTTATCAAGGCTCTACGAGTTTTGGGGTTTCGGAGGTACCAGGGGTTGATCGGGGCTACCCGGCCCTCGGTCTCAGAGCCCAGCTACATCCGCAACCACAAAGGAGAGTGATCGGAAATACCACGGGCCAAATGTTTAACCTCGGTGACGGAGAGGGCTTGCGCCGCCGGTACCAATACATAGTCAATCCTGGAAAGGCTACCGTGTGCACTAGAATGTAAAGTGTACTGCTGTTGTACTGGGTGCAACATTCTCCAACAATCAACCAAACCCAGGGTATCTAGGAAATCAGATAGCCAGTTTTGTGAACCTCTCAGATCCCTGGGTGGGTGCCGATCTACCATACCAGAAACCACCGCATTAAAATCACCACCTAAGAGCAATGGTCCCTCGGGGAGAGCTAGGATAACCTGACCCAAGTCTGCGAAAGTAGTTGACTGCAGGCCAGGGGGAACATACACAGAAACCAGGGAAATGGTCCGGCCCTCCCACCTACCCGTAAGAGCAACATAGCGCCCTCTATCGTCGAGGACCGTGGAGTCAATTTCAAGTGGGAGCGAAGTCTTGATCAGGATACCCACCCCTCTGGAGCCAGAGGAGAACCCAGCATGTGCAGCCAAACAGTACCCCCTCCTGTTGATAGCACGACAAGTATTGCCAATCAAGTGCATCTCCTGAAGGAGGACTACATCTGGGGAGAGACGCTTCAACTGCTGCAACACTACACTACGTTTTATCTGATCCCCCAGACCATTTACATTCCAACTCATCAATTTCAGCCCTCTACCCCCCATCCCGAAAAAGAAAGAGGATCCAGCCCCGGGTAGAACACAGCACCTCGTTCAAACTAGACATGGATACATTGCCTTGCAAAGAAACACTCACAGTCCCCAACAGAACCCCCCAACCCCCCCCCGGCAACATCCCGTTATAACACCCCCCACCCTGCACCCCTGCATAATACTAGAAAACCACCCAAACTTGCAGTGTGCCTGTCGTCCCCCCATCTAACTAAGCTACAAGAAGAAACACAGAGGAGGAAATAGACCCGCTACTGACCCTGTAACCCCCAAAATATATATCAAGTCAATTGTCAGGATTATTGAACCACAGTTCGAGGCCAGCAAGAGACCCCAGGATACCATCTGTCGGCACCTATTCCTGTTCTGTCGGTCCTCCCTCCGCTCCACCAGACTGGTTCTCGGATGGAGGCTGATTCGATAGAGTGTCAAGCCAGTCAGCCACCGCCTCCGGACAGTCGAAAAAATAAGTCCGCTCCGCATGTTCAATTCTTAACTTGGCCGGAAAAAGCATGGCGTTTTTGAGGCCCATGTCTCGCAATCTTCTCTTCACACCCATGAAGCCAAGTCTTTGCCTCTGGACCGATTGGGTGAAGTCCGGGTAGAAGCTGACAGTGGTGTTTTCAAACTTTGTAGGGCCACTCATCCGTGAGGCCTGCAGGATAGGGTCCCTGTCTCGAAAATTGAGGATTCTGGCTATTATAGGCCACGGCGGGGCTCCAAGCTTCGGTCGGCCTCCCGGTACTCTGTGGGCACGTTTGATTGTAAAGAACTTACTCAGTCCCTTAGGTGCAAGATGGCGAACGATTAAGTCCTCAACAAAGAGGTCAGCTGCCGGATCCTCCGCTTTTTCCGGGACCCCTATGATACGGACATAGTTCCGGCGAGCCCTCCCTTCGTAGTCCTCGAGACAACGTACAATGAGATCGCTGTTGGTCTTCAAGCGACGGACATCTGCCTGCAGATCAGTGACATCACCCGTTAGACTGGATGTCTTAATGTCCAAAGATTTAACTTTCTCATTAGTTTTGCCCAGATCTGCACGGATCAGATTGACCTCAATCACCACAGTGTCAAGTTTATGAGCGAGAGCCTCAATTTGGTGTCCTAGTGAGGACTTGATGCCATCAATCGCGGCCATGACATCTTGCAAAGTCGGTTCGGTCGCCGAAGCAGGTGGTTCCCTCGTGCCAGCTCCACCGGTAGAACCCTTAACCTGGGTATAGCGATCCATACTGTTAGATTGAGTAGAGCCACCCCGCCGAGTGTTCTTAGGTTTCAGCCTGTCACCCTCCGGTTTCCCCGCCATTAGGGGAGATGGGCCAGAGTGTTTCGATGAAATAAGGCAGGAAAATGGCGACCCCCAGCCTCCCGGGCAAAGACACCCCTAGTCAGAAGGCCCAAGTCGAAAGTTCTCCAAATCCGGCCAAAATAGTCCGAAACACATTCGTGGGTGACCAAGCAACTGTCTGCGGGCACAGGTGTAGGCTCGTTCCCAGTCAGGTCACTTTGAAGTCAAAACCGAAAGTGAAACCAATCGGACCTGTCGTACCAGTCCCCTGAGGCCGATGTTGTTCAATTACAGCTCGGGTAGCATGGCCACTCCACAGCCGGGCATCACGGAGGTATAGGCCGCAATCTTCAAGGCACCGTAACTCCGGCTCCCAGGGTCCGATTAAAAATCAGAATGCAGATTTCGCCTCACGCGTGGTTCATCTTCACGAGAACATTGATGAAGAACAGGATATAAAACAGGATAGTTGCGGGAGGTTGCAGGGTCTCGGGAGCCCTATGCTCACGCGGCCATCTTGGTTGCGCGCTAAGCTCCTCCTCTGAGGTAAGTAGTGTTAACATAACTTTTTCCTACTCAGTGGTGGATCCTGGTTCCAGCCCGGGTGCATCTCCTGTAAACAGTCGAAAGAATGCGTTTAAGTCATACAGGCAATTTTTAAGGAATATTTTTAGTTTGTTAAAATAGACACTTGGAAATTTTTCTGGTGAGAACCAGACAATGGATTCCTATGGAAGGAAATTCAAGTAACTGGTAAGTACGGTTAGAATTACTTTTTATGATCAGTACTGGGCTCAAAGATGCAGCACTGACGTCTCTCCTGATAACAGGTGAGTAAATCATAATTCGTAGTTCAGCTGATTTTTAGAGGAATATTTGTACGTTTCAAAAATCAACACTTAGAAACTTTTCTGCTGAAAACCACACAATGGATTCCTATGGAAGGAAATACAAGTTACTGTAAGCACGCTTAGAATTACTTTTCAGGGTCAGTGCACAGCTAAAAGATGCCGCACTGGGTTCTCTCCTGATAACAGGTGAGTAAATCGGAATTCGTAGTTCGGCTGATTTTAGAGGAATATTTGTACAATGGTGAAGCAAGGGGGCGGGCCCTGCGGTGACATGTGTGCAAACACGCCCTTTGGCACTTTTTAAGTTGCGGGATTAAGTGCCCTTGAATCCTAAGGTCCCCTGGGGGCCAACTAGCCCACCAGGTAATTCCCTAACTTAAACCGCGCCACAGGGCGTGTTTGCACATATGTGAACTCAGGCCCCGTCCCCTCCCTTCACCACTGTTCAAACGCGTCCCATGGCGCATTTTAAGTTCGGGGATTAACTCCCCTTGAATACTGAGGGTCCCTGGGGTGCAACTAGCCCACCATCTACCTCCGGTAATCGCCACATAGCTGCGTTGCAGAGAGGTGTAAAAAGGGTGTGGCCTCTCTGCAACGCAGCCCCCTGGCACATACTGGAGGTACCTGGCGGGCTAGTTGGCCCCCAGGGACCCCCAGTATTCAAGGGGAATTTGTTCCCCCTCTGCAAACGCTCCAGGGGGCGCTTTTGCAGAGTGGTGCAATAAGAGGGTGTGGCCTCCGTCCGCAATCACGTTTTTTCTAATATTTTTTTAAGAAGGGGGGCTGTGTAGCCCCCCCTTCTTTTTCTATTTTTTTGGCCTTGGGGACCCCATCCCCCAGGGCCTGCCCCCAATATTTTTATTTTTAATTAAAATATTTGGAAGGGGGCCCCGTGGCCCCCCTCCTGAGGCCATAGTCTGCCCCGGGAACCCCATCCCCCCGGGCATAGGCCATTTGTTTTTTTTATTAGGAAGGAGGCTGGCCCTCACCGTTGGGGACTGTGGGGGGTTCCCAATCCCCCCACGGTCCCGCCAGCTCCCCGCCTCCTGCGGTAGCCGGCATTGCTTTTCCATATGGCGAGCAGCTAACATGCTGCTCCGCAAATGGAAAAGCAATTTGCTTTGCTTCATTGAAGCGAGAGCAGGTTTCCCTGCTCTCGCTTCAATGAAGCAAAGCAGTTTGCAATGGTAGGGTGGGAGCCGCGAGGCAGTGTCCCGGGGGTGGGCAACCCAGGACACTGCAGGAGCCAGCCCTGGGGGGTGGCGGTCCCCAGGGCCATTGAGGGCTCCAGGAGGGGGCTGCGCGGCCCCCCTCCCACATTCTTTAGAAACCCTGGGGGTGGCGGTCCCCGGGGCTGGGGGGCCTCATAGCCTCCCTTTTCAAATGTTTTTAAGCCCCTGGGGGTGGCGGTCCCCGGGGCTGGGGAGCCCCCCCACCCATTTTAAAATAGCCCTGGGGTGGCGGTCCCCGGGGCTGCGGGGGGGCCCCGTGAGCCCCGCTGCATACATTAAATTCGAGCCCCGGGGGTGGCGGGGGGGCAAATAAAAATATTTAGCTTGGGAGACCGCGTTTCTTTTTTTTTTTTATTAGTAGGATGCACGGATCCTACGTGCATCCCGCAATTTTTTCGCTACCGGTCTCAGGATGCTTAATACCGGTTCAGGGAAGACCTGGCTTGGCAGTTCGGACTGGACTGTTTCCATGAGACACAGGGTCAGGACTGATTTGCATATAGCTGGATCTAAACCGAGGTGGCGAAATGAGCTAAAGACCGATGATGGATTCAACCCAGTTCTGTGACTGGGGATGAGTGTCTGAAAAGTTTCAACGCTCCGTCCATCATCTCCTTGTGTTTGCTTTGTTTGCCCTAAGTTGACAGGGTATGCCCAGACGTGGGTCCCTTGCTCACTTTGCCACTGGATTCAAGCTAGCCTGGCTAGTGAGGAATGTTACCCTGAAACCGGTCCCAGGATGCTTGTTTCCAGTTCAGGGAAGACCTGGCTGGGCAGTTCAGGCTGGGCAGTTCCCACGAGGCACAGGGTCAAGACTGATTTGCGTATAGCTGGGTCTAAACTGAGGTGGCGAAGTGAGCTAAAGAATGATGATGGATTCAACCCAGATCTTTGATTGGGGGTCTGAAAAGTTTCAGCACTCCATCCACCATCTCCTTGTGTTTGCGTTGGTCCTCTGTAAGAGCACTCTACACTTGCAAACTATCTTTGAGCAAATTTGCGTGCGGAGAGGTGCTCTCTTCCTGCCGTAGAGGTTCCTCTGCACAAGGCAAGTTGTTCTTAATCACTGTCTGGATGAGAAGGCCTTGGAAGGTGGGGTGGGTGCAAGCACTGTGTTCATTGATATCGAACGACAGTGCAGTATGAGGAATCTTATAGAGAAGTGACTAAGCCATCAGGGTCACAGGAAAGAGGTGCGCAAGATCAAATGTGCAGCTCCAATTCTTCCTCAAAGGGGCTGAGGTGTCCCATCTCTGTAACTGTCCACTTAAAACACCACTGTTAGTGCGTGCCTCATTTCCTTGCTTTTTTCTCTCAGTTTTATATAGCGCGACCTCAACCCAAAGGTATTGGAGTCCCTTACATGAGCACCAGTTACATTAAACAAGGATGCATTCATCTTTTTTTGTAGGCACTGGGAGATAAGGTGATATGGCAAGAATCACAGGATGTTGAGCCGACGCTGAGAATCGAACCCGGTTCTCGAATTCTAAAGTGGTCGCTCTGGCTTTTATGTCACATACTCTCCCAAAGCCTTCAGCTTTTTCTCCATCTAAATCTACCAGAGTATACGTTATAAACCACAGACCGCGCTCGTCAACTCTGCCTTTATGTGTAGTGCTGGAACTGCGTTCCATGCGGTCAGATTTGTTGGACTGCACCCAGAGATGTGCTTAATGGGCCTGGTCAAGAAGTTGCAACTATTAGATCGCAAGTTCACAGTGGTGGCACTACTGCTAGCCAAAAGGTGGGTGACCATGTCCTGGAGAAAGCTTTGGCACCCAAACATTAACACTTGTTGCCGGCCATGATATACTGCAGTAACAACCTGGAGGTATATGCAGAGGAGTTGCCGGTATCTTCACACCCGAGAGACATCTTGGGTACTCACACTGCTATTTTACTGGAAAACCCTGATGTAATTCCACCTGAAGTGTAGTTAGAAGGCATAGATGGGAGGGGTGGAACTTTGTAAATGTGGTAGAGTATTTGATGACTGTGTCACACACCTGTACTGTGTGTAATATATATAAAACAGCTGATGGCTTGTTATATATGTGTTGTTCTAAAAGTTGGGGGAAAAAATCAACTCTGACTTCACTGCAAAAGATAATACTAGGTTCTCCCTCCTCGTGTGGGCAGTGTTAGGTTCAGTATTGGAACTCAGTATTTGAAGTGTACTACTTCCACCGCTCATCCTCAAAGTGCTGTGGCTTTATGGAGTTTGTGCTTCCACTGGATTGTGCTGTTTCAAGAAGAGTAGACTCAGCTTAGCAGGATGAAGCTTCCCTTTTCTGTGTGCTTGTCCTTTGGCCGGTGCATTCATCTCTGTCTCCCTCTGTGTCAATGCATTGGTGCCTCTCTACCACACACCAGTGTCTCTGACTTCCAGAGTCAAGACATCTGTGTCTTGCTGTCCTCGTGTCAGTGTCTTTAACTAAAGTGCCAGTCTATCTATTATTTCTGCCCCCGTGCCTTTGTCTTTAATTCTAGCTTGAGCTTATCCATGTCTTTGTGGCCTATTCCTATGTTTCTACCTTCTGGTGCCCGTGTCTACACATCTTTCTTCCCAGAATCTCTCTCTCAACGTTTTAGTGTTTTGACTCTATCTGCTCATATGTCTAGTTCTCTACATTGCAGTGTCGGTGAATCTGCATCAGTATGTCGTGGTAGTGTGTGTCTAAATCCATCTATCTGTGTGCTCATGACACATTTCCTAGTTCTACATGCTAGTGTCAGTGGCTCAATGGCTACCTCCCCTTTGTCTGACTCTCTGAGTTTAAGGGTCTTTATGTCATTCAGACCCCGTATTTGTAATTGTCAGGGCCAATCTGCCAATGTGTTTATGCCCCATATTCATGCCCTACGTTTTGGTGTCAGTGTCCGTGTCTGCATTCAGTTCTAGTGGCAGTCTGCCAAGTCTTAGTGCCTTTAACTGTACCAGTGTGTCTAAATGCCAGTGTCAGTTTATCCCTTCTGTCATATTGTCACTGCCTGACCCATGTCTGCGACAGGACAGGCAGGACAGAAAGGGGTGTGGGGAGGAAAAGGAAGTGAGGTTGGGGAAGTTGGGACAGTTCAGTTGCGAGTAGGCATGTAGCAATAAAGACGTGTTGACTCATACTCCTGGCTCCTGTGGTGATTGAGGGGAAGGCGCGACACTGGCGACGAGGGTGGGATTTGTCCCAAACCCACACACTGCCTAAAACCCCTGCCGTCCGTGAACGGCCAAAGAACAGTGACCCAGCAGCCGATGTCGGAGCAGCGTGTAAGGAGCACGAGAAACAGAAGCTTCACACACGGCACCCGAATACTGCCCTAACACGCAACGACGGCGGCAACCATCTGCCGCACGACTGGAGGCCACCCAGAGCGCATTCGGGCGAAGCGGCCTGAAAGAAAAAAGAAAAACGGTGCGAAAACGGCGCGGAAGCCAGGGAGCGCCCGGAGACAGCCTGCCACGGTCGGTGGTGTGAGGGTGGGTCCCGAAAGCCCAGAATTAGCCCAGAAGTCAGCTACACAACTTGACAGCCTAATACCCACACTGGCCCAACAAGAGACACTGAAGACTGCGAGTGCGAGCCTTCCAAATCCACGTGTCCCGAGCGGCGGCCATTTTAAAGTCAGGCGTCTGCCCATTGACAATCCTTGAAATGTTGATGTCCGCCATTTTGAGGTCAGGCGTCATTGAACTACATGCATAAAACCTACCCAGTCAACGTCGGAAAAGCTAAATTCACTGATCCAACTGCAGCAGCCAGCTGAGGGGACCAACAAGCAAAGATGTCGGTTCCCAGTTCGACGGGTGCCTCAGGAGGAACATCGACAGCCCCAGGCAACCCACCAACACCTGCACCAGCTCACCCAGCACTCATGGGAGTGCCATATCTGGGGCCACCGGACTCCCTGGAGCTGACGTCCGGTAACAGCATGGGGCCTACGTGGAAGAGCTGGGCCGAAGATTTTGAAGACTACATGACCGGATCCCAAGTACAAGACCCTAAGCAGAAGTTAATAGCCTTGCGGAACCTGGTAGGGAAAGACATCGCGCAGATCATCAAGGAACTGCCTAACGCGGCCACCGCCTCATACGACGATGTCAAGGGAGCCCTCGACCGTAGATTCCTACACAAGCGCAACTTGGACTATGAACGTTACACGTTCAATGTGGCCACGCAAGAGAGAGACGAGCGCATGTGTGACTACATCGTGCGCATCAGACGGCTGGCTCGTCACTGCGAATTCGACAACTTCAACACCGAGGATGCGCTACGGCTCCGCATAATTGAAGGGTGCCACTCTGAGTAGCTACGTCGGCGCTTGCTGAAGAAGCATTACACCCTCGAAGACATCGAGGAAATGACACGCATTCACGACCAGGCCGAGGACCACGCAAAGAAGATAGAAACCAATAAGACTGACCGGAAAGAGCAAGCACTCAGGATGCAAGCGCACAAGGAAAATAAGCATTGGACCGATCGCCACAGAACGAGCAAACCACCACATTCCACGTCCTCCCGGAGGGTGTCGTCACGTCATGAATCACGACATAGCAAACCCAGTAAACCGGCACCCGCGTGTTACAGATGCGGCCAATACTACCCCCATTCAGGACAGTGCCCAGCCATCGGGCAAAGGTGCCACCGCTGCGGCAGGGAAAATCATTTCGAAATTGTCTGTCAAACCCAACGCTCGGGCAAAGGTCATCCAAAACTCGAACCACTACACAGCATCACGCCCGTGCGGTGAAAGGGAGAGAAGACCGCTCCTCTAGTTCTTCCCGATCAAGTGTCCGGTCTGTGAGCTTATACCGATCACGAAGATCAACATCCAGCGAGTCATCGTCACGCACACCCGTTTCACAAGACAGTGACGAGTACATCTGAATGGTATCAGATCCGGACCGACTGAAGCGATATCCAAAGCTGGACATCCGGATAGGAGATCACCCGGCAAAGTTTGTCCTAGACTCGGGAGCCTCTCTGAACTATATCTGCGCACTGGAGCATCAGAGCATGAAACCACGACCCAAACTAGAACCTGCAGCCGTCCGCATCTTCACGTCGATGTCCAGGAAACCACTGCTGTGCCTAGGCCGTTTCCACACGAATTTGTCGTACAAAGACCGACAAATCCCAGCTTATATTCACGTTGTTGAGGGCCCGGACGTGGCCGACTGTCTGCTCAGCCTGCCAACAGCTGAAAGACTGAAGCTCGTGGAACTCCTTTACATGACTGAGGATGCCCCGGACATTGTTGCGAAGTTTCCGAATCTCTTCAAGGGGCTAGGGAAACTGAACCAATTCAAGGTGAAACTACATATTGATGAGCGCGTGACTCCAGTGGCACAACACCACAGGAAAGTACTGTTCCATTTACAGCAAGCTGTTGATGACGAACTCCAGGAGCTGCTAAGGACTGATATCATCGAGCGCACTTCCGGTCCAACTCCATGGGTGTCACCCGTAGTAGTAGTACCAAAAAAGGGACAAGACAACAAAGTGCGCCTGTGTGTGGACATGTGTGCACCCAACGTGGCCATTGAAAGAGAACGCCACCCTGGTCCACACATCAGCGATATGATCGCTCGCCTCAACGGTGCCACAGTATTCTCAAAGCTCGACCTCAACAAGGGGTATCATCAGCTAGAGCTCCATGACAAGTCACGTTACATCACCGCTTTCACAACTCATCAAGGACTTTTCCTCTACAAGCGTTTGAACTTTGGCATCTCGTCAGCAGCCGAAATCTTTCAAGAGGCTATCAGACGTGTCATTCAAGGGATCCCCAACGCATTCAATTACAGTGACGATCTGCTAGAATTCGGAAAAGATCAGACCGTACATGATACGGCTCTGGACAGAGTATGCCACGCATTACTGAATGCGAACCTAACTTTGAATGCTGAGAAATGTGAGTTTCACAGGTCAACTTTGAAATTTTATGGTCACATCTTCTCCAAAGATGGCATGAAACCGGATCCGGACAAAGTATCTGCCCTTGCGGACACGCCAACACCGCAAGACGTAAGCGACCTCCGCTCCTTCCTTGGAATGGCGAGCTATTGTGCACGTTACATCCAAGACTTCGCCACCATCAGCCACCCCCTCAGAGAGCTCACTCGTCAGGGTCAGCCTTTTGCGTGGACAGATGCCTGCGACCACTCCTTCCACAAGATCAAGCGCGCTGTTAGCTCTGCCATCAATCTGGCGTACTTTGATGCCAAGAAACGTACTGAAGTTACCGTTGACGCCAGCCCGGTGGGCCTCGGTGCCATTCTGGCACAATATCAGGAGGACTCGGATCAACGCCATATCATTGCATATGCCAGTCGCAGTCTTACATGCACTGAGCAACGATACTCTCAACCTGAGAAGGAGAGTCTGGCGGTGGTGTGGGCCTGTGAACATTTCCATCTCTTTGTCTATGGCAAACACTTTACCATCATCACTGACCACCAAGCCCTTGTCACCATTTTTGGTAACCCCAAAGCCAAGATGCCCCCACGCATCGAACGATGAGGACTACGTCTCCAGGACTACATATATACCATCGTCGGAAGGCGCTACACCTTCCTGTTACTTTCCCTGTGTGTCTAAGTCCCAGTGTCAGTTTAACTGTGACTGTTACGGTACCGATCTGTTTAAGCCCCAGTAACAGTCTATTCGTGCCTGTTACTGTACCTGCGTGTTTAAGTCCTAGAGTCCGTCTATCTGTGCCTGTTACTGTACCTGCATGTCTAAGACCCAGTGTCTGTGTATCTGTTGGAAGAGGACATGGCCTTACTGCTAAGGCGGTCGATCGTAAATCTGGTGATCCGGGTGTGAGTATTGGCAATGACGCGCAACATCCTGTGATTCTGGGTAAATCACTTAATAATCTCCCTGTTGCCTAACAAAAACGAATGTGTCCTTGTGTAACGCAACTGGTGCTCATGTAAAGCGCTCTGATACCCTATACCTTCGGGTCACGTTCGCTCTATGGGAAACTCTGAAGAAAAAAATAAAAATCTGTTCCTGTTACTGTACCTGTGTGTCTAAGTTCCAGAGGCAGTCTATTGTACCTGTTATTGTACCTGTGTATCTTAATCCCTATGTAAGTCTATCCATGCCTATTCCTGAACCTGTGTGTCTAAGTCCCACTGTCAGTCTATCCCTGTCTGTGACTGTACTTGTCTGTCTAAGTCCCTATGTCAGTCTATCCGTGCATGTTAATATACCTGTGTGTCTAAGTCACATTGTCTTTACATCTGTGTCTGTAACTGTGTGTCTAAGTCCCAGTGCCAGTCTATCACTGCCTCTTATTGTGCCTCTGTGTCTAGATCACTGTATCACTTTACTGTTACTGTACCTGTGTGTTTATGTGTCAGTGGAAATCTATCCGTGCCTGCTACTACACCTGTGTGTCTAAGTCCAAGAGTCAGTCTATCCCTGCCTCTTTCTGTACTTGTGTGTCTAGGTCCAAGAGTCAGTCTATCCCTGCCTCTTTCTGTACTTGTGTGTCTAGGTCCAAGAGTCAGTCTATCCCTGCCTCTTTCTGTACTTGTGTGTCTAGGTCCAAGAGTCAGTCTATCCCTGCCTCTTTCTGTACTTGTGTGTCTAAGTCCAAGAGTAAGTCTATTGGTGCCTGTTACTGTACCTGTGTGTCTAAGTCCAAGAGTCTGTCTATCGGTGCCTGTTGCGGTACCTGTGTGTCTATGTTCCAGTGTCAGTCTATCCCTGACTAATACTATATCTGTTTTCACTCAGTGACCCTCTGTCTTTGCTTTTCACTGTATCTGTGTGTCCAGGCCCCAGTGTCAGTCTATCCATGCCTTTCTGCTCCCTCCCCCACCCTGCTCTCAACTGGAGGGTGCCTATGGCTCTCGCGTGTGCGCAGCACCAATGCCTACGGGCCTCTCACAGCCTTCAGTCTCTCGCACTCATACTTCACTCATGTCCACCTCACACAATGCCGTGCTGCCTCTGAGACCTTTCACCTCCTGCATCAGAGGGGGCCAGGGGTGCAGTGAGGAGCTGGAAGAGAAATCTCAGAAGGATCACTTTGGAACCAGGACCGCAACAGAGCTTGGAGGCCTGTCCTTTCTAAATGGGAAACAACAGACGGGAGAGGGGAGAGTAGGGTGGGAGAACACAAAGATCCAAAATCGAGCAAATGCAATACTTACATTCTAGGCCCTACACAGATAACATACACATTTCTTCATTTATAATAGCGAAACAAACATAACTAAAATTAGATGCTAATGTAAAAACTCAACGAATTAGGTTGAAAATGTTGGGAGGCGCTATAACTCATACCGATCATGAAGTGCATTTCTGCCTGTGTCTCTTTTCTAAGATCTGTTCCTATTACAGTGAACAAGAATTGTGTCAAAAATATCAACAGGTAAATGTAGGTGTTTGAAAATATTATGGCAACCCATCCTGCACTAAAATTTAGAAACAACAATGCATATGCATTCGCTCACCCTCGTGGGGTGTGCCCTGGCCTAGTGATCAAATAAAGACCTACATGTGTCAGAAAAGCACTTGCCTGCCAAAACGGGATATGCACAAACAGGGGTGCCGCTACTTAACAAGCATTAGCAAAGCGAATAGGTCTAGCCTATGTGAGATCTACTGGCTTTGCCAATGTTTTTTAGCCATGTTGCAAAACGGCTGAAAGTAAAGAAAAAATCTCTATAACACCGCCAGCTTTGAGGCATCATTGCACTTTTGTTTTTACTTTCAGGCATTTTGCCAGCGCTGCAGTACAATATTGCTAAAAATAAATTGACAAAGCCTAGACGTGACCTATTGACTTTGCCAATGCTTGTTTTAATTTGATATATACCTGTTCTGTAGTTTTGGAGTTATTAAAGGAAAAAGATTTAAGTATATTTAGAGATGTGGAGTAACCTTGGCCCTTCAGTGCACAGTAGGACCCCCTCCAACTCAGCAACTTGAGACCCTAGAGTGTGAGTAGTCAAGCTGAACAAATACTGATTGATTGATTGATTGATTGATTGATTGATTGATTGATTGATTGGTTGGATTCATGAGCCAACAGCTATGCCATGAATGGCTGGCCGCAACCTGAGAGAAAAGTTGTGGTCGCCATTTTGTGAATAAGGATGGGGGAAATAAAATCTAAAAGGATGTAAGTGGTCAGTATAGAGGAATCCTAACCCTATGGGACTGGTGAAGCGGTCTGTGAAGAACCCCTTCTGGAGAAGACATTGCGAGGAAAACAAGCATTGGCATTGCCAATAGGTCTCGCTTGTGGGACCTTATAAGTATTTAGTTTTGCAGCACAATATCCTTGTTGCACCAAGGATATTGTGCTGCAAAACTAAATACTTATAAGGTCCCACAAGCGAGACCTATTGGCTATGCCAATGCTTGTTCATTTTATTTCGCAGTAGCAGGAGGAATGTAAACAAAGCAGCCATGTCCCTTCCCCCCCAGCGCCGGTGAGGAAAGAAGACAATGATCTGAAGTGCAGCGTCCCTGAAGCGGGTGTCGTGCTGATAACATAAAAGCCGCGTGGTGTCCAAAAGTATATAAATAAACACATTTTGTGCAGTTCAAACAGCTACACACACTTCCTTTTATTTAAAAAAAAGTAATTTAGAAAATAGCTTACAACTGCAAGAGCTGCAATTAATTAACAACTGTACGCACAAGAGCAGCTGTTAAAAAAAAATATTAAGAAGGGAAGCGCATGAACATGCGTAAACACAAGCCCGAGGCAGACCCAAAAAGGAAATAGTGTGGATGAAGGAACATAAATTAAAATAAAACAAGACGGAATGGAAGGCAGAGAAGGGGAGGGGGGAGGAGAAATGCGACACGGCGGGCAGGGGAGGGGGCCGAGTGGGGAGAGCGGCGAAAAAAATGTGAACAAATGCGTGCGCCGGGAAACTGAGCCATGAATAATTAGGGGAGGAGAAGCCGAGAAGCCGCAGAGCGCACGCTGGGCGAAGCCCTTTAATGTGCTGTGCGGCGGCCGTTAAAAAAATGCAATTAGGAGGGAGGGAAGCTGATGCACGTGCTTGTTTGATCACGTGATTCACGTGAACTTAAACAAAACCGCAGCGCAAGAAGCCCTTGGTTTCACGAGGATTTCGAGCACTTGAATTCTCGCTCCGCTCAATGCGCTTGCGCGCATTGATAGGTCGCGAGACCTAAAAATCTGCACCTACTGATCCGCAAGTTTTAAGAAGAGCAAAAAGTATATTTACTGCAGTTACACGAAGAGCATTTTATGACACAGTCACACAATGGAATGCACAAGGCAGGATAAAGCGAGACCCGCACAGAGAGGACTCTGCAATGTCTGCACAGCAGCAATATTTTACTATAGAAAGTTGTATCCACGGGTGTGGCTTAAGGCACGGAAAGTCTAGCCTCGGACAGAGTTTTCAACAAAAACCCAATAGCACCGCGGCTGCTTTTTCAAATGTAAAGAAATTCGAATGTTCATTCAAAGGAGAGAGTAGAGGCATCACTCTTACTTGTAAACAAGGAGCATTTACATGTTATTTTTTGGTAGGCAATGTCACCAAATCAGCCACACTCACTTACCTGCTCTTGTTTTCGCTCACACAAGTGAGAGAGTTCCCAAGATCTGAATGTGCACATGTGACAAGTATAAAGAAATAGACCAATCTGGGCTTGGATGCTCTATCCTGAAGGCTCTCTGTGGTCAAGGAATTTCCGGCAGAAGATCTCACTGGATTTACTAGCTCAGATAACATGCATGGAGTCCTGGTAGAAGCGATAGGGGATGAGAGGCGGGTCAGGCACAGTGTTAAAGGCTGTCAATCCACGCATACATTCTCCTAATGAGGCAGCTCAATCAGTAATAAAGCGCTTGTGTGCTGCATGAACCGTTTCAATGAAGGGGCGACCAGATGACAGGTGTGAGATCGTAAACACGCTTTAACTACGGGGTGGTTAACAGCTAACCCTGCACAGTGTTGAATCTGAAGTGCGTTATACATTTCTTTCATGAGAGAGGGAGGATGGTGAGTTAGACACTTACAAAAAAAACTTCTGTCCTCTCGATTTTACCACTTTAAGGAGCACCCTCACGGAGTGGGGCTGGCTATTAATCGAGGATTTCTCCCTTTGAGGTGCAGTCCGTGCCTGAAGATGTAAAGCCGATGACGGCCGCATCCCGGCTGCGCAAGTAGGCTGTTTCTGTACTGACTGCATCCGATCTGAGCAGAAATGTCTTATTTCGAGAGCTAACATTTTGGGTGGGCCCTGTGCTTTTTGTGGGTCACTTCGGATGGTTCCCATAAACGCGTGTTTATTCAAAACATGGGTGGAGGAAGCAGCCAATAAGGGCAGGGTCAGGTACAGTACATACTGGATCCACAGGTCAGGAGGGATATGAGGGATATTGTCTTCCGTTCCGGCAGTCCAAGAGGAAAAAGAGCTGCTATCCACCAGCAGAGTCTGGGCCCTATATGAGGTGGACCCTCAGTAAATGGGGCGCCCAAGACTGTTGCTTCCTCCACAGCCAGGTCCGGTCAATGCATACACGGCACGTGAAGTGTTTAGAAAGAGACCTTTTTTTTACCCCTCTTTCACAAAATGTCAGTTATGGTCCTACCCGCTCGTGGATTCCGCAGAGTGAAACTCCATGATCTCCACCCAGGCCTACCCATGTGACTCCACAGCAGATTCCAATTGAAAGAAACACATACACTCACTAACAGATCTACTCAAACTCTCTCTCACACCCACACAACCACTCACGCATTCACTCACACACACATACACCCACTCACACACCTATACAGTCACTCACACACCCATACAGTCACTGATATATTCACTCATAGACCCAGAGGACCACTAACACAGGCACTTACAGATCCACAAAGGCACTCTCAAAGCCAATCCCAGAGCCACGCACACACACATATAGCCACTTACACACCCACTGACAAACTTAGACAGCCACTTACACACCCACTCAAAGACCCATACGGCAAAACCACTGACACACCCACTGACACACACATACAGCCACACACACACCACTCAGAGACCCACACAGCCGCTTACAAACCCACTCATCCACCCACCCATCACTATTCACTAAGATACACAGACCCTTAAGGTACTTTGGTATCCCAAAAAAGAATTAAAAAAATTAAATATGTTTAATTATATTTCAAAAACTTCATATAATTCATATACTTAACATTAAGTACATATGTGATTTTTATGTTTTTAAACATTTATAAAGTATATTTAAAAAAAAGAATGTCTACCGAACCAAAAAATGAATAGAAAATCAAAATAAATTGAAATACACTTAGTATTAAAAATAAACCCAACAAATTGACTAAAAATAAAATGAAACATTAGAAGAACATAGTACTTTAGAAATGAATTTGAAAAACTACTGAATTTCACTGAAAAATCAAAGGTTACAGGGATATTATAGTTAGGAAATAGAATTAGAAAAACCTTTGGAATTCACTGAAAACAACAAAAGTTGCTGGGATGTTATACTTAGGCTCAGATTTCACTCATACAAAAAATTGAAATTTGGCAGTTATAGTTACCTGAGCTGACTATAACTTACCACCCCCCCCCCCCAATGCACTGCTGACGACCTCACATGGTATATCACTCATGACATGGTCAGTGACATCACTAAACACATCACTGATAGGTAGTTATAGTTAGGACTTAGTTTCCATGGAACTTTGTATGTAGTGCAAATGACTTTGACAAATTTTAACAACATTTTCAAAACTAGTTTGCCACTCCCTTCAGTCGCTGTCTGAAAAGTTTTGAAGTGATTAATTGTTACGCCCGGCTTCCTGGGCACCAGGGCACTCAGGGGTAACTGCTCTCCAATCGCATCAACTGGAGTGTTCCCTCACTGGTGTCCTGGGGCCTCAGTACTAGTGGACCCAAAACTGGATAAACAAGTACTCCTCTCCAGCACTTGACTCTCTCAGGGTAGCAAGACAGAGCAGTCCAAGGCTTACTCAAGGAGGTGAGGTGGGGTTAGACATTCAAAATACAGTGTAAACCGTACCACCAGCTGATAAACTCAATGTCCAGTCAGTGCTTTACTTTTTATAAAAGAAAAGTAATTTAATACACACAAGATAATTATACTACACATACAACTAGGATAAACAGTGACAACCAGATGTCTCTACAACCCTCTGGGTTGACCCAAAGCAGTATTATAGTGCCTAGATGCCAAGCACTATAAAAACACGGTTAACATGAAAACACACAATAAGCATTGCATTTTACAGATCATGTTACACAGGGCTGCTCTCATTCACTACAGCCTTGATACCAATCTTTAGATGGAAAGGATATAGTTTCAGCATATGATGTGAAGTCAAATGTTCTTGATCAGCCCCATAACCCCCACCACAAAGCAACAGAAGTGCCCTCCCGTTGTGAGTGAGGACACCCCTCTAGTGGTGTCAGGGATCTGATCACAGGTGCCTGATGTCTTGGCACAGTTTACTGGAGGCAACTGCTTGTACAGGCTCCCACAGCGCAAGGGAGGAGCTTAGAGGGAACTTCATCTCACCTTCAACGACTAGAATCAAGCTTCCTCCTCTCTGGCTCCCTTTCTGGGCTGCAAGCTTCTTTCCACCAGCTTTAATTGATGTGCCGCAGGCTTCTTTCCACCAGCCCTTTGTGATGGGCTGTAAGCTTCCTTTCCACTCCTTGGGCGATGTGCCACAAGCTTCCTTTCCACACCTTGGGCAGCTGTCTGTAATTTCCTTGTTCCAAAGCGCACGCTCTGTTCTACAAGCCTCACAGAAACAGTTGGCCCAGAGGCAGTGAACAGGGTCTTATCTCCTGCCTTCACACTGCGGGTCACGCCTCGCTATCTTCAGACGGCCCTGGTGTGGCTGCCTCGTCAGTCACAGACCAGTCTTGAACAACAGCGGACCACTCAGGCCAGACTTTTTTCACCTCTGATTGATGGCTCATCCAATCAGAGGATCTGTTACTTTTGCATCCTGAACACACCTCCAATCACAAACCATTCATGGCGTGTTTAATGCATGGGTAAAGCATGCCCCAGTCCACCCCCATGTTCTCCTGGTATCAGGCTGTGCAACTCCCTAAAGAGGAATTTTAATTAACTCCAGCCCAGGAGGCCCTGACCAGTGGGGGAAGGTCCTCTCCACAAAGTTAGTGCAGCTAAACCCAGATAAGAGCTGAGTGTATACCCCAGCCCACCAGGCCTTTCCAAGGAAATAGGGAGGGGCACGGGGAGCTGGGATGTCCAGCAGAACAGCTCGCATTCCTCACACTGGCTCAAATCACCATTCTTCCCCTGTACACCCACGGGCTCTCAAACATACATCAGGCAGACAAAGGCAACAGGCCCACAGGCATGGCAAACTGCACAGACTTGGTCAGGAGGGTGCCTAGGGACTCACCCCTCCTGACTATAGATTTATTGCTGCCACCACTGTCAGTCTACCACAGTCTTAATAGAGAGGGCAGTAGCCACTCTCTGAAAAATAGTGGTGGACTAGGCATGCCTCCTCGACCTCAGAGCCAAGGTCTAGGGTCTCAATCCATGTAAACAGGGAGACCCTCAGTGGACATGTATGATTGTCATGCTCACTGAGGTAGGGATTTAGAAACTATGCAGTAGCTTTTGAGTGGCTTGCCTGGAGATTAGCATAAGGCAGGGGAAGCACTCTCTCCAGAGACATGCAGGAGACTTCCCGTCCCAACATTCATCAAGCGGGGGCCGAGAAAAAGGGGGGCCCCCGAACACGTTTTCCAGTGTAATTTCCTGTAAGGAGTTTAGACAGGACTACAGCCGAACCCCTGAACAGAATTACACCAAGTTTAGCAGAAAGCTAGCTATTGGTCCAGAAAAGTGCTTTTAGTAATTTGGTGAAAATCTGTTCAGTTGTGTTGGAGTTATTAACAAAAGAATATTTATGTATATTCAGAGACTTAGATCCATGTGCCAACAGCAATGCAGTGATTGGATGGCCACAACCTTAGAGGAACGCCGTGCCCACCCTTTTCTATATCGGTACTCATCCTGGGGAGCCAAAATACAGATAAAATTGAACAAAAGGTAGAGGTATCCATACTGGGGCTGATAGAAGGGTCTGTAAGGGGCCCCTTGTGGGAAGAAATTGCAGAAAAGGTTTTGATTTTTACACGTGTGAGGATCTGTGGACCCACCGCGGTGTTCAGTGTGCCCCCCATGTAATTCCACAATGGATCCATGGATTCAGTGCTCAATTAAAAAGAAAACTCACAGACCTACTAACACATCTACACAACAACTCACACACCTACCCAGCCACTGGCACATCTACTCACAAACCCACAAAACCACTCACATACCTACACAGCCACTCACACACCTACTCACTCCCCCCACAAAAGTACTCACACACCCATTCAGAACCTCACACCCTCTCACACGCCCACTGACACATCCACTCCCAAACCACAAAATCACTCACACACCCACCCAATCACTCACACACCCACTAAATCCCACAAAACCACTCACACACCCACACAGCCACTCCTACACCCATCCAGCCACTCAAACACCCACTCACATAACCACAAAACTGCTCACATACCCACTTACCTTGTCACCCACTCTCACACACACCCACTCACACATCCACTCCCATACCTAAGAGAACCACTCACACACCCACTCACACAATAACAATCGCTCAGACACCCACACAATCACTCAGACACCCACTAACAGACTCACACAACCACTCATACACCCACTCACAGACCTACAGAACCACTCAGACATTCACTCGCATGCCCATACAGCTACTTGCATATTCTCTCACACACCCACATGACCACTCATAAATCAATTCATACATTCATTACCACACTCATACACTCAATTACACACCCACACAAGCAATCATAGACTCACTAACAGACTCAGACAACAACTCAAACACCCACTCACACACCCATACAGCCACTCACACACTTACCCACACAGCCACGCACTCACCCAGTCACACACCCATATAGCCCCTCACAGAATCACTCAGTTACTTATAAAGCTACTCACTCACAAACACACAGACAGTGATACAGTTATATACATTTTATTAGGATATGTTTCTATTAAATGTGTTGTTTTGTATTGAATGTATGCTTTTGGTTGAGAATGGACCTGCAGATCCGTTGCAGTTCCGCCTGCAACATAGCCTGCAGACCCCATATTTGACCAAGGGACCGCTGCAGATCCGCAGGAGAAATTAGAAAAAAGGATTTGAAAACAAAAAGAACCAGTGTTTGGGAAGAGGGTGGGCTCTGAAAAGAGCCTTTGTGTTTATAGTGTGTAGATAATAACTACACATAAACAGAATGCAGTCTTTTAAGTTTTATTTATATTTTTATTGAGATTCCAAAAATAGTTAATAATTCATGAAATTGGTGCTATTCATAAGTTTTATTCATGCACCGGTTATCAATTAATACAGCATACATAATCATAAAGTACATGCTAGGTTGGACAGAGAATTGCTACTAGTTAAAACAAAGCCCACATAGGAAAAGAGACATAAAACAATGTAATTCTAGCGACCTCCCAAGATAAACAGTGCCAAGTGTGCAAAGTGCATCCAGTGCTAAAATGTGTAAAGTAGCAATATAATAGTCGAGCCTTCTGTGCTATCCCTTATATGTGCTCAAAAATCCACCCCCATCATTTTTCAAACTTCTTAATCCCCTCCCATACTTATTGCATTTAGCTGTTTGTTGTTTCTGACTTGCTTTATTTTACACACCCACTCCCCTATTGCTGGATCCAGCTGTGAATGCCATTTTTGGAGCAGAAGGGATCTAGCTACCACCATTACAACATAAACAAATTTTGTCCATTTGAGGGTTAGGCCGAGTGTCGAATCGTATCCTAAGACTTTCAACGAGGTGCTAGATACCAGTCTGATTTGGCATTCGGTCTCCAGAAACAGGAATAATTTATTACAGAACACTCAGATAAAAGGACACTGGTTTGATTAAATTAGCCCAGGTAGCTGCAGGCTCATCTAGACAATGTAAACAGTTACTCAGTAGATTAGATTTAACTTGTGAAAGAAATTGTAGGGTTCTGTATAATAGCCACTTACTAAACAAGCATTTACAATGCAATGGTCTCTCTCGTCCTTGTTAAAGTTAGAGCTATTGGCATTGCTCATGACATTATTTTTGTTTTTAAAATATATAAATAAATGGCATTGTTATTTACAATGCCAATATCTTAATCTCTCGCAAATGCGAGACCTATTGCATTTGCACCCACACACACACACACAGAGCACACACAGAGCCACACACACAATCACACACACACACAGACAGAGCCACATGCACACAGGCAGAGCCACATACGCACACAGGCAGAGCCACATACACACACAGACAGAGCCACACACACACACAGGAGATCAAGCACAAGCAACGAGGGGACAGCAAGCACAAGCCACGAGGGGGCAGGGGAGCACAGAGACACAAAAACCGGATCACAAGCAGGGCACAGAGGCACGAAAACCTGATCACAAGCAGGGCACCGAGGCACAAAAGCCTGATCACAAGCAGGGCAGGGCACAGAGGCACAAAATCCTGATCACAAGCAGGGCAGGGCACAGAGGCACGAAAACCAGATCACAAGCAGGGCACAGAGGCACAACAAGCAACGAGGGGGCAGTGGCAGGAGAGCAAGCACAAGCAATGAGGGGGCAGCAAGCACAAGCAACAAGGGGGCAGAAAGCACAAGCAACGAGGGGGCAGGGCGGCACAGAGGCACAAAAAACGGATCACAAGCAGGGCACAGAGGCACAAAAACCGGATCACAAGCAGGGCACAGAGGCACAAAAACCTGATCACAAGCAGGGAGGGCAGGGCACAGAGGCACGAAAACCGGATCACAAGCAGGGCACAGAGGCACAACAAGCAACGAGGGGGAAGGAGAGCAAGCACAAGCAACGAGGGGGCAGCAAGCACAAGCAACGAGGGGCAGGGGGGCACAGAGGCGCAAAAAATGGATCACAAGCAGGGCACAGAGGCACAAAAACCTGATCACAAGCAGGGCACAGAGGCACAAAAACCTGATCACAAGCAGGGCAGGGCACAGAGGCACAAAAACCTGATCACAAGCAGGGCAGGGCACAGAGGCACGAAAACCGGATCACAAGTAGGACACAGAGGCACAACAAGCAACGAGGGGGCAAGGGCAGGAGAGCAAGCACAAGCAACGAGGGGGCAGCAAGCACAAGCAACGAGGGGGCAGGGGGCCACAGAGGCACAAAAACTGGATCACAAGCAGGGCATAGAGGCACAACAAGCAACGAGGGGGCAGGAGAGCAAGCACAAGCAACGAGGGGGCAGGGTGGCACGGAGGCACAAAACCAGATCACAAGCAGGGCACAGAGGCACAAAAACTGGATCACCAGCAGGGCACAGAGGCATAAAACCGGATCACAAGCAGGGCACGGAGGCACAAAAACTGGATCACAAGCAGGGCACAGAGGCACGAAAACCGGATTACAAGCAGGGCACAGAGGCACAAAAAATGGATCACAAGCAGGGCACAGAGGCACAACAAGCAATGAGGGGGCAGGGGCAGGAGAGCAAGCACAAGAAACGAGGGGGCAGCAAGCACAAGCAACGAGGGGGCAGGGGGGCACAGAGGCACAAAAACCGGATCACAAGCAGGGCACAGAGGCACAAAAACCGGATCACAAGCAGGGCACAGAGGCACGAAAACCGGATCACAAGCAGGGCACAGAGGCACAAAAAATGGATCACAAGCAGGGCACAGAGGAACAACAAGCAATGAGGGGGCAGGGGCAGGAGAAGCAAGCACAAGAAACGAGGGGGCAGCAAGCACAAGCAACGAGGGGGCAGGGGGGCACAGAGGCACAAAAACCGGATCACAAGCAGGGCACAGAGGCACAACAAGCACCGAGGGGGCAGGAGAGCAAGCACAAGCAACGAGGGGGTAGCAAGCACAAGCAACGAGGGTGCAGGGGGGCACAGAGGCATAAAAACCGGATCACAAGCAGGGCACAGAGGCACAAAAACCGGATCACAAGCAGGGCACAGAGGCACAAAAACTGGATCACAAGCAGGGCAGGGCACAGAGGCACGAAAACCGGATCACAAGCAGGGCACAAAGTCACAACAAGCAACGAGGGGGCAGGTGAAGGAGAGCAAGCCCAAGCAACGAGGGGGCAGCAAGCACCAGCAACGAGGGGGCAAGGGGGCCACAGAGGCACAAAAACCAGATCATAAGCAGGGCACAGAGGCACGAAAACCTGATCACAAGCAGGGCACCGAGGCACAAAAGCCTGATCACAAGCAGGGCAGGGCACAGAGGCACAAAATCCTGATCACAAGCAGGGCAGGGCACAGAGGCACGAAAACCAGATCACAAGCAGGGCACAGAGGCACAACAAGCAACGAGGGGGCAGTGGCAGGAGAGCAAGCACAAGCAATGAGGGGGCAGCAAGCACAAGCAACAAGGGGGCAGCAAGCACAAGCAACGAGGGGGCAGGGGGCCACAGAGGCACAAAAACCAGATCACAAGCAGGGCACAGAGGCATAAAAACCAGATCACAAGCAGGACACAGAGGAACAACAAGCAACGAGGGAGAAGGAGAGCAAGCACAAGCAATGAGGGGGCAGCAAGCACAAGCAATGAGGGGGCAGGGGGGCACAGAGGCACAAAAACCGGATCACAAGCAGGGCACAGAGGCACAAAAACCGGATCACAAGCAGGGCACAGAGGCACAACAAGCAACGAGGGGGCAGGGGCAGGAGAGCAAGCACAAGCAACGAGGGGGCAGCAAGCACAAGCAACGAGGGGGCAGGGGGCCACAGAGGCACAAAAACCAGAATCCAAGCAGGGCACAGAGGCACAAAAACCAGATCAAAAGCAGGGCACAGAGGCACAACAAGCAACGAGGGGGCAGGGGCAGGAGAGCAAGCACAAGCAACGAGGGGGCAGCAAGCACAAGCAACGAGGGGGCAGGGGGCCACAGAGGCACAAAAACCGGATCACAAGCAGGGCACAGAGGCACGAAAACCTGATCACAAGCAGGGCAGGGCACAGAGGCACAAAAACCTGATCACAAGCAGGGCAGGGCACAGAGGCACGAAAACCGGATCACAAGCAGGGCACAGAGGCACAAAAACCAGATCACAAGCAGGGCACAGAGGCACAACAAGCAACGAGGGGGCAGGAGAGCAAGCACAAGCAACGAGGGGGCAGCAAGCACAAGCAATGAGGGGCAGGGGGGCACAGAGGCACACAAACCGGATCACAAGCAGGGCACAGAGGCACAAAAACTGGATCACAAGCACTATGACTCGGAGCTCCCGCCCGGCCGGTTTCACTTACCGGCACTTCTGCAGGCGGGGGCTCCTTCTAGCGGTCGCTGTCCTCTTCGCCGGGGACTGCGGGGCTCTCTCCGGTGGGGAACACTCCCAGGGCTCACACCGCTGATGCGGGAGCCCTGCTTCCTCGTCTCCTCCGCCGGCCGACTTCCTGCCTGGCCCACAGTACTTCTGGGTCGTGCTGCTGAGGGCAGCCAATAGCAGCGCGGCCCCTCGGACGAGCCTCTAGGCTCAGGGGTGCGCTGCTGTTGGCAGCGCGGTGATTTGCTTCAAAAAGTACGGGGTAGGCTCCCGTTTTAGAATGAAATAAGTGTCTTGGCGGCGATACGGGGTGGGATTAGTCTTGGCGGCGATACGGGGTGGGCTTAATTTGGGTGTGGATGTGGCAGGAAGAGAGCGAGCACAAACGGGTCAGAGGCAAGAAAAGCGAGGCAGAGTCTGCTCACGCTGCCTGCACGCGCCAGTCGGCCCTCTGATTGGTTAATAAGGAACACCAATCAGAGAGCTGACTGGCGCGTGCAGGCAGCGTGATGAGGGGCGTGCTCTCTCCCGATGACGTCAGGGAGAGAAAGAAGAGCAAAAACACACCCCTCTGTCCCAAAAAGGCGGGGCTTAAATGGAGTGACGCCCCTCTCCTCCAATGGCTGGCCAGCATTTACGAGGCCAGCCAATGGAGAAGAGAGGCGGGTTTAAGCCTCCAAAACTGTAAACATTAAATCTCGGCTGCGCGAACACTGCTGCGCAGTGTAACGCTAGGCCGAGACCTAAAAATGGCATCCGCCAATTGGCTCCACTTAGCACACTAATGTTAAGTTTATTCACCTACTCCCACATCCAAGTTGTTAATACCACACCTTTGTATTTTCCCCATTTTTCAATTGCTTTCTGGGGAAGGTCCAGGTTTTTTATAGAAGCCAGCAGTCTTTTCCATTTCCCGGGATTTTTGTTTTCATCAGCTTCAAATAATGTAATACCATATTTTTACTACAATTTATCTGACCCAAATCTAGATTGCTAAGAATTTTAAACAGCATTCTATATGAGCTGAGAAGAAGAATTAACTAGTGGAGTTTTCGATATGGAAAGCCATTTTTCCATCAGGAGGACGTCTGATATTTTTCCAAACCCTATTTTTGGACTATTTCTGGTGACAATTTAGTTCCAGATTCCATAAATAGTTCAGACAGGGGTGTTGCAGCGTTAATATAGGGAATATCATATCTTCTAAAAAAAAGTTACTGCATTTCCAAAAAAACACTGTCTCTTCTTATATAGGACTTTTTTGGGTGATTTCTCAATTTTTAACACATTACCTATCTGATATTCTGTACAAATCAGCTGCATAAAAAAATGCAAGAATATTTCGATGTGGGGTTTTGCTTTGAACTTGGACAAGTACTGTTCAAAATAGGCAAAATAATAATCCCTGAGATTGGGTTCGAGCTATACCTCTTTTCTCCAGACCCTCATATAAAGTGCTTAGTGTGATTCTGTAAAAAAAACAATTGACAGATAAAAGACGTGAACATGGATTTTCCCATTGTGAAAAAGGTATCAGTTAAAACACACGAACTACCCACAAATAAGAAATTAAACAGCGTAAGAATAGACCCTCCCCACAATGGTCAGAGAGAGAGAGTTTCAGCCTGAAAATAGATCTTGTATTTATGAGAGCAATGGAGAGAAATTAAAATCACATAGATCCTCAATCCGTGATGAGAATTTATGGCCTGATTCACCAAAGTAATCTGAGACAAAATCCAAACTTATCAACTTTCTGTTATCACAAAGGGCATCGGGGATTAGTAAAGTTAGGATTTTCTCTCAGTTAAACTGAAGTTTAGGTCTTAAGTTTAACTTAAGACCAAAACATAAGTTTAACTGAGACAAAATCCTAACTTTACTACTGAGACAAAATCCTACCTTTACTACTCCTAAATGCCCTTTGCAAATCCCAAAAGGTGTAAAGTTAGGGTTTTGTCTCAGATTACTTTTGTGAATCAGGCCCACAATTTCCAGATATCTCTTAGGGCAAATCTGTATTATTTCATTTTTTTAAATTAATTGTATAACCTCCCAGTTCCTCAAAATAGATGCGAAAGTCTCAAATAGTTTCTCCTGGGTGCTCATACTAGTATCTAGGATTAACATAATGTCAGCGTATAATTTTATTTTTCACATTAGTGGTAAACGGAGACGAATATCAGTGTATTCTCTAATTGCATTTGCCAGAGGTTAAATAAAAAGGGCAAATAAAATAGGGCATAGCAGGCAACCCTGTTGGTTCCCAAGCAAGCCCGTTATTTTCCCCACCTTTACAGTGTTGACTATGATACTAGCTTCTGCATTGTGGTACATCCTTTGTATCAGCCCTATGATCTGAGGTGGTATTTGAAACTCTACTGCTTTGGCCAAATAGTGTATGTTTGTCCCCAACTGCCCCCCTGCAATTAAACAATTCTGGTCTCGATGAATTAACTTTGATACTATTCAGTTGAATCTGTTAGCTAAACGTTGTGTGATGATTTTGTCATCTGTATTTAATAGTGTAATTGGATGATACGAATTTAGGTCCTCACAATCCTTCTCCTTTTTTAAGAAACAATGACATTGCCCTCATAAAAAGACGCCAGTGTAGGTCCTCCCCCTAACATTGTGCTGGCGACCAGTAGAAATGGTCCGACTAGGTCTTCTGAAAAAACTTTAACGAATTCCTCTGGGAAATCATCTGGCCCACCGGCTTTGCAATTCAACAGATTCCTAATAACATCAACCAGTTCTTCTTTTGAGAAGGGTTGTGTAAACTTCGCTCCTTCTTCTTCAATGCTTGTTAAAAACCTAGCACTGAAGACGTCCTAGAGCTCCCCCTCTTTCAAACTCGAGAATGACCATAGCATGGTCAGGAAAATTGTTTTACAATAATTTCAGATAACTTTAAAGGCTTTTGGTTTCAGCTGCCTTTTTACATTTTGCAAGAAGTTGAAGTCCCCCCAATGATAACTCTGTCAGGGATTTGTAATAAATAGTGGAATAAACTCCTCATTGAGTTTGGCATTGTCTTTGACTGGGGCATTTACACTAGCAAACGTGAGGCATCTTGACCCCACGATGCAGCTCACCCAGCACCGCCTTCCATTTTTATCGCTAGAAAAAAAAATTACTACTTCAACATCTAGACTTTTCCCAATAAAAATCTCTGCGGTGAGCCGCTTGGGAGGAAGAGAAGCCCCTGTATACTGCCCAGGTTATAAACATAGAGAATTCTGCCAATTTCCCTGCTGAAATATGACTTTCCAGGATTAGGATCACTGATGGGTTTTCGGTTTTGATCCAAGCTTCAATAGCCTGCATTTCCCTTTCGTTGTTAAGGCCATTAACAGTGAACAAAACTACCTTCAGGAATGTATTCATTATCAGCGTATCAATCTTATACTAAAACCAGAGCTGAATAATGCTAGATCACCAATAAGAATGGAATCTAAATTAATTAAGCTGTATGTCTGCACTATACCTCTAGTGTACATTCTAAACCGAGCACCAACACTTTCTAGGCTTGTGTAGTAATCAGCATGGTAATTGCACCCCCTATATAAAATATAAACATTTTGTATCACTACCATTTGTGCATGTTACAGTAATCACAAGTTCCAATTTCCCCATTCAATTGCATAATTAGATCTCTTTTTAACTACCCTTTACCCCCCACCCACCCTAAGCAGCATAGGGAAATGCCCTCAGCCAATCCCCATACTATCCGGAGCAGCGGTGAGTGGTTCACCTTCCCACTCACAACTGACTTGCTCTGTCCCCAAAACTAATTTGGCACCATGGTACTGTGCCTTGGCCCAACGGCCCGTCTCCCACAACCCTGCCCAAGCTAAGAGAAAGAAAAAGGAAACAGAAGAGAACGCGAAGAGAAAAGGGAAGAAATTAGAAATAAAAAAATTAAAAATGAATATCATGAGAAAAGCAGCTAGGCCTCTCCCCGACCAACATATCAGAGATTTTTCTTAATCCTGCACCACCAATCATGGGAAAACATATGTCCACAAAAATATCTATTGGTCATTGCGTAAAGCGACCTTGGATCAGGCTCTAGCTATTTATAAGGACTTTGTAGAGATTTGCAGAAGCAGCTCCAGCGCTTCCAGAATAACAAAATAAATAAATGTAATTTCCCTTTAACCAGCAGCTCCAACTTAGATTGCAAAGCAATCATCGCCTGAGCACCCTGCGCTTTAAATAAGTGTAGCATTTTTACGGTTACTTTCCACCGCCTAGCTGCGGAGGCCGACATGTCTGGGAATATGCGGCACAGGGGGACATCTGGTGACGCACACTGTCTCTGTTGCATTGCCTTTGTTAGGACTTGCTCCTTAATGCGATAGCCCCCGACCTTGACAAGCATAGTGGGTGGAAACTTTGAATTGGGAGGCTGATACAAAGGCACACAGTGGGCTCTCGTGTCAAGTCTCCGGAATGCTCAGGGAGGACATGTGATTTTATGAAAGAATCAACACATTGAAGAGTTTGATGGCCCTCCCGTTCCTCTGGAATACTCTCAATGCGGAGGTTGGCACATCGGGAATGGTTTTCCAACTCCTCAAGTTTGTTTTCTACTGTGGATTTTTGTTTTTGGATCTTGTCCACTTTTTGCTTTATCAGCGTGACCTGGTTTTCTAGCTGAGAGATCCTGGACTCTGCTTCTTTAAATCCTTTCAAGGATCTGGGCAATAACATTCTCGATTTTAAAGAGCTGTGTGTGAAGAATGGCTGTTTCTGTGATTTGGGTAGTTTTGAGATCAGGTATCTCTTACATAATGCATACTCTTTACGTCCCAATGGATGCTTAAAGGTGTGCCTCCTTGTGCTGTGGCTTCCCTTGAAAATTCTTGAAGCGCTCACAGTGTCCCTTTGAGAATCCTAAGTCAGCATGTTCAGGCATTTGAGGCAAAGACACAGGCTTCTGCAAAGCAGTTACTAATGGCTGCCTTATATCGTAATCACAGCGCAAAGGAGCAACCACTACGGGAGAAGCGGAGGTAAAGCCACAAACTAATAGCTCTAAAACAGTTCTCACTCTGTGTCTAATGTTACCTTAGACTTAACAAACAAGGGTTATTCCTTAATTTTTGTGAAGATAGCTTCTGGTCCCAGCTTAGAACTCACCAGATTTCTCCCATGGGTTAAGGGCTTTCCTTCCAGCAACTGCTTGAATGCATCTACTCCTTATACTCCTCTATCCATGATACCAGCCTGGCTGGTGCTTAATATCTGTGGCTCTTCCTTTTGTGAGTGCCTTAGGGAATGTACACCCCCATCCTGATCCCCTGGGTTCAGAGACACTGCCAGATCTTTACAAAGGGAGGCTGTAGGATTTGCCAGTGTTGTGGCTTACCCAATGTTTTTTTTTTCTTTTTTTTAAAAAAAAATTATTGAAAGAAGAAAAAACAAAGTACAAGGCAAAAAGGAGACCGTATACATGGACATGTGTTCACATAGGCGGACACCTAGGCACGATATTATACAACAGATCAATAGTACATATTGTGGGGAGGGGGCCAGTGGGGAAACAAATTTGAGGATAACAAAAAGCACACAAGACATGGAATGCCGGATCAGCGGGACAGAGGGACTTCGGGGTGGTCCACGAACGGAGGCGCACATAGATTTCCACGGTACGCGTTCCATTGGCTCCAGATACTATTCCAATTTCTAGGTTTGCCCCGCGACACATACACAGTCTTCTCTCTGAACACACACCAGTCCATATCTCCTTCCACACCGATACCGTGGGCGGGCGCTGGGAACCCCACAACTGCGCTACATCTCTTTTGGCAATCATATTCCCCAGGGTCGCCCACTGCATCTGGGCCACACTATAATCATTCGGCTCCCACACATTCAACAGGCACCGCCTGGCCTCGGGCTGCAGCACCACCCCCGTGACTCTACCCATCACTGCATGTACATTATTCCAGAACTGCACCACCTCCGGACACTCCCAAAGTATATGGAGGAAAGTACCAAGCATCCCACAACCACGCTTACATAACCCGTCCGAGGAATAACCCATGCGAATCAAGTGCGGACCAGTGATATATACACGATGTAAGATTTTGAGCTGAACGAAACGGAGACGGGCAGGAATCGCGACTTCCTTAGGCGAGGATAATGCAGCTTGCCAGTCCTCGTCGTCCAGCTCCAAACCATCACCGGTCCAGACCTCCCTAAGACGCACTAACAGATCCACTCGGGTGTTGATCAACTTCTTATATATCAGGGAAATGGTACTGTCTGGGACGTGGCCGTCAAGGAGCCTATCTTCAAGGGGGGAGGACTCGGGGACGACAGTACCTGCAGGGAGAACCGAACTCAAGGCATGGTGAATCTGTGTGTATCAGAAGAATTCCCTGTCACTCAATTCATATTCTGTCTGTAGTGCCGCAAAGGTCTTGATTTTGCCCTTGACCCAAAGATCGCCCACGCAGCTAATACCAATCATATCCCATTTTTCAAACCCTTTCGTTTTACAGAGACATCCCAACCTTTCAGAAGCATACAAGGGGGTCGCACGAGTCAATCCATCTTCCCAACCCACAGACGCATTCCCAGCATGCCACACTCGTACAGCAATCTTGGTAGGTCCAGATAAGTCCTTGCCCGCCGCCTTGGAGTAGAGCGCCCTCCTGTAGTCCCCGCCCGGTAGCAAATACTTATCCATCTCGAGCGCCGGGTTAGGAGCAGGCGCATATGTCGCATGATTGATCGCACTCAGTTGCGAGGCCCAATAGTAACGCCTAATATCCGGCAACGCTATACCCCCATCATACCAGGGAAGAGTGAGTTTAGCGAGGGAAATACGCGAACGTCCATCCCAAATTAACCGTCTCTGTAGGCTCTCAACCTCCCTAAAGTAGCTCGCCGGAATAATATCGAACGTATTCTGAAGCGCGTACAAAAACCTCGGTAGGGCCATCATTTTAAAAAGGGCTGCGCGCCCGAGCGGCGATAGCGGCAACCCGCGCCAGCCCTCAACGTCAAGTCTCAACCTTTGAAGGGGGGGAGCAGATTATGTGCGTAGCGAGCCGCAGGGTCTAAAGATATAAAGATCCCCAGATACTTAAAGCCCGTCGGAGAGACCCGAATGGGGCATCTGCGAGGCAAGGGAGGGGGACCGCCCGAGAGCACGTATACACAGGATTTAGCCCAGTTGATAACAAGGCCCGAATTTTTCCCAAACGAAGTGAGCACATCGAACAAAACATTAAGAGATTTTCGAGGGGAGGTAAGGTACAATAAAATATCATCCGCGTAGAACGAGACGCGATCCTCAAAGTCCGGGGACAATCGGATACCCTTAAGCGAGGGCTCCCAGTGCAACCAGGCAGCCAGCGGCTCAAGGGTGAGTGCGAAAAGCAGCGGTGACAACGGGCAGCCCTGTCGCGTGCCCCTCCCGAGAACAAAAGACGCTGAGACCCGACCATTCACAACCACCTGCACCAGCGGCTCCGCATACAAAAGTTTCACCCAGCCGATGAACCCGGGGCCGAATCCTAATTTCACAAGAGCGGCCCAGAGATAAGGCCACTCAAGAGTATCGAAGGCCATCGTAGCATCCAAGGAAGCCAAGATGGCCGGTTCATGAAGTGACGCCACCCTTGCAAGAACACCTTGCAAGCGCCGCAGGTTAAGCGCCGTGTTACGATGCAGGATAAAACCGGACTGATCCGGATGGACCAGGTCGCTGATAACGTTCGTCAGGCGGTTAGCTAATACCTTAGCCAGAATTTTCGGTTCAGCGTTTAGAAGCGAGATCGGTCTCTAAGATGAACAGCGGTCCCGTGGCTTCCCTTCCTTGTGGATCACTACGATAGTAGCGAGACGCTGGTCACGTGTGAGGGAGCCAGAGTTGCGGGACTCTAGAAACATATCACGAAGATATGGAGCCAGTTTGTCTGGGCACAATTTATACAGTTCAATGGGCAGACCATTAGGGCCCATGGCCTTGCCAGAGCGGATTGAACGAATGGCAGTAGCCACCTCATCAGCCGACAGCACCGCGTCCATCAGGTCTCTGTCAGCCGCAGACAGGCAGGGCAAAGTAATATCGCGAAGCAACAAATGAGAGTCAGCCTCCGGTCTGTCAGAGACAGGAGCATACACGGTTCGGAAGTGTTCCGCAAAGCATTCAACAATCACAGCCGGATCAGTCACGCACACTCCATCAAGGTTCTCAATCACAGGAACTACATGACTCGCCCTTTCTTTCTTGTCCAGCCACGCAATCAATTTACCCGCCTTATCCCCAACATCATACAGTCTGCCCTGCTGTTCCCTGCTCATGACCTTCGCAGCATCAGTAACCAGGGCCTTATAATCTAATTGTTTGAGGCTAAGGGAATGAAGTTTGGCACGGGACACACCGCGCTCCAAGTCACTCTCCAGTGCGGTTATCTCCGCCTCCAGATGGACCACCTCTTCATGCTTACTTTTCTTGGCGGTGGCGATCAAAGATAAGGCCCGCCCACGTATCACAGTCTTAAACGCCTCCAACAACGATACAGAAGATGACACAGACCCCACATTTTCTACAAAATAATGATCAAGGGATTTCACCAATTCGGAACGGGTCTTGGGATTGCGAAGAAACCAGGGGTTTATAGGGACGACCCGTCCCTCATTACTCATGGTAGTATTCATGCTAAGCCAGACTGGGGAGTGGTCAGATATGCCCCGGGCGAGGTGCCTCACCTCCCCAACGGAGGAGGACAGCGCCGCCGGCAACAGAATATAGTCGAGTCTGGACAGACTGCCATGGGCTCCAGAGTGAAAGGTGTATTGCGCCTGATTCGGGTGCAGCAACCTCCAACAGTCCACCAGACCAAATGTCTCCAGGAACCCACTTAACCAGGATTGCGACTTGGGGAGATCCCTGGGGGGGTAGCGATCTATGTCACCGGAGACAACCGAATTGAAGTCTCCGCCCATCACCAAAATGCCCTCAGGGAGCCCCAGTACTACACGCCCAAGATCAGCAAAAGTCGAGGTCTGTAGACCCGGTGGAACATAGACAGTGACAAATGAGACCGTCCTCCCCTCCCATCTACCAGTGAGAGCGGCATAGCGCCCCCTATCGTCAAAAAGCACATCATCAATTGCCAAGGGGAGGGAGGACCTGACGAGGATACCCACACCCCTAGAACCAGAGGTGAAGCCAGAGTGTGCCACCAGACGATACCCTCGCCGATTCATGGCATGGCACGTGTTCCCAACCAGATGCGTTTCCTGCAACAACACAATATCGGGGGAGAGGCGCCGCAGTAGCTGCAACACCACACCCCTTTTTATCCTATCCCCCAACCCATTGACATTCCAACACATTAGTTTCAACCCACTAACCCCCATCCCAAAAAGATGTGCAGAGTCCACCCCACAACGAGCACAATGACCTAATCAAGAAGAAATACGATACGTTGCCTTGAAAGAAACCCACAAACACCCAAGGACCCCCCAGCCCCCCCACCGAGAACCCGTTACAACGCCCCCCACCTTGCACCCCTGCGTTAGACTCAAAAGCCACCCCAACTTTCAGTGTGCCTGTCGCCCCATCATTAAACTAGTCTACGAAAAGAAACCCCTGAGGAGGAAAGAGTTCCACTCCCCCCGCCACCCTCGGGTACATAGCAATAGGACACAGTAATAGAAGAAATATCGAACCCAGCCGAATAGTACGTGAATGTTCAGAAATCAGGAAACATAATTTCACTCTTGTTCCAATACGCCGCCCTCGGCTCCACCCGGATGCCCGGTTGAGTCAGTCTGTTTGGGGAGGGTATCCAGCCAGTCACTAACTCCGTCAGGACGATCAAAGAAGAAAGTCTGGTCTTCATATTCGACACGCAGCCTGGTTGGAAAGAGCATTGCGTATTTCAGGCCCAAGTCTCTCAGCCTTCGTTTCACTCCTTCAAACCCCATCCTTTGTTTCTGAACAAGCTGCGTGAAGTCCGGGTAGAAACTCACCGTCGTGTTCTCGAATTTGACAGGGCCACGTACTCTCGATGCCTGTAGGATGGTGTCTCTGTCCCTAAAATTGAAGATCCTGGCGATGATAGGTCTTGGCGTGGCGCCCGACTTCGGCTTTCCGCCCGGCACTCGATGGGCACGCTCCACAGCAAAGAATTTACTCAGGCCTGTGGGGGCCAGGTGATTCAAGACGATGTCCTCCACAAGAAGATCAGTTGCCGAGGCACCAGAGGTTTCAGGGACCCCGACAAGGCGTATGTTGTTGCGCCGGGCCCTATTTTCAAAATCCTCCAGGCGATGGACCATGAGATCATTGGAGGAGCGCAAGCGTCCAACTTCCGTCTGCAGATCAGAGACATCGGTCGTGAGGCTAGAAGTCTTCAGGTCCAGAGACTTGACCCTTTCATTGGTCTTCGACAAATCAGCTCTGATCAAAGCTACAGTGTCTATTTTGAGAGCGAGAGCCTCATATTGCTGACCAATGGATGTCTGCATGTTGGCAAAGGTGCCCATGACGTCCTGCAAAGTCAATTCGGCCAACGTAGTCGGATCGTCAGTGGGGCCCTCAAAAGCTCGACTGGCACCACCGGTGGACCCCTTGGGTTGGATATAGCGATCCATGACGTTGGTTTGAATCGGTCCACTGCGTAGAGGTGTTTTAGTCTTCCGCTTCTCGTTGTCAGGCCTGGTGGTCATGTTGAATGGTGAGCCCCGAGGGGGCCCGCGAGACCTGGTGAAAATGGCCGCTCACCCCCAGACCACTGCAGATAACGAAGGTGGGCTGAAAGGGCAGAAGCAGCAGCTCAGCCCAACACCCAAACCCTCAGAACAGTTGGCGTATAGTCAGGTAGCAAAGTGAGGCTGGACCCCGATGGAGGAGCGAGGCAATCACGCAGTCGGAGAAGGCAGCGGCCCAGAAACTAAACCGAAAGTCAACTCAGGGCAACAGGGGAAACCCCTCAGGCCGCTGTTATTCAATTACTCCCCGGCGTCTTGGTGTGCCAGCTCCCGGTGTCGCCGTGGGGCGGGCCTCCAAAACTCCGGTCGGCGTATCTGCGGTTCCCAAAGTCCAAATGAAATTTTGAAAACAGCTAAGGTGTCAGCTGAGGTTCATCTGCAAGAACCCGTGGTCAAAGTCAGGATATCTTTCAGGATATATGCGGAGGGCAGCGAGGGACTCGGGAGCCCTGTGCTCACGCGGCCATCCTGGATGCGCGCGTTCTATGTGCTTTTTTTACCCTTTGCGCTAGGAGTAGTTGTATCAAGACTGTTTGCAGTGCCTGAAGCTTTGGGATGACTGCGCATATTTTCCTCGGTTTTTTTCTCTTTAGCCAAGACTGAGAAGACTGTGAGCTCCCAGACCCAGGAATCGAATAAGGCTCGACCCTCTACCAGCTAGTGATTCAGCATTAAGCGTCCACAGAGCTGACATTAACCCATGGTGAGAAACAGGTGGCCTTTACTTCACCATAAATCACCTGGATTGATTACTTTCTGCAGGCACAATAAAGCTGAGTCCTACCCTGCGCCTACTGGCCCCTGATAGAGCAAACAGGATCCAGTGGAAGCACTTAAGAGTCCTCAGATGAGAAATAGAGGGACCCTGGCCTGCCCTGCCCTACTCCCATTTACAATAAGAAAGAGTCACTTTTAGGGCAGTGTTTTTGCATCTGACTGTAATACCTCACCACATAAGTATCAGGGACTACACCCCCTGGCAGGACTCACCTTTTTGTTGCCAGTGTGGAAGCTCAGTCCTTAATTCCTCTGGTGCTGGGGCTAAGAAAGTCTGCTGCTGCAAATGGGGCTCCGGTGCTCAAATGCTCACTTCATGAGCCGTGTGTAGCGTGTTATCAAAGTGGGGCTCCGATGCATGCTTCAAGTCCACTATGGCGCACCAGCAGTCACCGCAGGGGTTATTCAGCATCCTCATTCTTCCTCTTACCGCGCCTTGATCCTTATTTAGCCGACAGCTGACCTCCTGTTCTGAGTACCGTGTAGTGCTGTGGTATTCTGACAATCAGCATTCTGGCAGCCTGACATGGGAGGGACAGAGGAAGGGAGAGGGGGTGGGAGGGAGGAGGAGCTGGAGATCAGCTGTTTGCCATCTCCGCCCAATCTTTTAAGCTGTTGAGGAATACCCTGTTGTCTGTGTCTGTGAAATGGACTCCGTCTTTTTGATATATTCCGTCCATGTTGAAGTGTAATTTGTTATGGTATATAGAGCCCATGTTGTGATTTCGAAGAAATGCAGAAACAGTTTTATGGACATATTTATTGGATTTCTCTAACTGTAGACAAAATTGTGCTGACCACTGCCAAGTCTGCCTTTGGCAAATGTTGGAGAACACCAATACAGTATGTGGGAAAGGTAACATCAATGTACCAAAGGTATCCTTCAGTAGGATGTCCAGTCCTACCCAAGTGTTTGTGCCTAGGTCATTGCCGCCACGGTGCACAATCATGAGCTCTGGATGTTGGCAATTTGCAATGCTTTCAACTGAAGTTAGCAATTGATGCCACTTTAATTCTCTCTGGCCAACCCAAGAAATGTCTATGTTGGATAAACTTAGGTCCCTATCAATGCCACTCTTTCTAATACTCTCTCTGGCCAATACACAAAACTATGGCCCACAACACAGACTCTGACCATTTTGGAGATAAGCAAGAGTAGCACACAGGAAAAAGCTGCAGCAGAATGAGGAAGTTTTGAAGATAAAAGGCAGCTAAAATGGTGGACAGAAAGTAAAATATAAACAGACATACTTGATTGGATAGTGGGGATATGCAGGGAACTAAAATTAGGTAGTGACTTTAACAACAAAAGTAACTACCTCTGTGATTGCTTTGGGAGAAAAAAAGTTCTGTTGTTTTGGATATACTTGGTATTGCTAACAGTCAGCCACATCTGCTACAGTTAATATGAAGCTAGTATGCTATTTAGAAAAAGTCTTTTTCACCTAGTGGTAGGCAAAGACTATTAGAAACATGGTTACTATGGAAACTGAGCTAAACGAATGTAGGGGAAATGAATAAAAGAGACTGCAGTGTGAAACTGAAAAGCAGACTTGTGTACCAAAATTGCTCAGCAGGGAGAGTATGTCTTGTAATTGACAATATTTTATAAAATGAAAAGCATTTACAGCAGATTGTTGAATGCTTTTAAGGGCTTCCATGTGGATCCACGGATTTACACATGGGCCACTTTGAGCACCTTGGTGGATCCATAAAAGACCTACCAAACTGGGCTTTGACAAAGCGGGGCTCCGATGCATGCTTCATGCCCCGCTATGGTGCAACAGCAGTCACCGCAGGGGTTATTCAGCAACCTCATTCTTCCACTTATGACGCCTTGATCCTTATTTGGCCTGCATCTGACCTTTTATGCTGAGTGCCGTGTACTGCTGTGGTGTTCTGACAATCAGCATTCTGGCAGCCTGACATCCAAGGGACAGAGGGAGGGGGAGGGAGGGAGAACTGGCAATCACCTGTTGCCTTCTCCGCCCAATCTTTTACGTTTTTGAGGAATACCCTGTTGCCTGTGTCTGTAAAATGGACTCCGTCTTTTTGATATATTCTCGACCACGTTGAAGTGTAATTTGTTATGGTATATAGAGCCCATGTTGTGGTTTTGGAGAAATGCAGAAACAGTTTTATGGACATATTTACTGGATTTCTCTAACTGCAAACAAAATTGGGTTGACCACTGCCACTTCTGTTTTTGGCAAATGTTGGAGAACACCAATGCAGTATGTGGGAAAGGTGACACTAATGTACTAAAGGTATCCTTCATTAGTATTTCCAGTCCTACCCAAGTGTTTGTGCCTAGGTCATTGCCGCCACGGTGGACAATCATGAGCTCTGAATGTTGGCAATTCGCAATGCTTTCAACCGAAGGCAGCAATTGATGCCACTTTAATTCTCTCTGGCCAACCCAAGAAATGTCTGTGTTGGATAAACCTTGGTCCCTATCAATTCCACGCTTTCTAATACTTTCTCTGGCTAAAACGCATAACTATGGACCACAATACAGACTCTGACCATTTTAGAGATAAGCAAGAGTAGCACACAGGAAAAGGCTGCAGCAGAATGAGGAAGTTTTGAAGATAAAAGGCAGCTAAAACGGTGGACAGTAAGTAAAATATAAACAGACATATTTGATTGGATAGTGGGGATATGCAGGGAACTAAAATTAGGTAGTGACTTTAACAACAAAAGTAACTACCTCTGTGATTTCCTTTGGAAAAATAAAAATAAAGTTATGTTGTTTTGGATATACTTGGAGTTGCTAACAGTCAACCACACCTGCTACAGTTAATATGAAGCTGGTATGCTGTTTGGAGAAAGTCTTGTTAACTTTTCACCTAGTGGTAGGCAAAGACTATTAGAAACATGGTTACTATGGAAACTGAGCTAAAAGAGTGTAGGAGAAATGAATAAAAGAGACTGCAGTGTGAAACTCAAAAGCAGACTTGTGTACGAAAATTGCTCAGCAGGGAGAGTATGTCTTGTAATTGACAATTTTTTACAAAATGAAAAGCATTAACAGCAGATTGTTGAATGCTTTTAAGGGCTTCCGTGTGGATCCACGGATTTACACAGGGGCCGCGTTGAGCACCTTGGTGGATCCACAAAAGACCTACCAAACTGAGCTTCTTTACACGAAACATAGAAAGGGTAAAAAAATATTGACCATTTAGAATGGTATAGCAAAAATAAATGATGAAAGGAAGTCTGTGATTTGTTAAGTACCAGAGTATGAGTAAGAGCACATGGGGAAGGGTAGCCATTTTAGGTACTTTTCTACTGAGACTGGAGGATGATTGCCTTAGTTGTGACTTGAAATTAGCTGTGGAAAACAGATGATAACCAATATTACAGTAACATGTGGACAACAGCAAAGAGATATAACACGTATATTAATTTGGTTGCACTATAAAAAAGGTATATTTATTTAAAAACTGTGACTGTATATAAGCTGAAAGAAACTGTGCAACTTCTACACACTACAGTATAAGGCAAAAGAGAAGGGAGATTAAATGAAAAAATTAACTAAAAATATAGCGAGCAGCAAAGGAGGAAAAGGAATTGCTAGACTGAAAATATAGTTATATCATTAAACCACTATGAATGAATGTGTCAGACATTTGATGTGAGTGCTTGCTTAAACAATATCATAGAATAGTATGCAAATTGTACCCACTCACAGTCAGGCAGACACTTAACACCCAGTTGCACTTCCATAAAACCACTTATGTACCCACCACTCATATAGCCAGACAGAGACTGACACACTCAGTCGCATACCCATAAAACTATTCACACACCCATTTACTCACCTATACATCTACTTACATGGTCATTCACACACCCATATAGGCACTGTCACATCCACTCACACCTATACAGCCATTCATATACCCAGCTCAGTGAGCACACACATAGACACCTACACAGCCAGTTATACACCCAGTCACCTACCAATACAGCCACTCATATACCTATTTAGAAAACTATGCACTCACACTCCCAGTCAGAAAGAAGCCCTTACACATAAATTCAAACACCCACACAGCACTTATCTATCCACCACTACTAGAACCACTTGCAGAGTTACACACCCACTAGCACAGTCAATTGCCCATCCTTACAGCCACTTACATATCCATTTAGACACCCATGCAGTCCCAACACATTCAGTCACACACCAACACAGCAACTTACACATCCAGTGGCACATCAACACAGACACTGATACACTCATTCACATATTTATTTCTTTATTTATTTTATGTGTTATTATATTGCGCGGACTTTACCTGAAGGTGTCAGAGCGCTTTACAATAGGAACAGAACTGATACAATGGGAGAACATTAAAAATGAACAAATTACAAAAGCAAACGTTAAGTTACCTAAGGCACAAATGACAATTGTGAGCAAACAAAATACAAGAGGTAGAAAACGGTGCATTACAAGAGGAAAAAGTGACATGTGTCCAGGTTACAAAAGCGTACAAAGTACAAGTAGAGGTATAATACTGCAATAAATGGCAGACACCCAGGCACAAGAACAAACGTTACGTAGGCAGTGGTGGCACTTGTGCAAGTATCAAAAGCAAACAAGATATATAAGAGGTAGCAAACAGTGTGTTACAAAAGAAAAGTGACGTGTGCAAGTTACAAACAAGTACCAAACACAGGTAGAATGATAATACTTCAATAGCTGGTAGAGCTCACTGGGAAGGCCCTTCCATAGTCATGGAGAAAAGGATTCTCTATAATGGAGTGTCTTCCTTCAGATAATAGAGATGGTGTGAATTACATTTAGAAGTGTCTATGAAGGAGGAGAACTTTGAGGTCAGTTTTGAAGGCCTGGGAAGAGGTGGTGGTCCGGAGCTGAGGCTGAAGTGAGTTCCAGATTCTCACCGCTTTGCCTGAAAAGGATTGGGCCATCAATCTTTCCTTCTTGAAAGTAGGAGTTTCAAGCAGCCAATTGTCCGCATTACGTGATGGTCTAGAGCCTCCAGAGAGTTTCAATTTCTTCGCCAGGTAGCAAGGAGAGGAGAAGTGCAAGGCTTTGTGGGTGATACAGGCAGTCTTGTAGATAGATCTTGCCTCGATGGGAAGCCAGCGGAGGGTGGATAGCATGGGTGTGATGTGGTCACTTCTTTTGGCCCCATAAATGAAGCGAGCTGCTGAATGGAGAATAGATTTAAGGGGGGACAGGTGGGATTTGGGGAGGCCAGTGAGAAGAGAATTGCAGTAGTCCAGTCTGGAGAGGACCAGCAATTGAACCAGAGTTTCAAGGTCTTGCTCCGGGAAGAAGCGACAAATTCCCCAAAGAAGGCGCAGTTGGTATCGAGCAGACTTTGCAATGGAGTTGATGTGGGAGATTAGATTGAGTTTTTTGTCGAGTATGACACCCAGGGATTTTGCGCTGTCAACAATGATGGGTTTATTGTGAAGTAGATTCAACTGATCCATCCATGATTGCACCGGGGGAGAAGAGAGTGAGGAGGAGAGGAGGAGGAATTCAGTTTAGGAGGGATTCAGAATCAGTTGATGTGTTGACATCCAGTTTTGAATGGAGTCCAGAGTAGAGCTTAGGACGGAGAGATCGTGAGTGGAGGCAACTTTGAGGTAGATTTGAGTGTCATCTGCGTAGAGATGATAGTGGACCCCGGATTTAATTAGGAGATCTCTCAGTGGTTCTAAATAGAGATTGAACAGTGTGGGTTCAAGTATAGAAGCTTGAGGAATACCTTGACCTACCGCCGAAGGAGGTGAAAGACTGTTCGCTATTTTGATCATTTGGGATCTATCAGAGAGGAAGGAAGCAAACCATTTAAGCACAGTGCCCTCCATGCCCATTCTCTGTTGAAGAGTGTTGAGGAGAGTGTTGTGATTGACAGTGTCAAAGGCTGCAGAAAGGTCAAGGAGAATTAGAAGACAAGACCCTCCCGAATCGAGTATCCACAGCGCGTCATCAATCACTTGTAGCAGGGCTGTTTCAGTGCTGCAGTTTTGGATGAAGCCGGACTGAAAATTGTCAAGAAGATCATTGTCCTTGATATGACGAGATAGTTGTTTCGCTACACATCTTTCTGTGATCTTCGCAAGAAAGGGTAGGATAGTGATGGGGCAGAAGTTGTTGAGGTCATTCGCATCAGCAGTGGGTTTTTTAAGCAGAGGGGTGACCTGCCCAGATTTGAACGGGACAGGAAGGGAGCCGTGAAAGAGGGAGAGGTTGACTAGAGTGGTCCATTATGGAAGATAATGGGTATAGAAGTCAATGGCAATGGAAATAGGGATGGGGTCAAGAGAATGGTTGGAGGGCTTTGTTTTGAGGATGCAATTGAGGAGGGCATCTTCAGAGATGGGGGTCAAAGGTCTGCCAAATGACTAGTGAGTTGCGCCCCTCTGGAGGGATAGGATGAGCGACCTGCTCCACCAGTGATTTCACTTTTTCGTCGAAGAATACAGCGAAATCTGCTGCTTTCTTTGTAGAATCCTCCAGCTTGGAGGTTGGGGGAGAGCAGTTAGTATTCTTTATGAGATCAAATAGTTTTTTTGGTCGATTTTTGGCTGAATCAAGGAGGGTTCTGAAGTACAACGCTTTCCCAAGGAAGATGTGCTTGTGGTACTTGGATCTTGCTGAACAAAGCGTGGTCAAATTATCGGTAGAGGGCGCTTTCCTCCATTGTTTCTCCAGGAGTCTTAGGTGCTTCCTTTCTTCATAGAGGGATTTGTTAAACCAAGGTGCTGAGGGAATGGGCCTTTTCTTTTTGCTTTGGAGAGGAGCGACGTTCTTGATTTCCACTGCCAGGACTGTGAGGCATTGGAAGGTGAGTTCGCCAACATCTAGGTTCGGGTCTAGTCTTGGAAGTGACAGCAAGGCTGAATCACAGAGGGAAATGGTGTCAATAATTTTATTGTCAGGAAACCAGGAGGTAGCCCTCTTAGGTTGGCCAAGAGTTATAGAGTGTCCAAGGTGAAGAGAGAATGGGATGAGGAGGTGGTCAGACCAGTCTACATGAATAGGGGTAGCGATAGAAACCATGCCTGCTTTAGAAATAACAAGGTCCAGGATTGAGCCCTTGGAGTGTGTTGATTCTGTGCAGTGTTGGGTAAGATCGTTTGCAGAGATGAAGGTGGCCAGCGAATTCGAGGACGAGTCTTGCGGTAAGCCCCAGTGGAAATTGAAGTCACCCACTAAGGTTTGATTGTCACTTTGCGAATATTGGTCGCTGATGAAGTCAGTGAGTTTCTCCATAAATGCAGGGCCGCTGCCAGGTGGGCGGTGAATGACATGGAATCTGAGGGGTGAGCGGTGGTGTAGTTGAAGCTCAAGAAGTGCGGAAGGAGCTTCTAAAGATGACTGCAACACCTTCCCCAACTTTTTCAGTTCTGTCATTTCTAAAAATCGAATAGCCTGTGGGTAATAGGAGATCAAACATAGAGTGAGAGGTATCATTGAACCAGGTCTCTGTGAGGAAGAGCATGTCAACATTGTAAAAGGTGATGGTATCAGAGATTTCAAGTTTGTGTTTTCTTGCAGATCTGCAGTTGTGGAGCAGACAGCGCAGCTCTGTCAAGACTGTTTTGGTGACGGGGCACTTGGGCTATGAAGAGTGATAGGGATATTGTACTTAGATGGGGGTGCACGGGCGGGTTTAGGTGGATGCATGGCTCTGACAGAGGAGATGGTCGGAATAGTGTAGATAGTTGGGTTACTGGGAGATGCAGGTTGAGGACGGGTGGCGTTCAAGGGCTTGTGTGGATTAACAATGGTTGCAGAAGACTGGTTGTGCTTGGCTACACTGGGGTGGGGGGGTAAGGTGCATCTCGTGGGAAGGTGAGCATTTTCCAAAGGAGTAGAGGAGTAAGGAAAAATTGAGATCTTGGAGCCTAAAAGTGAAATGGTAGCTACAAGCTGGGAGATGAAGGTGATAAGAGAGCCTAGCTTACTTTCCAGAGAGAGTAGGGCAGAGCAAGGAAGGTTGTGTGGCTCGTTGGAAACAGGAGGGGGTGGAATTGGTGATGAAGACAGGACAGGAGGAGGCCAGGCGGAGAGTTGGGGTCTAGGGTTCATAGGTGGGGATAGGTGGAGATTGAGAGCGTAAGTGGGTATATCCGAGGTGCAGGTCGGGTTGTCTTTGTTGGCGTTGCAAGAAGGAAAGGAATTAAGGACAAATTTAGGGGGAGATGGGTGCGGCTCAAAGCGGTGTGGTAGAAGGAGAGGGGAGGACTGCGTGGAATCATAGGGAAGTAGGAGGTTAGGGCGGAAATGAGGGGAGGTGGTTGGAGAGGTCCCGTCAGCTCGGACAGGTGGCTGTGAGGGAACTGGCATCTGGCCGAGTGAGGGGGGTTGGGAGAAAGGGAGGTTGAATAAAGTAAATGGTTCCGCTGGGCCATAGGGAGGGAAATGGAAAGAGTTACTAAGGGGGAAGAGGGGATAGCATAGTAATGCTGGAGGAGAGGGGGGAGGAGAGAGATGCAATGGGTTTGTGGAGAAATCGGGGTAAATAGCGACGGGAGGAGGGGGTAGAGAATAGGGGGAGAGGGAGGAATAAGGGGAGCGTAAGGAAAGTTAATTGGGGAGAAGGTTGGAAGAGCGGTGGACTAAAAAGGGGAGTGGCAGGTAGGATTAGGTGGGAGGAGATGTGATTGGAGTACCGGGACAGTGCAGATTGGATGAGGAGCGAATTAGCTGGAGGTAAGGCTGAAGTGACAAAGGGGGGGTGTACTGTGGGGGGGGGGGATGTGAGAGGAAGGCACAGGAGAGGGGGGGGGTTGATGGCCGACCTATGCTTCTAGGGGGTGCAGCCTATTGGAGTGTGGGGGGGTCAGGGGAGGAGAAAGGGAGAAATGGGTGGAGCTAGATGGAGAGTCCGATGATGACCCTGTCGCTGAAGAGGGGAGTAGGGAGGGGAAGAGGTTGTCAAAGAGAGAGAGACAGGTGTCTTTGCCTTGGATCATGACAGTGCCATTGTTATAGAGTGAGATAGTAAGGGAGCCGTTGAAACACGCAGATGGGGACCTTTTTAGTTGTTTCCCATGAGGAATAGAGGAGGAGGAGTTGACATTAAGGGAATTATATAGGCTGGTGGACCAAGAGGGGGTGTTGTGAGTGAAGAAAATTAGATCATTTTTGAGCCTCCCAAACTGACCATTGTAGAATTGATCAACAAAAAGGGAATCAGGGAAATGTTCAATAGTGTTATGCTTCATTCGTTTTACTGAAGCTTTCATCTGGTTTGGAGGATAAATAATTTTGTAACAGTTAATTCCAGCCTTAACTCGAGGGGTGGCCATATTGGGACGAGGAGGAGGAGGGTGGGGGGGGGATAAGAAAAGGGTGTTGAGGAGACGTAAAAGGCCGTAGAGGCACATATTCCAGACGTCGGGTGAAGATAGCTGAACTAATGTGCCGTCCGGGAGGTGAGGTGATTAGGCCCAGATCGCAAGCAGAGGAAGATGGGGGGCTTGGAAGTCTCTGTGGTTCAGCTGGTATTTGTTGGGCCCTTCATCTAGGTATACATGATGCCACCTGGCACTAGAAGATATGTACAAAGGGAATTGTTTACATATGACAGGGCCAACTCGACCACTGTCCATTGTAAAGCAAATTTAGTGAAAGTAAAACAGATCATAAACTATCCATTGGTGATCCCTGTACCAATCACCAACCTGTAGCAAAAATCCCATTCGGCACCAACCGCATCGTACGCCCATAATCTCAACCGACTAATATTGGACCCTAACCTCCTGAGAATCACTACCATTAGGGGCATAGAGTGCCCCACATCCAGTCACCCATCCATACAGCCACTCATGTACCCATTTATACACCCATACTCACTTACACAGCCTCTTATACACTGACATAGCCACTTTTGTAGCTACTCACTAGCTTATAGTATGTATTCTAATGGTGTGTAATCTCAAGTTAAATGTGTTCTATATTTGCTTTTCAGATATCTACTTGTATTTAAAGGGTAATGGAAGATGGAAGGATGAGGTGATAAGAAATATTAAGAATTATGCTTCTTGACAGCATCAATGAACTTGGCAACACAGGATATTTAGCTCAACTGGCATATGGCCTTGGTCATTCATGTTTAGTGTTTACAGCAGTGTTTTAGAAAACACAGGACTATGTGCTGAAAAGTGTCTCTTACTTGATAAGTGAGTGTAGTAGTTAAGGTTACAGAGAGCTCTATGCTGTACGACTCTCACCTGTCTTATTCCTACTTTAAACATGTTTAAATATATTGAAGTTTACTTTAATGGATGATGTCATCAGTGATGTCATCAGTGTTGTCATTTGAGATGTCATCAGTGATGTTACTGACGATGTCATTTTGTAATATGTAAGGTCATAAGCAGTGCACTGACGGGGTGCACCCACTTATGCACCCATACAGCCACTTACACATCATATACACAAGGATATATACAGTCACACAGCCACTCACATACTATATGTTAAAAGTAGTATGACTCTGTGGTAGTGCACCTAGTATTCTAATTTAACTTTTGTAATAGGTTATTATATTTGTTTAACACCCATAAACTCTTAAAAAGATTTATTCTCACTTGATGTTGTCATCAGTGATCTCATTTGAGATGTCATCAGTGATGTCACTGAGGATGTCATCAGTGATGCAATATATGAGGTAATACGCAGTGCATTGCAGGGCATAAGTTATAGTTAGCTCAGGTAAATATAACTGCTGATTTTCACTGGTGTGTATGAATGAAACTATAATGTCCCAGTAACCTCTGTTTTTTTCAGTGAATTTTTAAGGTTTTTTAATTCTATTTCCTAACTATAATGTCCTTGTAACCTTTGGCTTTATGAGTGAATTTCTATCGGTTTTTTAACTAGTCACGTTTAAAGAGTAGTGGAGAAAGGGGGCGGGGGCTCATCCTGCTCTCAGGAATCCCGCTGTATGTGACTTACTGGAAGCAACAGGAGGGCTTTGTGGTCCCTCAGCATCCAAGAGGACTTCATCCCCCAAACAGTAGTGCAACAGGAGGCACGTTTGCAGAGTAGTGGAAGGGGGCATAGGTTCTGAAGATCCCCTCAGCAATCCCACTGCGTAGGACTTATTGGAGGCAACAGGAGGGGTAGGTGCCCCCCCCCAAATAGCATCAGCAGCGAAGGGAAGTTCATCCCCCAACGAGCTGTGCACCAGGAGGTGTATTTGCAGAGTGGTGGAGAAAGGGGGGAAGTGGGGCCTCCAAACACCTCTCACCAATTCAGCTGTTTAGGACTTACTGGAGGTAACTGGAGGGTAGTAGGCCCCCAAGAACACTCAAAAGCCAAGGAAACTTCAACCTCCAACCAGTAGTGCACCAGGAGGCTTGTTTGCCGAGTGGTGGAGAAAGGGGGCATGGCCTCCAACAACTTCTCAGTAATCCCGCTGTGTGGGACTTACTGGAGGTAACAGGAGGGGTAGTTGGCACCCAAGGAACCTCATGAGTAAAGTGGGCTTCATCCCCCAACAAGTAGTGCGCCAGGAGTCGCATTTGCCGAGGGGTGAAGAAAGAGGGCGTTGCCTCCAAAGACCTCTCATCAACCCTGCTGTGTGGGAAGTACTGGAGGTATCAGGAGGTGCAGTCAGACCATAGGACCTTCAGGAGTAGAGTGGACTTCATCCACCAACTAGTAGTGCACCAGGAGGTGCACTTGCACAGTAGTGGAGAAAGGGGGAAAGGCCTCCAAAGACCTCTCAGAAATCCCTCTGTGTGGGACTTACTGGAGGCAACAGAAGGGTTACTGCCCCCCAGGGACCCTCAGCATCTAAGGGGACTTCATCCCCAACTAGTTGTGTAACAGGAGGCGTGTTCGCAGAGTGGTGTTGAAAGGGGTCTGGGTTCCGGCCACTTGCCAGTCCCGGCTTTTTAAATTATTATTATTATTATTTATTAGGGGAGGGAGCCACATATAACTCCTACCCTGGGCCAATTTCGGCCTGGGCCAGGCCTTTTTGAATGGGGGGCCACAAGGCCCCCCTCTTCAGGCAGATTTTGGCCCCAGGGACCCATTCCCCTAGAGACTGGCCTTTTTCTATCATTAAATTAAAGAGAGGGGGCTGAGTGCCCCCCTGGCCGATTTTGGCCCCTGGGAACCCTTTCCCTGGTGCCCAGTCATTTTTGTTCTAAATAAAGAAGGGGAGGGACCACACTGCCCCCTTCCCAGGCCATTTTGGGCCCAGGGTCCCCATCCCATGGGGGCCCGGTCTCTCTTCTGGGTACCCTGGTCCCCCCAGGGCAACCACTTATAACTGTTGGGGACCTCAGGCCCCTGTGATCCCTGCCAGCTGCCCCCTCCTGTGGGTGTTGACATTGCTTTTATGGAGAGGGAGATACTAAACTGCAGCTCCTTCTCTGTGAAAGCAATTCTGCTCTGCTTCCAGCAAGCTAGAGCATATTTAGTGCTCACGCTTGCTGGAAGTAGAGCATTTGCTATGGCTTGGCGGGAGCGGTAAAGCTCCTGGCAAGCCATAGCAATCAGTTATGTCCTGGGGGTGGGCACCCCGGAACATACCAGCAGCCATCCCTAGGGGGTGGCAGTACCCAGGGTCATCTATGTCTCCAGCAGGGGGGCTCTGTGGCCCCCTCCTTTCGAACTTGTAGGGACATCCCCGGGAGGTGGCAGTCCCTGTGGCAGAGAACAGTCTGGGAGGGTTGCCACCAATTTCTTTATAACAAGATAGACCAAGGGAGGTTGTGGTCCCTGGGGCCCAAGGGGTCCTGAGGCCCCCAATAAAATTGTGTTTTGGCCCCAGGGAGATGGTGGAGTCTGAGAGGCTGCCTCAATAAAAATATAGTAGCCAAGGGGAGGTGGTGGCTCCCCCTGGGCACAGGGGGGTCCATGAAACCCCCTGATTATTTTGTGGCATGTGGCCCTAGGGAGGTGGTGGTCCCCGGGGCCCTGGGGTCGGTCAGAGAGCCTCCCAGTTATAAAATCAATATGCCAATGGGAGGTGATGGTCCCCAGGGCAATATTAAGCCACAGAAGGGCGGGATTGTGTACCCCCCTCCCTTATTAACAAAATGCTGCCGGGACCTGGCCCAGCATGGGGCCAATAACTATTGAAGCACACGAGCCTGCACTTTAAAAAAATTAATAAAAATTCAGTGGATCCACGGATATTAAAAAACAAAATGCTTTTTTGGCCCAGCGGGGTCCCTGTGGGCCCCCTCCCCAAGAGGCCTCAGGGATCAGGGTATTCCTATCCTGCCTTCTTATTTTAAATATTTTTCTGGGATGCAACTCAAGCCGAGTCCCAAGATGGCTGCCAACTCTTCCTGGTTTGAAGTGTTGGCAGTCAGTCAGATCTCAGCACGAAATCGGGAGGGGTCGCGGATCCTCAGTGACCCTAGACATACAATTGGAAATGTCTTTAGGTTACTCTGCAACTACTGAACGGGTTTACATCAATTTATAAAGAGGTCAGTTTCTGGACCAACAACTACCATTCTGCCAAATTTGGTTTAATTCCGTTCAGCAGTTCAGGCTGTAGCCATGTCTAATGTTTCAATGGAACTTAACATGGGGGAAATCCAGGTTTGGGACCCCTCTTTTTCTCAGCTCCCGCTTGAAGGATTACCCCGAAATTTTCCAGACAGCAGCTGAAGTGAGCATCAAACTAGTTTTGAAAATTCCAGAAGGATTTATCAAACAATGCAAAAGTTACTGGCAAATCCGAAAACACTCTTCCTAAGGAAACTACATCCTAACTATAACTACCTACTGGCATCCACCAGTAGGTAAGTAAAAAAGGATTTTTGCTTTCCTGCGATATGCATACATTTTCGTTGTAAAGGTATTCGTGGTAAAGGCATTTGCATGGTAATGACTTGAGTGGTAAAGGCAATCCATGGTAATGGCATGCGTGGTAATGGCGTGTGTAGTTCCATCATACATTCCATAAAAATAAGCGCAGCAAATGAGCCATGCTCATTTAGCAGGAGATGTGCAAGGAAGTAGCATATTTCAAGTGCTGTATTTTGGAGCACACTGTCCCAAATATATGACTAAAGCATGGTGCGTTATGGCACTGATATTTCCAGAGACCACATTTTTTATTGAAATGGCACCTAAATTTGCATCAGGTGGGCATAAACCCATATGTTGGACAAAGTGTAATGTATGGAAATCGGGTTCCTCCTTTTATATTTGTCATGAGTACATCACACAAGTGCAGTGTCCTGGTTTGTTTAGATTCCATTACAATTGTTGTTCCATCGCACTTCAGAATTACAAACAAAAACAATGTGGCTCATTTGTACTTTCATTGATGCTGATATAGTTTTAAATATCTATATAGTTCATTCACAAGCATTTACATTTTGTATTTACATACTACAGCCAATCCTAATGTCTATGTTAAAATGAATTATCAGCAATTTGTCAATAAACATTGCCTTACATTTGACCCTTCCTGCTCATACTCCTACGAGGTTATGTTAGGGGTCCTGCAGCATCAGCATCTCCCGCACCCCTACGTCCTGCAGAGGAATGACAAACCAACAAGGCAGAAGTGCAAAGTACTGCAACTCTAAACTCTGCCATATGCTAGAGCATTTGGTACTCCTTGGTATATGCACTGAGAATTTACTTGGAAGGTTCTAAGAAGACCTGTGAACTAGGATGTCATCTCTGGGCACATAGAGTCATCCTCCTCCAAGGAAAAACGTTATCTAGGAGGCAGAGGTGAGACAAAGAGGCATGGCTTTTTACAGTAGGACGTTATCTCTCAATGGTGATGGATATCCGGTACGCTGAGATATAAATCCCATTATATCCTATAGGATTTATATTTCGGTAAATGGGATAACCGTCACCGTTGTGAGGAGTAACCTGTACACCGAGATCTAAATCAGGCCCTAAGTGTCAAATTTCCATCTTAAAACCCTGCACTGGAAAGCCTTAGATTTCCTCAACAGGGCATCTCCACACAACAAAGAAAAAAGATGGATAATAATTCCATGCGTAATAAAATGTATTAAGAAGTTCCATCACTCCATTATGGGCCCACATTATGAAGTGTTCAAGTCACATACAAAATGTGATGTCCATCTTACCAAATGTGATACAGGAAAATAACTCAAACATGAAAAAAGAATGACACAATAAGCGTTGGCAAAGCCATTAGGTCTCACCATTGCAACCTATTGGCTTTGCCAGTACTTTTAGCCATGCAGCACATCATCCCCTATACTGTGCTGCATATCTACATAGCTTTTGATGTGGACGGAAACGTTATTATGTGGGCAAGCACACCACATATGCACGCACCTACAAAATGACATGCCAAACTTCTTTTTTTCTTCTCAGTTACCAGCCCTAGCTGGATCAATAAATAACCACATATATAACGTAGGTGGGGTGCAGGAAGCAAACATAGGGATGCCTGGGTGTGGGGGAGAAGTAACACATGGAATGAGGAGAAGAAGTGACATGGGGGCATGGACAGATGGAAGATTTTCAAAGCAGGTGTGGTGAAAGCAACACAGGAAAAGCAATACATGGAGCATGGGTGGGCTGCGAAAGCAACATAGGAGCACGGGCAGGTGAAGCAACACTAGGGCAAGGGTGGAACGATCAACTGGCCGAAAGAGAGCAGTATTGAGCATTGTTAAACTGGAAGGGAGAAAGCACACAGGTTAGAAGGCAATGCTGGAGAGTGGGGGTGAAGCACAAGGGTGACAGTGAGTAACAGAGCACGGCCGACTGAGCAGAACACGAGGAAGCCAGCAGGAAAACACATGCACTTTTGTACTGCGATTAAACAACAAGAAAAAAATATCACTTGAAAAAGGGAGCAGTGGAAGGACATAGTAATGCATTCATCCGTCAGGGGCGTGGCAAACACAGTAAGAGGAAGGAGAGCCCACACAGCTGACGAATAAGAAGAAAGCAAATGCGAGTGGAGTGGTGTGGCTCACTGGTTAGAGGCGGCAGACCTGTAAGCAGAGAACGGCCCGGGACCAGGCAGGCAGGATCTTGGACCAGGGTCAACCGACTCGATAATTCTCGCCTCAGTGCCTACTCTAACCAGGGAACACACTCGGCAACTCTGGGCATTAAGCTTGCCTCATCTCTACAACGGCCCCCAGACGCCGGGGATGCCTGGTTTCACTCTGGAGATACCCAGAAAGGGACCATCTCACAGGGAAAACCAGGACGGGTTCCCCAGAGGTCTACAGCGCCAGGACACTCGGTTAGAGTAACAGTGCGCTTTACAAGTATCCCACATTTACAGTGACTATGATACCAACAATTGGTAAACAATGGGCAGGCCCTAAGCCCACTGTAAGACACCATTATGTCTCACTACAGATAGCTATGGGCTGTCATAGGCAAAGCCTACAAAGGAGTAACAGACAATGGTCTGCAGTAAACCTTTGGCAAGTTGCATATCTTCTTTCTTGGCAGAGAAAGAGGACCGCTGAACCTGTTTAGAGATCCTCCCTTTTGTGCAGGGATCTCTAAGCCTACACTGGACCTCCTGCTCCCGGAAAAATGGAAAAAGATAAGAGATGGGCCAACTAAAAAATAAAGATATAGAGAAAAAAAGGAAATATGAGCATGAATGAAAACATTTGTGAGGAGAAAAGAAACAACAGGAAATAGGCTAAGGTTAGCAAGAAAGAGATGATAGGACAAGATTCCCAGAAGATAACGTCAGCAGTGAGGCAAATGAAAAGCAAACATAGATAGATAAGAGATGCATCTGACAATACTTAGTAGAATAAAGAAGCCCATTGTGAGAACGAAATAGGTAAAACCGAGAAAGCTGACAAGTATGAGCTTCGGAAATGGCTAGATGTTAAGACCAGAAGGAGAGAATAAAAGAGCCAAAATATGGATTAAATAGGTTACTAATAGGAGTGAAGATAAAAGTACACAGGGGTGGAAAGAAAGAATACCAGACCAGGATTTCAGCAGCATTCAGTTGGACGCTCATCATTTCAATTTGATTGGTTTTGAGCTCCCAAGTAGATGCATGGCAATGTATAGGACTGTATAAAACTATTTATTAAATAAAGACATAAACGGCTAGCAGGGAGTAGAAAAACGGATGAGGAATAATGCTGTAAATGAGAAAGAAAGTGTCAAACATGAGTTCTAAGATTGGAACAAACAGGCTTAGATGAAATGAAGAGAGACAAAGATGAGGACTACTGAGACTACAGTGAAGAGGAATGGCAGATGTAATGTGAAAATATAAAACTGACAAAGGAACCAAATAAGAATTTTTCAAAAAGAGGCATAGGAAGGAAAGCCTTAATGTACCTGAAGAGTACGTTGAGATGGTATAGCGCCAAAGGGATAACAGTCAGTAGAAAAATGTTAAATAGGTGAGAGAATAAAGGGTGAGGTAGGCAAGCATGATAATGAAAGTAAAAGACAAGAGATAAGAGCTGGTTTTGACTGACAACGAACATTAGTGCCTGAAAATGGATTACTACCATTACCGGGCATGTGCACAGTGAATGGCGCTTTACATAGTGACTTAGAAGGAGATCAAACACTTCCAAATTAATAATTCTTATAATGTGGCAGTAGAGTTCCTGATACAACACATATGTGGTTTGAAAGCCATATTTTAGATGGCGCTCTGAAGAGAAACTCACCAAATATTCCAATACTTCAGGAACTGACACATTGTGACAGGATGGTGCTTGCTGTGGCACATACATCCACAGATAGAACCACATGCTAACTATCAAAGAACATGACTGATGCAGTGGAGCACTTTTTCCATAAGGCTTGATGTGCAGTGGGTGAGTAGGCTTTGTTCAAGCACCAAAGTCTTGTGCTCAAACAAATCTCCCAGGGCTTGATACCTGCACCCCTTAGACAGTTCCCAGAAGTGCTATTTCTCCACCCCATCAGTATGTGCCTATTACAAAATTGGGTATGGTTCTCGGAGGGATGCTTTCCGGTGCTGGATGGCCAGAGATCTCTCGGCCAATGCAGCTCGGAAGACCTGCAGGAACTTGCACTGCATGACATATGACTGGTCCGGAATTGGATGAATGAAAATCTGTCATTAGAAAAGAGAACTAGGGATAAAAATAATTGAGGGGAAAAGAAAAAATAAGTTGGCCTTGCTTGTCCACCTGAGGTTTTACAGCACCACACCCTTGTGGAAGTAGATGTTGCAGCTGAGCATGAGCATTGGGACTGAAGGGGCTTTTCTGCTCTGTTTTTTCTATTGAGGTTGTCAGTAGAAGAGGCAAGCAATGTAGGATTAGAGATCAAATTGGAGCTTGAAAGAAAAGGCAACATATCTTAACAATGCATGTCCTTCTCAACATTCCCTGGCTTTCTTTTACTGCAGTCTTCCTTATAAACCTGGGATTAGTCAGTGAGCATTGTGCCAGTGTAGAAATATTTGACTTTTAGGGAACTTACTTGTGACATTTTATTAACGCTAAGGGGAACATTACAACCAAATCAAAACTTTTTAGGTCCCAAATAGAGACATTTTTGTTACAAAAGGGGACATGATGGCTAATATTGTGGAACATTTTCGAAACCAACAAGGTAGAATTATTTGGTAAAGAAATAAAGAGCGTTCACTGTAGGGAATGGAAATTGGTATGCTGGGATAAAACAATGACACATGGGAAAAATAAAGAGGAAACTATGTGGTTCAAATGCAGACGTAGACCTTTTTCTGGGATTTTCTTTGATACAAGACCTGTCATTGTTCACAGATGTGCGTCCGTGTGCAAATGCCATTATACGTGGTGAGTGACAAGGACCATCGCCACCTGTTTGGTCACCTTCTGGGGAAGATAATGATGACCCCAGGATGAGCGTCCGGGTTAAAAAAAGAAACGGTGTGATGTCCGCTTGTGGATTCCGGCTCCAAGTGAAGTGTTGGATGCAGTCTTCCTTTTTCTGTGTATCCTGGCAACAAATGGGGAAGAGAGGATAAAGCTCTGCCTTCCTCTCCGAACATCAGCAACACTGAGCGATGCTGACAAGGCGCGTGCCTCTGATGAGCAGGAATCCCCTGCTCTGCAATAAACATTTCCTGTACCAGTGTCTAGGGAAGAGCCTGAACATGTTTTGGGCTTCAATATTCACTGAAAAGACAACCATGCAGACACAAAAGCGGCACCTTTGACTTCTCTTTGACAATCAGTCGTCTCACTCACTTAACATCAACTCTGTGAAGCAACCTGTTTCCAACATTTCGTGCCTTCTCCCTGATAATAGTGATTTTGTGGCAAAGAAACACATCCCCAATCATCCTGCTGTGTCAATTATTTTGAAGCTGATTTATTTTGTTGAAACATTTCAGCAATGTAATTTTTCGCTATGGATTTCTGCTAATTATTGCAACTTAAGTTTTAATAAATTATAACATTTTTCACACCTCTGAATTATTGCAACCTTATCAGCTGTTGATCAGTTGTCGTAATCCACAAGGCACGTTACTTTTGGAATGACTAGTTGGTGCTCTTTTTCTGTGAGATCAGCCCAACTGCTTATTCTTCCACCGCTGTTTTGTAGGCTATAAATACCACGATATAACGGTTGGGAGAGGTTAAAAAGAGCAAACATTGGTGTACAGAAGGTGGAATGTTCAGTGAAGAGTGTAATGTTGAGAAGCATATATTATATAATAATATATATAGCTCAGGAGGAACTTTAAAAAGCTTCACGCAATACCCCACCCCCCCGTGACAGGGAGCAAATCAAAGCCACAAGGAATGCATACAACTGGGTGATTGAAGATAGGTAAAGGGAATTAAGGAAGATAGCATGGGAGGACCTGGAACAGGCTGTCTCACTTAAAGATTTTTAAAAAATGGGAAATCATTAACCGCCCATTGTTTACTCAAGAGTTCAAGCATATTGATCCTAGGAGAAACATGGGAAGCCCATTTTGCAGGCATTTTTAATCCATTACAAAAGGGGCTAGAGGTTAAAATAGAGGAAATAGCTATTGATCTCACTTTAGCCACAGAATTAAGTTTGTCCATTACTGTGGAGGAGGTGGAGGTTGCGCTAGCACAGGGCATTTGTTTGAAGGCCCCTGGTCCTGCTGGGGTGCCCCTTGATCGCTTTAAAAATAATCCAAGGCTCTGGTCACCTCTGCTTACGAACATCTTTAAAGCAGCCATAACTGGCCCCTTGCCTGCATCATGGAAGGAAGCAATAGTGGTCCCAGTCTTTAAGAAGGCGCAAAAAGTGATCCGGTGTGTTGTAGGCCAATTTCATTGATAGATACAACGGCCAAAGTTTTGGGCAGGGTTCTCTTCACACCCTTGGAAAATTGGGCATCAGAAAATTTGATTATGTCCAACACCCATACAGCTTTAGAGGAGGGTGGGGCACACCTGAATAATGCCTTAATTTATCCCAAATTATCAATAAGCACGTATGGTCCATGTTGAGCGCTATCCATCTGGCCTTCATGGACCTATCTATTGCTTTTTACACTGTCAATCCTGATGAAGCATGGGTGTGGAACAAGCACTAGTCACCTCATAACGCTGACTCCACTCCAGTACTTCCATCAAAATAAGGTATGGCAGTAAAGGGGAAAGAAAACGCTCCATTATGTCGACAGAGAGAGTTAGGCAAGGATGTGTCCTGGATCCCTTCCTGTTTTTTATTTATACCAACAGGTTGGAGGCTTTCTTACTAAATAAGGAACTTGATTTCCCTAAAATTGAAAATAAACCTGTCCGCTTTTATCTTATGCAGATGACACGGTTTTATCAGCATGGACAGCCATGAGTCTGCAGAAATCTCTTGCTGCTTTTACCGATTGTATGACTTTATTTGATCTAAAAGTAAATTTTATTAAATCATATACAAAGGTATGCAGACCCAAAACTACGAAGACTAAAACTTTTATTGTGCAGGAAAAGAGGATTGAAAATGTTAATACCTTTTCATATTTGGGCTATCTTTTTGACAGCCGGTTGAGATGGGATCCGCTCCAAACTCTAAGAGCACAGTAGACAAGCAGGGCATTGGACACATTATTGCGCTTTGCGTGTAAATTGGGAAACAACTCCGTGAAGGAAGTAATCACCCTTTATAGAGCCGAATGCCTCTCTATTGCCATGTATGGAGCTGGGGTTACACACAAAGCCAACAGCTTGTTTTCGTCGAAAATAAATTCATGAAGAGATTACTGATGCTCCCGAAAAGTGCTTCATCCCTTTTCTGCTACACTGAACATGGTCTAGAATTTATAGAGGACCGTTTAGGCAGTGCCCCTTTGCTCTTATGGCCAAAGATATGGACCTCTGATGACCTAATGTTCTCACGTGAAATTATTAAAGACTGCCTAAGATTAGATTATGTTTTAAAGATTCCCTGGTTTCAATATGCTAGGAGGAAGGTCAATGAGATTGGCTAGGAACACTTTTTTGAAAACCCTCAAGGAATTCCTCTGAATGCCAATAGTATAATTAAGGAGTCGTACCATGCTAGGGGCAAATGACTTACTATGCACAAATATGGTGATATGGGAGAACCCCTTTTGCTTTCGTCCCCTGCACAAATTTTATCTTTCTTTCTCCGTTAAGTCTCAGTTTAGGTCTTATTGAACTAGGTTCCGCTTATGCACTGTGCACATTCTGATATTCCCCAGCCAAAGAGGGTGATCAAGCAAGCTTACACTGTGTCCATGTGAGAATACCTCTGTTCAAAGCACTATGCACTTTACATTATCTTGCACACTGTATAAATCAGAGAGAATTTGATTTCTGATTTCATCGTTAAGGAATATTCTGCCATGTTTGTATACTGATGGTTTTAACTTTTTACATTCCCTAGCTACGGACGAAATCTGTATTGCAGTAGCTAACTACATAAGAGGCTCTCTTGTGATTAGAAAGTCTTATGGGTAAAATCTGCATAGAGTTTTAGCCTTTTATTGTGATTCCTGCATGTATTATATTTAAAAAAAAATAATTTGTAAACCTTTTAATGGCTCTCTAAGCCGAAATAAAGTTATTCTTGACTTGACTTGATCAGTTGTCGTAATCCACATGCGCATTACTTTTGGAAAGACTGGTTGGTGTTTTTTTTCTGTGAGATCTGCCCAAATGCTTATTCTGCCACCGCTAAATGTTTTTTCCCCTGATTTGAGGCCAGAAATACCACAATATAACGGTTGGGAGAGGTTGAAAAGAGAAACCATCGGTGCACAGAAGGTGGAATGTCCAGTGAAGAGCGCAATGTTGAGAAGCATATAATGTATGCGCTAGAATGTACCCTCCAACCCTGCGAAAAACTGAATAATATTCCATATCAAGAGAGTTTTCTGGGGCACATATCACCCACGATTAACTGAATTGAGATCTCGGTAAATGGATACTTTTACAAGCTCACTTAATGTTTATGTACTTTACTTTTAAGTCCAGCCTACCAGACAGCATAAGCAGTCTGCTTTCAAAAGACCTATTGTCAGATTACCAAGAACTTACAATGGACTTAAAGCATGCCCATTGCAAACAATTGGTTCACTCTATTGTCATTCTCAAGTACATGGATCTTACACAATGGTTGTTGATGATGAGGATGGTTTGATGGATGCTTTGGCCAGCTTGTGATTGTCCTCCCCTTCCCCCAAACCCGAGCATAGCCACTTTATTTGGGTTCTTGTATTACTCACTTTTAGAGAACTACTTTTTTCTGTTTAAGCACTCCGTGAAAGTGCATGTGTTTTCCAGCTGCCTCCCACACATGCTTCTTTCCCTATTTCTCCCTCTGTGTTGCACTCTCACATCCATGGGCTTCTCTCCCGCCTGCAATGCTCTCCATTGTCCATCAGCTTGACTCTCCCCACCTCGCAATCCATGTTGCTCTCTGTCGCCCATGTGCTTCTGTTGTATTCTATCCCACTTTCTCTTCTCCCCCACACTATGAATACTCATTTTCCCCTTCCTTCCCCTCTTTCGTTACCCCCCTCCCACAAGACTTAGTTCTTATTTTTTAATTTGAGTTTTGTGCTAAAAATCTTTTTTTTATTTTTTATTTACCAATCCAATGAAGAAATTAAAACAAAAGGACCCTGTGTCGTTCCGCTTGCACAAGCGTACAATCTGACACAAGCAGGAAGCAGTGGAATGAGGTAACCACTATTACACCTTTTTGCTTGTTTTTATTTTGACGATGCTGCACAAGATCCTGACACTGTATAGCACTGCCAAAACTAATTGATGAAGCCAACAGGTCCCAAAGGTGAGACCCAGTGGTTCTGCCAAAGCTTATTAGGTTTTGACTTAACGTGGTAGAGAGCTTGAGCAGCTTCCTCGTGGCGGGTGATGTATATTAAGAAAGACATATAGATAGTAGCAGAGTCAAGCACTCTGCAGGGGAGCAAGTAGAGTATCAGAAACATGCAGAGTTCCTATCTGGAAACTTGTGACAGCAACCTCCTATTCTGAAAAGTGTATGGAGTTCGACAGAAATAGCGAAATGAGGAGAAGGGTGGCAAGGGGCTGCAGCTCCAGAGAATTTAAACCCTACTCTTCCATGAGGTTTGTATAATGAATCCAATAGCTTATTATCAACCGGACACTGAAGAGGTCACGAGTTCCTCTACATTCTACTGACTCAAAGAACAGTGTAACTCTTCTGTGAAAACATATTCCATTGGAGACACTTCTCATATGAAACTGCCCTTATATTGAGCTCATCCACTGCGTCAGCTTCATGAACTTCCAATTCCTACTTGCCCATACATCTACTCCTCTCTTGTTCAGCAATGACCTTTAATCTATTTAGTCATGAGAAATTCACAAAATGTGAATGCCCAGTAAGCTTTTTCACCAATTATGTGACAGAACAAAATCAATAAGCTCTTGCTGGAAACAATCATGGATTAATTCCCTTTTCTCCATCCCCTGACTTCTTCCCACTTGCTGCTGAATTACCGAGATGCCATTCTTGGGGAAGAATATTCCAAAATTGGAAATGCTGTAGCTTTAACACCATACCACCAATCATTCCTTGCTTGAACCCTACCATTATAGATTCCGCTCTAACCACTACTCACTGACTAGACAATGAAGAATTTGCAGTTTAAGATTTTAGTATGGATTGAGACTGAGAAGATTCCCTTGACAGTCTCTCATACATTTAACCATCAGGTAATCAGCACGGCCAGATTGAGTATACGAGTTACCAGATGCTTGCCTAGAGAGCAGCACCTAATTCATAGAACTCAAAACGTCACAACAGACGCACCTTTGCTATGGATCAGCACCTCCATTTTTTCTGTCTTTTGAGCCAAACAGCAACCCCTTATTCCATCAACAATTTTGTTTGCTAGGAAAAGGGTTTTGTTCAAACGTCTGCCCCGAGTTTTCAATGCTGCCCACAGCACTGCTCTCAAAAACGCCTTAACCTTTACTCACTACATCACTGCACAAGTACTATATTCAGACAATCGAACGTTTTTACCACCACCAAGCAACAACAACCTGCATCCAACAAGCAGTGACCTCCCTACTAGAACTATCAGCTACGCTGAGTGCTAAAATTTTACTTCACTTTGTCAAAACCCCCGCCAGTGTGTAGCTCCTCTAAATAAAATAGGAAAATGGCTGCCAACCCACCACTTTATAAAAGATCATCCCCAATATTACTCCACGAAAATTTAGTCAAACTATATTACATATAATATTGTATGAACTGGTTTGTTGTTTTTTTACATTGATTATCTACTATATGTAACCGCTAAAGCTGATTATGACCTTTGGGACCATTGGTTTACTAGCATTCTTAGGTCTACCCTAGGCAGAGCATGCACTGTCTCTTTGAGACATGCTACAATCAGAATATGGGCTTGGAGCATCACCCATCTTTTTAATTGGCTCCTCTCTCTGTCCTTTAGAAATGCCGGCTTTTGTTTGGTCGATACTCTTAATAGTCCCTCCTTTTGGACTTTTGTATCCTCCCATGAGGCATGGTCCAGTTACATTTGTTCTTACTCTTCAGGTTATGTAGGCTTTGTTGGCTTCATTTGCCCCTCACTTAATCACCCTGTGCTGTCCCCCCATCCCCTTCCACAATACTGCTTCCCCGCCCTCACCACTCCTCCGAGATAGTTGCAATCGCTGTTTTCTTTGTATTTAAATGAGTACATTTATATAGCGCGGGCAGGGGGAGATTAAATGATTTGCCCAGATTCACAGGATGTTAAGCCGATGTTGAGGCTCGAACATGAATCCCAATCTCCTGATTCAGCAGCTCTAATCTCTGCGCCACTTCCTCTCACTCTGGGGATCCGTGTGCCAGGAAATCGCCTCAAAGGTACTGCTCTTATGTCAGGGTACTTGTGTGGCTATGCACCTTTTTTAGCACGGTGCCCGCTGCTTCAACAATGCACCATCAACTTGTTTATTTTTATTACCGCTCCTCATACTTGATTTCCCTGTGCCATCTCTACCCACCCTCTCAAAACACTGCTTGTCTGCCTCACCACTATCTCGTTTAAAAAAAAAAAATTAGGTCCCATATATAGAGTGGGCACTGGGGAGATTAAGTAATTTACCCAGATTCACAGGATGTTGAGCTGATGCTGAGGCTCGAACACGGGTCCCAAGCTCTCAAGTCAGCAACTTTAACCGCTGCACCACTTCCTCTCACTCTGGCCTGGGATTTATGTTGGAGTCTCCCTTTGTGAATACAGTTGTAATGTTGGAGGGTCACTGATTCCTCGACGCAAGGCTTCTACCGTAATGAGGCCTCAAGCCATGTAAGGAGTCAGTTGAGGGTATTAGCAGGCCGGGAGGAGTGCGTCCTGTCGCCACCTCATGTTCTCCCTCAGGCCCCTTCATCTGGAGCTCTGCCAGTGTCTGGCGGCCATGTGGTGCAGGGCCATGATGGGTCTCACGGAGCTCAAACAGTGCACATCAGTCACGATCGATCGCACCCCGTTTTTAGGTCTCACCTAGCAATACAACAAATGCGCTGCTTGCTCTGCGAGCGCTCCTGTAATCGAGGAGATTTCGGAAGTGGAGTGGAAGCTCAGCCCATGCTTTTCATTGGTGCACGTCACACTTTATGGTAAACACTCACTTTCTATTTGTAGTGAAGCTTGTTTGTTCCCTCCCTGTCTCCTTTTCGGCCCGCTCATCCAGACTGGATTGTGCACTCGCGGCGTGACATGGTGGGATTCATATGTTGGTTCAGTACTATTTTATACACGCGCTGTTCGGGACAATGGCAGCTACGCTACATTTTCCAGTATGCGACTTCTTACACTTCACGGCGTTTTCACTTTAACAGTGCGCAGCGTTTATTGTGTGTTATGTAACTTTCTTCGATATGGTACTTCCTAGATTTTCGGTGCGTTTCACTTTCACTTTAAAAAGCCGCGGCATTCATTGTTTGGTATGTGAGTTCTAGATCTCAATGCCACATTCACTTTAACAAACAGCGGTGCAGTGTTCTTCGACATGGGAGTTCTTACATTTTCACAGCGCTTTCACATTAACAACCGCAGCGTTTATTGTCTGGTATGTGACTTGTTAAGCTCTCTCTGAGGGTCTGTGGAGCTCCAGTCACGAGGTGAGCGAGAGAAACACGCATGAGGCAGCTGCAGTGCTGATCCCGTGAGTCTGACTGGCTTGGAACTGCTTGTTTTAAATAGCTAATTTGGGCCAGAGCATCAAACTTGTGGAGAGATATTGTGGTGAAAAGTGCTAACTTCGAAAAACGTTGTCTCACTAATGTTGATGTGTGACAACAAGTGTGCATTCATCCCGGACTGCGATTCACATTTAGCCTCTCCCATAGCGTCACTTCCGCCTCTATCGCACTTGGTGCACTGTCCAAGTTACTGGAAACTGGGTGATTCGGGACTGTGTGCCCCCGTGTTTCCACTTACAGCTTGTGCACGTCCTGGTTGTAAAGCAGATACATGGGTGTAGGTAGTGTGGGGGGACGCGGGGGACATATCCCCCCAGATTTTGTAGTGGGGGGACAACGGGGACAAGGGTGGGGGGGCAGGGCCACCGGTATGTCAATGCGCGAGTGCTTCGACGTGCTAATGGCCCTGTACTTGACCTGTGACTTTCCCTATTGTTGTGCTGCAAAAGCTACAGGAATGTTTTCACACCTCGCCCTCGCTTCCACCTCTGCCTGCAGTCTGCACTTCTAGCACATAGGAAGAGAGGTAGTTTGTGGATTGCTGTCTGCAGGACCGGCTTTAGAGTTGGTGGTGCCCAGTGAGACCATCTCGGTGGGCGCCCCAACAAACTTTCATTTTGAGTTATGCGGGAAAACAATGCTGGTGTAATGCTTGTTAAGGGACACAGATGTACGGCGTTCTGAACACATGAGATGTAAAATGTGCTATTTACTGCATTCCTGACAACAAGAAAGGTATTTGGACTAGATGTACACAAGGTAAAGGAATAGAAAGAGGTGCCCAGAATGCAATAGGCGCACACTGCTGCAAGGTATTGTGCGGCACGCACAGTGACAGGTGAAAGGCTACGTGAAGCACAGCTAGTGCACAGTGCTTAAACCAATGAGACTTCTAGAATGAAATGCAAAGAAAATGACATCTGATGCTCTATAAGACACGAAGACAAAGTATTAGCAGGTTAGGCCCTTGTGTATCAGACCTTCACGAAGACAAGGAGCACAGATGCGCAGAGGTGATATGAATGGAAAGTGGCTTCTTGAGTGGGAGGCAGGGCTCTAGTCGGGGTACCATGTGGTTGGACGGCGTCCCCACACTTATTTTACCGGAAGCTCGATTACTGGAGCAAATGGAGCCACACATTCACTCTTTGGCCTCTCTGGGGAGAGATCGGAGCCCATTTAGAATGCTGCTCACGCACTGGCTTCTCTGATGCAATCGCATCTAAGTGGTGAGCGAGGGGAGGCATTGAGTCTGATGGTGCACGTCACCTTTCATGACATCACTTCCTGTCATGACGTCAGCGTCCCCCCCACTTCTTTTTTTAGGACTTGTGCCCTGGTGGGAGGATATGTTCGGTTGCTATGATTACTTAGCAGTAACATTTTGCCTAATAGCCGAACAGTCTGCCTGCTTAGACAACGCATGGGTGGCAGGCCAGGTACTGGTGGCTAGAAAGTCTAGATTGTAAGACAGAGGTCCTGGCTTGCGAGGGTAAGTCTGGGCACTCAGGTATGTCCCAGGGTGTCCAACCACCATTTTATCCACTTTTGTAGTTTTTAATATTGTGCAAACTTGGCCGAAGTGGATCACAGTGCTTTATGTGAACACAAGATTATAGTACACAGTGTCAGATTCATGTGTTTTTACCAGGTACGGGGAAATATAATGCTTTACCCAGAGTCACAGCATAGTGAGCCAACACCGGGACTTTAACCTGAGTGCCCAGTTGCAAAGTCAGAAGCTCTATGCGTTAGGCCACATCTGGTATCCTGGCCACTTGAATTAGTCGGATAGCAGACTGTATATGCATGAAAAGCGGCGTAAAATAAAGTCCATACCAGACTGTACACACCATGACATCAGCGGAAAACTGGTACGGGGCAGACTGTACACACCAGAGCAGCAGTCTAAATGAAGACAAGCCCCAGCAGTGTAAAGAGGGTAAAAAAAATAGACTCCATATAAGGGATAGCAGTTTAGACACACAAGTAGGCTGTACACCAGAAGAGTAGCGTAAAGAGAGATGAGGGCATACTGTACACAGCACACAGGGTCGCTGGGACCCACTGGCCTGAAGGGCGTTTTTTCTTTCTTGCACTGGGGTCCATGACACACTGGTAGGCCTCTGGTAGAAGGAGAGGAGTGTAAATAGGCACAGGCTGACTGTCCACCACTGTAAAGTAAGACAGTATGGATCAGGACAGCAGTGTAAAGGGGGCAGGCTGTAACGTAAAAACATTGGCAAGCAGACTGTTCACAATAAAATGTAAAGGCATGGAAAACGGCGAGACAAGGAAGGCTTGTACATACCAAAAGACAGGAGCTGTGTTTTCAGCCACAGTGCTTTGCCTCAATTTCCTGTGATGGACACTTAGGTGAAGGCCAGTGCTGTTCCTCTCCTGTATCTGAGGGTTGCTCCTGCGAGGGCCCTCAGGCTTGTTGTCAGAAGCACAAGGATGTGCGGCTGCTTAGACTAGCTGTTGTTGCACATCACAAGCACTGGTACAGTGGGGGACTCAGGGCCCAGCAGCAGCGCTTGCTGCATGTGCAGCAGGAGAGGAGGCATCCTCAGTGGGTCATACTTATTGTCCGTGTACATCCATCCACAAGCACGTGAGCGCATTTGTCCATCTTCTATTATCATGATGTTTTTGAAATGGAAGAGGACAGTGCATGAATTTTGGTCAGAGGCAAATGACGCCACCTGAGCTTGGTGCCCGGTGCAGTGGCACCGGTCGCACCACACTAAAGTCAGCCTTGGCTGACTGCATACTGCCTCTCCTCAGCCCAGACCCCACCTCATTTGACTGTTTCACACTGCGCAATTCAGCCACTCAAAGCCTAATGTTTTGTTGGAATGTTTATTTTGAGCCGTTGAATCTTGCCTAGAAACATGACAACAATTAGCATCAAACATAGTCTAAGCTATCTTGCATTATCTTGTGTCAGATGTGTTGGACTGTCCTAATATTTTACACAAATAACTATTTAAATACCACTAATTTGTCTTATTTCTTTTATAGCGCTACCCAACCCAATCCAGGGTGTTGGAGCGGTTTAAATCACACATACACATTTTACATTCACAATAAACCATATGTGTGTAAATCAGTTTACAGGATGTGTTACATAAGATAGTGAGGGTTACAAGGTGTACGAGTCACATGTCCTTTCCTTTATTATTCTCTGTGCTACATTATAAGGGTTACAATTCATGAACTGCAAGTAAATGAAGGATCTCTGTGTTAAAATCAATAACCCATAAAAGAAAAATCCGTCATCTGTATATCACATGATGTGCTTTGCGTGAGACATATTAAACCTCTATGCTACATTGATTCAAAACTGGGACTAGACAAATCAACTGTTTCTCCAGCAAGAGCATTCACCTTCAGAGTTATCTTACTACTATTATCATTATTTCCTTAGATTTACTGGGTACATAAAGATCACTGCACCAGGTGCCTTAACCCCATAAGATATTTTAAAATGCAGACTTTGTAACCAATTAAGCAGAACAGATATACAGCCATGTTTCTCCTTGTTGCCAATTTCTTTCTGGCAGAGTTTTAATAAATAAATGTATAAGTTGAGGCCTAGTCCTTGCACCAAGGTTGCATCACTTTTTGGCACAACTTCGACGCAAACTCTAATTTGTTATATATTGTATGTGCTCAAATGTACTCATGATAGACCTGCTTAACATATGCGAGGTCTTAGAATCTGATGTGATTTTTTTGTGATATCATTTCCTGTGAGGTCATGTGTTGTGATGTCACGTGCGATGTCATGCGCTGTGATGTCACTTACATACTGCCTAACTTGGTTTGTGCCCCACTTCTTTTTTTTAGGACTTGTGCCCTGTTGGGAGAAGTATATTAGAGAACTGGTGTCGGCGGTTCCCTTGCTCAAGCTCAACTCAGCAGCAGGAGACCAGAATCATGTCTGTGGTCGGCAGCACTAGGATGCTGGCAGACCCTGAAAGGCTGTTACTTGGAGTACAGGGGGGGTCATATAAGGAGCTCCCCAGTACTTGGGATCATTCTTCTAGCACCAGAGTCAGTGTTGGGGTATGATTTCAACACATTTGATACAAAACATGACCAGGTCCAGTGCAGCCAATATTTAGTTAGACATCTCATAATAACTGATGTCCACTATATACTTTAAAATGACTGATCGCTCTTACAAAGCCTGGAGAATCAACTCCGGGGTCTGTAGGGGTGTCCCGCTCTTGCAGGGGCACCCTCACCTTTGTAACCAAGCACCCTGCCTGTCAAAAAGGAGACATAGTTTTTAAGTGCAGTGACCTCAGATATAAGGAACTTATAGCTGTTGTGAGAGGTGCAAACAGCATCTCACACAGCTGCAATGGCAGTCCTGTAGTCAAGTTTAAGTGGACTCCCACGGGTGGCAAAATACATGCTGCAGCCCATTGGAGCCTCTGGTGTACCTATGCCTTGGGTACCTTAGTGGTAGACACTAGCGAAGTATAATGGTACACCAGTAGTCAATTGTGGATGTACCAAAGTACTTACCAGAGCCAATTTAGGGCAGAGAGCACCGTTGCTGGCATCCTGATTAGCAGGTTTCCAGCAGACTACAGCCAAAACACACTGATCCCAGGCAAAAAGTGAGGGTAACCATGAAAGCAGATCCTACTTTCCTACACTCCCCAGCTCAAAACGTAAAGATGAGGCTCACCTTGCCCATTTGAGGCTTCATTCTCTTAGTGGAAATATCTGGAAAGTCCATCTTTGTTGGCATGGTTTCTCCCAGGTCTATGTTCCACTGAAAAGTCCATCCCCTGTAGGGAAATGGACCACCTCAAAAGTTTGAGTTTTTCACCATTCATCTGTTTACGCCATAAGAGGGGCTTATGGTCTGTCTGAACAATGAAGTGAGTGCCAAACAGGTATGGCCTCAACTTCTTCAAGGTCCAGACCACAGCAAAGGCCTCTCTCTCAGAAGCTGATCAACGCTTCTCCCTGGGGGTCTACTTTCTGCTTATAAAAGCTACTGGTTGATCCTGGCCCTCTGCATTAAACTGTGAAAAAACTGTACCTATCCCTATCTCAGAAGCATCTGTATGGACAATGAATCGTTTGGAGTAGTCTAGTCTTTGCAGAATTGGAGCAGAGCACATTGCTTACTTCAGGTTATCAAATGCCTTCTGACAGCTAAATGCTAGATATGCTGCACTACAAGCTTCCAGACCTGTTAAGACTTTACTTACCAGACTCTGAAATGTGATAGGTGCATTTTTGAAACCAAATGTCATCACAATAAATTGATAATTTCCACTGGGGATTGAAAATTATGTTTTAGGTTTGGCATCCTCATTGAGTCTGATTTGCAAATAACCAGCAGTCAGGTCAAATGTACTGAGATATTTGGCTGGGGCCAAAGTTTCAATCAGTTCATTTGGCCTTGGAATTGGATGGGCATTAGCCCTAGTGACTGCATTGAGGCCTCTATAGTCAACACAAAACTCACCTCTTTCTTACCATCCTCAATCAATCAATCAATCAATCAAAGCATTTATATAGCGCACTACTCACCCGGAGGGTCTCAAGGCGCTGGGGGGAGGGGGTCCGCTACTGCTCGAACAGCCAGGTCTTGAGCTGCTTCCTGAAGGCGAGGTGGTCTTGTGTCAGGCGGAGGTGGGTCGGAAGGGAGTTCCAAGTCTTGGCGGCCAGGTAGGAGAAGGACCTTCCTCCTGTGGTGGCTCTTCGGATGCGGGGGACGGCGGCGAGGGCGTGGTTGGTCGATCGAAGCTGGCGTTTGGGAGCGTAGAAGTTGAGGCAGCTGTTGAGGTATCCTGGGCCTTGGTTGTGTAGGGCTTTGGTTGCAGTGAGATGTTGGTATAAGGACTACAAGACTAGCCCAGGGGCTATCTGAAGCCTCAATGACTCCCAACTCTGACATCTTTTAGACCACTGCCCTGATGCAGTCTCTGACATGGTCAGCCTGTCTGTAAATTTTACTCTTCACAGGCATGCTGTCACCACTTCATGGGTAAACTAGGTGGTTTGACAGGGTGTCAGAGAAAAGAGACCAGAAAACTGAGAACCTGTCTACAATCAGCTTGCTGTTGATCAGTGAGGCTGTCTGCCAAGGCTACTCCTTCAACTGATCCGTCAACAGGGTCCTGAGAGAGGAGATTAGGGAGAAGATCCCTCTCTTCCTCCTGTCCCTCATCAGTGGCCATGAGCAAGCTCATGTCAGCCATGTTAACAAAAGGTTTCAGGTGAATCACATGAAGTGCCCTGTGGGGACTTCTTGGAGTACCTAGGTCAACTTGGGGCCACTCCACTTGTCTTAGAGAGCTGCTGGGGCCACAGGCCCCAACACCCACACATTCGGTCCTAGCCGGTAAACAGTAAGTACAGCCTTTTGGTCATGCCAAGCTTTCTGAAGCTACTGGCTGGTCTCAAGGTTTTTGCTGGCCGCCTTCATATGCTCAGCCATGTGAGAACGCAGGCCCAGAACATAGTCCACTATGTCCTGTTTAGGAGGCTTGAGAGGTTGCTCCCATCCTTCTTTGACCATACTTAATGGACCCCTAACTGGATGTCCAAACAGAAGTTCAAATGGGCTGTAGCCCACCCCTTCTGAGGAACCTCTCTGGAGGGAAAGAGATGGCAAGGTAGTACGACATCCCATTTTCACATCAGCTTTTCTAGAAGTCCCATGATCATACCTTTGAGGGTCTTGTTGAACCTTTCAACAACTCATTGCCCTGTGGATGGTAGGGTGTGGAAAACATATAGTTTACACCACACACTCTCAACATAGCAGTGTATAGCTAGACATGAAGTTAGTACTTCGGTCTGACAGGACCTCTTTAGGGAACGCAACTCTGAAAAAGATTGCCAGAAGAGCCCTGGCCACTACAGGAGCTGTAGTGGTCCTAAGGGGAATAGCCTCTGGATATCCAGTGGCATGGTCTACCACCACTAAGATAAAACTATGTCCAGATGCTGTTGGAAGGTTTAAGGGACCTGCAATGTCTATCCCTATCCTCTCAAAGGGAACCCTAACCACTGGCAGTGGGATTAAGGGGGCCTATGTAGTGCTGCCTGACTTACCACTGGCTTGGCAGGTGACACCGGACTGACAAGACTCCTTGGTGTCCTCAGACATGTGGGGCCAATGAAAGTAAGAGACAAGCCTGTACCAAGTCTTGCTTTGCCCAAGATGTTCTGTAAAGGGGAATGTCGTGTGCCAGGGTTAATAAGAAACCCCTGAACTTCTTAGGTATGACCAACCTCCTGGTGGCACCAGGCTTGGGGGTCTCTACTTTCAGAAAACATGAGCCCTTCTGCCTGATAGGTCCTGTGGGTCCTACTGAAATGTCCTGCTTCCTCAGCAGCAGCTTGATGTCTGAGTTGTTCAAGAGAGGGGCAGGCATTCTGCTCCAGACTGAAGTCTTCCCTTGAAGGACCCCTGACCGTAGTTGCTTTGCCTTGTCAGGCCAAGCTCCTCTGGTACAGCTCCTTCACAAGTACTGAGATCATCTCCCTGAGGAGGCTGATTCTCATTGTAAGTCTGAGAGGAGGATACATCTGTATCCTTATTGCTCCTTCTCTTGGGAGCTTGCTGGTCCATTTCTTCATGATCCAGGGCTCCCTAAATGCCTAACTTCTTGGCCTCAGCCCTAGTGACAGCAAAGACACGGTCTGAAATTCCCATCATTTCTGCATGAGTCCTGAACTCCACTTCAGACCAGGCTGAAGTTTCCAAATGATTGCCCAGTAGAGAGTCCACAGGTAGGCCGGAGGATGCCACAACTCTCTTTGGGCCAGTTAACCCTCCACAGCTGAGATTGAAATCTGCCATGGAATGATCTGTCCTGGTATTGTTGGCATTGGTCACTTGGTAAATCTGTCCAAGTAGAATCTGCTCCATAGACACCATAGTGACACTGGCCCCTGTGTCCGTGTATGCCACAGCTTCCTGACCATTGATGAGAGGATGTTGTCTGTATTAGCCCGTTAGTGGGACTTACAATAAGGGTGGCGAGCTCTGTGCCACAATTACAGACTAAAACAGCCTGAGTGGGCTGTCCTGACTAGGTCAGAACCCACTTTAGTACACAAGGTTAACCCAGCTAAACTCTTGATGGCCCTACTACTACCAGTGCTATTGCTAGGGGCACCAGGAGGTTTAGGAATAGTAGTAGCAGTATTGGTGCTAGACTTAGAGAAATCGGCATCCTTTGCCCTTTTACCTTTTTCCTGACACAAATAGCACCAAGGTTTCTTGTTAGAGTAGGAACAGGAATGGGACCTACCCCCAGAGAAAGTTTTTTCAGGACCGCCAGAAGACTCTTTTCTGTACATTTCTCCCCACCTTTCTCTTGGGCCTTAGAGAAAGGCTTCTTCTGGTCAACACCACCATGAGACCTTTGTTGCACTCTGGTACAGACCCACTAGTCTGCCTTCTTTCCCAATACTTGGGGAGAGGTCAGATCTGAGTCTTCCATGTAATGGTGCAGTTGCTGATTTTGACAGTTGTTAAAGATGTGCTTTCTCACAAGTAAATTGCACAGTCTCTCACAATCATGCACATGTCCCAAAGAGCATTCAGTTTATTCTTCCTTTTTCATCCCATTTGCTTGGTGCATGAAGATGTAAGATTCAGAAACATGTTTTTTCACATTTGGTCTAATTACTCTGTGAATCGAAGCATACTTCCAAACTGTGACTACCTGCCAGCCTTTATCAATGTTTCACAACAAAGCTATGCGATGTATTTTTTTAACAGAGTGTACGGTTCCCAGACAATGGTCGATTTGTATCGGGAAACTGGAAAGTCCAAAAAGTTGTCCCTGTCCCCCCCAGAAATGTATTGTCTCCTACGCCCCTGAGCAGATACCTTTAAATTAGCATCGGGACTGCAGGCACACAACCACAGATGGGCTGTAGAACCGTGCTGAGGCTGTCGCCACACTTCACTTCCAGTAAACTCGCTCGGACACAGTTTGTATGTTTCCGCGTAGGGCGGATTGCCGGGAAAGGAGTTTCCCTGGAATTAGCCCTGTATCCCGTGCTTGCGATTCTAGTAGGTTCTAACACTTGCCCCCATGTGCAAACCCCACTGCTGGGCACCAGGTGCAGGTCCATGGTAGTGTGGAACAGATATCATAACGGATTGACACTGGCATCTGTTCTGCTGCTCAAGCCTCGTTGTGGTCCCCACTGGGTGCCCACAGTTTACAGTCCGGGTGCTTACTTCTTTGTAGACACTGCTGCGCACCAGGCGCAGGTCCTTGGCAGGGTGTGACAGATATCATGACGGGATTGACACTGGCACCGGTTCTGCTCTCCGGCCTCATTGTGGGCCTCTCTTGGTACCCACAGTTTACAGTTTGGGTGCCTACATCCTTGTTTTTTTTACTCTAAAGCTCAGTGTGGTGCCCACTTTAGAGACACTGCGCTACATGTTTCCTTTTTTTATTTCTTTAAATATAAGAGCGGCGCCCGCTACAGGGACACCACACTTTGTTTACGTTTGAGCACTTTTGGCTTTGCTAAAGCTTTTCTATTCTGATGCCATGCCACCTTTGCTTTGCCTATGTATACAGAGCCGGGATATTCCGGATAAACAACGAAGGCCAGGCAATGCCTGGTGCTCACCTAACCAAACAAAGGTGCCTCTTGTGGTGGCCAGTGACATCTTCAGCCTGAATATATAAGGCACGTCTATGGCATAAACCATGTTCTCCTTACTTCGTTCCTCATTACTAACAGAATCTCTTGGTAGGTGAGGCACCTTATGCATGCGGCAAACTAAATCAATCATGCCACTTTTTCTTTTGATTCTTAGGCCCCCGCGATGCGGGGTGGCCCTAAACTCCAGGGGGCCCCCTCAGCACTGCAGTCTGGCCAGAGAGCTCCTGTTTGAGCCCGGAGGGGGCCCCATTATTAGGTTGCGCCTATTATCATTCGCTTGCGAATGTAATAGGCGAAAATTCAAGGGCTCGATCGACTAGTGAAACCACTGCGGTTTCTTCACAGTGCATGTGAGGTCACGTGGCCACAAAAGCGGGTCACGTGACCACACAAGCACGCGCATCTCCCTAATCCGCAAACAGCATTCATTCAAAAACACAGAACCCCCCGCCCCCATCCGGCTTCCCTCCGCGCATCTGCCTGCCACACTTCTCCTCCCCTCGCTTGCATTCCGCCCCCCCCACCAGGCTCTCCCGCCCCCATCCGGCTTCCCTTGTTTAACTTTTGGTTGTAAAAGGCGCTTTCACGTGAATGGCGCCCCCGCCCCTTTGTTCAGACGAGCTGTGACTAAGGAAAGGCGCACATTGAAGTGAAAACGCTGCACGGGGCGCTTTTGCAAACAACCATTAGTAATGCGGTAGGTCTCGCATTTTCGCATTGTCCTGGTGAAAGCTTGCTTTTTTTCGGCTTTAGAGAGCAACAGGAACGTGAGGGTTGATTACAGACGCAAAGCTGAAGCCACTACTCGAGCTTTAATCACCGAGACAGAGAGCGCCGCCCCAGCCCCTGCAGCCTCTTGAAGCCCTCTGTTACTCGACAACGCTGGTGGCACTTTCACGTTTAGTTAGTCTCTTAGTCTTCCCCCTTCACACTTATCAAATCATGCCTTAACATCCAAGAAGTAAGACCTCCATTTTGCAAACGACGATTCCAAATCTCTCACGAGCATTCCCGCCCCCCACCAGGCTCTCCCGCCCCCATCCACGTGCATCTCCTCTCCCTATTCTCCCGCCCCCATCCGGCTTCCCTCCGCGCATCTGACCTGCCGTTTCAGACGCTCCTCCTGCCTTCTCCCCCTGACCTCATGCTGTGTTGGCTTTCCACTTAATAAACAAGTGAATACTGCAACCTCTTCTCCGTTAGTTCTTTACAATCCGCTCAGAGCGTCGCTGCGAGGCCTCCATGTCAAGTTCCCTGCAGCCCCCCCCCCCCCCCACGTTTGTAGTGCTGAAGGAAATGCTTACTGACCCCTCCCCCTACAAGCTCATCACGCACATCTATGCTGGTATGCAGCTGACTGCACCTATCCGCTCTCCCTCTGCCCTACAGACCTGGTCGGACGACCTCAATGTAATGATCAGCGATGAACAATGGATGTATTGCTGCTCCCAGTCCAAGGCCTTATCAACGAGCTACAGGCTGCACCTGATACACTTTAAATACTTACACAGAACCTAATGGCACACCAGCGCGGCTGTTGAACATGGGACTTGTAATGCAATATGTTCGACAATTGCCATTCCTTGCAGACAACACAAAACCTGTAATCCACAGTGGCACGAATTGCAATGAGAAAAGCAGACAGCCTTTGGTACGTTTGTGTTTACTTTGGAACTCTGCCTCTTTCACCCAGTCTTCCGACGTATTTTATTTCGTGCAACTAATCTTCACGCAGCTGTTAACACTTCATAGACTGGCCCTGCTATTCATTTTGTAATTCATGTCCTTCCAATCAGGAAGGGCGAAGATGGTGTCGCTGATAAGTTTTGGACCAGGTATGCTAACTCTATTAATGCTCTGTTTATACTTTGGATACACATACTTATTTCCACACAACTATAATTTAATGTTCCCCTTTTTTTATTCTATTCCTCACAATTGGTCCATCTTTTTCTCTGTGTTTCTATCTTTTTTGCGCCCTTTCTCTGCCACTTTCTCTTTCCCACCTTTCTCTCTCTTAATGCTGTCTTGATCCCCTCATAACCAAGGCCAGTGGAATTTATGCAATTTATGCAATTCTCCGGTCCTAGCCGTTTCCGCATAAAGATGGATTTGCCGCACAACCCATCATCTGTTGAATAATCTGCAGATTTTAGCACAAAAAATGTTTTTTACCACAAACATTATCAGCAAATAAAAATCAAGCATTTTGCATAGGGGATAGGTTGGAGTTTAATTAGGTAACAAAAGGAAACAGATCAACAGATAATACAAGGATGGCGACATGTGCTCCTGCGCAGTTGAAAGCATTTTCAAAGGTTGACTAGTCATCTTTCAGTCATTTAATAATGCATTATAGATTTAAACTGGTAAAAACCACATGAAATATCTTTGTGGAGAGTTACGATGTATAAAAATGACAAAATAAAGTAATACTATTACAAAATGTGCCGTTTTACGCCACTTAATTTGCGTCTTATTGATGTATAATTGAATCAACCCTGCCACATAATTTGACCTTCCACTGTTGAATAACTCCAGTGGCAGTAATTATGATAGTGTAGTATATAGCGTGTTTATGTGTGCCTTCTGTCTGCCTTTCCTCCTGTGATTTATGTGCGAGTGCAGAATATTGCCTTTAGGTCTGTTTTTAAACGGTGTGTGTGCCTATTGGTCAAAGATATAACTTCAATGTGCTAGCATGTAGACACATGTAAGCACACAGGCTGTTTCCTTTTGTTACCTAATTAAACTCCAACCTATCCCCTATGCAAAATGCTTGATTTTTATTTGCTGATAATGCACATCATCTGCAACTAAAACAAGCACTGGCGTTGCCAATAGGTTTCGCATTTGGAAAGTTGGAGCTATTGGTTTTGTAAATGACATTTTATATTTATAAATTGTTATTGACAATGCCAATAACGATATATAAATATAAAATGTCATTTACAAAACCAATAGCTCCAACTTTCCAAATGCGAAACCTATTGGCAACGCCAGTGCTTGTGTACCGTGCAGGCAATTTTCGTTACGCCAGTGCGCAGTACAAGGTTGAAGACCCTAGCACATTTTTGAATGAGAAGAAAATGAAAGTGTCTGCAACATTTCCTCCCGTTTCTACCTCCAGAAACAATGAAAGTCCTTCCAGACATAAAATCAGGTCCAAAAATATCCAAGTTTATTCACGGCATGAAAATATTTAAAGTCCGTCCCCGTTTCTTTCCTGTGTGCAGCTCCCCGATATCTTCTATACAATATAATTTTTATGCATTACTTTCTGAAATACGAAACTGTTGTGTATGACTGAAAGCGTGGTGAATTAAGTTTCCTACGCTGTATGTGCATGCATTGTTAGTTTTATTATGCGGCACACTGATATACAAGAATCGTTGTTGATTGTTTTAAAAAATATTGTTCACAGTGTAGCTTTTGTATATTTAAAATGTAAATTCGTTTTCATCCAGTTTGGAGACTTTTGTAAAAAGGTATTTTGTTTTCTATTTGTTTCTGCAACTATAAAAATGTGGGTACTGGATTCCAATTTCTATTGGCTTGAAGATGTAGGCATTACACCTGTGCATCGCATTCTACCAATGCACTTTACCCTCCCTAGTTCACCTTTTAAATGGAATAAGCACTACGGCGTCTTATGGTGTTTTTTCAAAGATGTGTGATGCATCATTAACATGCCGGATGTTTTCACGGCTCGGCTCGTACTTTGTCTGAACTAGAGCTGCCGACTTTAGAGCTAGGAAACCAGCTACGAGCCTCTACAAAGGCTCAGCATCCTGTGATCCTGGGCAAACCACTTAATCTCCCTGTGCCTACCAAAAATGAATGTGCTCTTGTGTAACGTAACCGGTGCTCATGTAAAGTGCTCCAGTACCTTCAGATCGTGTTTTTGCTGTATAAATCTGGAAACAAGTAAGTCTCCTAACTATGCTCTCTCTGCCTTGCTTCTTCCTAGAAATGCAACAGCCAGTCCCTCTCTATAGCACCCTTTGTTGTTACTTTGTAACAGTTTATTGATCAAAAATTTTAGAATGATTTTACTAAAAGTTATCACATACAGCTAGTCCATATAAACACATCACTGAAGAACTTCAGGGATTATTATGTGTGGTTTAAAAAATTTATAACGGTTTAGAATCATTAGTTATACTTAAACAAGCATTTGAAATGCAATAGGTCTCTCAATACTGAATGTTTGAGCTATTGGCTTTGCTAATAATAATGCAATGCCAATAACTCAAACTTTCAGTAATGTGAGACCTATTGCATTGCAAATGCTTGTTCAGAATTGGGGTTCACAGATCTTGTAAAACACCAGGGTACCCAGTGTCTCTCACCTTTCTTCACGTCCTGGTATCCAGTAATAACACTAACAGATCTCTGCACCTCAGCCGTGACCTGCCGCGGGCCCTCACTGTCGGTAGCAGAGACAGCCCAACAAATACATCTCCTTTCTGATCTGCAGCCCCGGGGTGGGCAAGCCAAGCAGGGAAGCCAGGATTGATCCTAGGTTTCCTGGTGTGAAATCATGGCTGACTGGCCTTACTGGTACTGGGCTATTTCCCGGCGGGCTGCTGCCATTTTTTAGGTCTCGCCTAGGCAGCGCGCATGCGCTGCTCTAGGAGGGCCTTTAGCCATCAGTCTGCTCCTTTTCAAGCACACTCGTGCTTGTGCTGGCATCCACCTTGCAGGTGTGAGCAGCGGCGCACGTGCTAACTGAAAACATGGCTCTCGTGCCCCCGCTTCTCGCTTCCGGAAGGCGAATGCTTCTCTCTCGCACCATTTATTTTTAGATTTATCTGGTCATCATCGTGTTTGGTTTGGGGAATCTGCTGCATAAAATTGTTTTCGCTTTTCCTGATCATAACATTAACAGAGATTCTGGAGACTATACCGCGGTAATCAGCACATAGGAAAGTCTTGTTTCTTGTGTTTTGAACATTTACACCCCTTTGGTCGGGGAAGATTTTACGAGTCGAGGAGCAAACCTAGTAACTTGAACTTCCCACGCAGGGGCGCTGATTTGATGATTTTTGCATCAGTTCTCGCCTATCCGTGCCTTGTTCTCTTGGAAATCACAAATGTACAGCACGAGCACTGAGGGCGTGGCTTCCTTAGTATATGCTAATGCAGTCTACATATGAGATCTCCATCGTTGACCGTTGGCTGCAGCATCGACTGGATGCCATCACCTTACAACCGGTATTATTAAGCAAACCTGAATAGACTGCATGTGTCCCAGCTTCGCACAGACTGTTGAAAGTGGGGGCACGCATTTTTCACCCCCCCCCCTAATCCACTGCGATCTGTGCCCAAAATATAACAAGACAAGGTGCCACAAAATGGGGAACGTTTTCATCCCACCTTTCACACAGGTCCGGCCTATAACACGTGTGAGCTTGGCTTGCGCCCAGGGCGCCTACCTCCAGAGGGGCGCTGGAGGACCCCGCAGCAGTCCCCCCACCACTTAGGTGAAAAGAAAAGTATGTGTAAATGCTTTTTCTGATGCTTGCTTTCGGTTTGTAATTTTTTCATTGCATTCTTTAATTTTACCCCCTCACCTGCACCTACTCCTCTCAAGTTTTCAATACATAGACACATAGGAAAAGTGGGAGGGTGCCAAATCTGGTTTTGCACAGGGAGCGCTCTGATCAAAGGCGTCTCTGCTTTCACGGGTGCTGTACCCTGCTGCTGGCCCAACTCACCCAAGGCGCACACCTCTGACACAAGGCAGTATCAGAAGGAGACAGGCCACTGATTCGAAGGGCATTACTGTCTATCACCTGAAGCACTGTCACATGTGCAGGGCTCACACCCGAGCCATCGATCATACCTGCCCGATGCTTTCTCAGCCCAACACACACATGTACAATGTCACTGAATGCCCATTTCAGCCACTCACATGTGCAGAAGTCTTACACGCGCAACACTGTCACCAAAGTTCCAACTCAAGCAGTGGGAGCACGCCTAGGCCATGGATTGAATATGCAGGAGCCTTAGCCAGCCGTCGACACACATGCGCAGTACAGTCACCCATGGGCCCATCTCATGTGCAGGGCTCACATCCAGCCATATAGTACCGATGCGGGGCCCTCGCCCAGGCGGCCACTCGCGTATTACACGCTAACGCTCATCTGTTCGTTATTGTCATTGAAGGTACCATCACATGTGGAAGACCTCACCCAGGCCAGCACTCATGTACATGAACCTCACTCAGTTCACATATCACAGGTGGAGCAACCCTTCTCCTCCGTATCCTAAACCCAGACGCCCACGCACATGTGCGTGTAACCAGAATACCAGACATCTTGACAAAATCTAATCTGACGGGGATATTGTAGCCGAAATATAGTTTACACAACTAGTGTTCCATTGGTGTCGATCACAGCACCCAACAGCATGACATTTTTATGAACGATATTTAGGACGCCATAATACTGCCAGAGGATATCTCTGTGATGCTGTTCTCGAGTACAGCTCTCTGTGGTGTGGTGCCAGAATTACTGTAACAACATATCATCTGAGAGAAGCTTGCATCCTACTTACAGTCTAAAAATGTCTCTCCATTGCAGTAAATGATAAAAAACCTACAACCTGAGGGATGGATCATTTTGCAAACGATGTTTCAGACACAATATTTCTGTCAAGCTATATTTTTGCTGACAACATCTGAAATACAACTACGCCCAACACAGGCAGCAGCCCACATGTGTGGTTCTCTCACCATGACCCCTTCCGTGAACTCAGGCCAGCTACAGCAGGCTTAGTACCTGAACCTCAAATGACAAACAACCTGGCCTGAACCATGACTCCAAGCCCCTAGCCACTAAGTTAATGCACATACTACAAAGATCAGCATGCAGCATGAAGCTCAGGGTTTGCAATGCCGTGGGGCTAACTGAGCATTTGATCCTTCTTAGGTCGATGGACTGCACTCTGTTTCTTGTTTAGCTAGGGCGGGGAGGGTCCCTACTATTTGCAGCACCTAAAAATGTATTTTGTTTAGCCCTCATTACTACAGGAAGATTTACAACTGAGCCACAGAGGTAGGAAAAAACAGGAAACCTGTTTGTGCAGTCAGACTATTTTTGCAAGCTTTGTCACCTTTACAGTTAAACAAGAATCGTTTGTCTTCAGCACCTCTGTGACTCCCACGTTTTTCATAACTTTACAATATAAACGTACAATCTACCATCCATTAGCGTGAAAGCCTGTCCTTTCTTTGGTATGCTATTGGCCATGTTCATACGAAATGCACAGCTAAGAACTAAAAGGTCCCAAAGGCTAGACCTGTTGACTATGCCAATGCTTGTTCCTTGGGCTCTCTTGTCAAAAGACCACTTGGGCTTTTGGTGCAACCCGTTCCTTTGTCCTTCTTGTCCAGAGGGTCTGACCTGGTGCTATGCAGGGCACAGTCTCAGTACCTCCGAGTATCTGCTTCAAGCAGAAACACAACCGGAGCAGGTCTGCAGGGCCACAGTGCGCAGTTTGTACATTTATAGCGCTGTCAGCAGAGTGTAGATGTGAAAGGACCTCTCCTGTGCGTATATGTCCAAGTCTGTCCTTTAGGTACATTTCTCCGTCTACTGAGGTTTTCAGCATTTATAACGTATATATGCGCATAGAATGCCAGCTGAGTGGCTCAATTTTAGGAAGCGATGCAGAAGGCTAGAATACAGCTGTGAAAGGATCTCTCGTGTGCATGTCCACATCTGTAGCTCTCACACTCTGCAGCGCCTCCTAAAAGTGAGCCACTCAGCTGGCATTCTATGCACTTTTGTACGTTATAAATACTGAAAACCTCAGCAGACGGAGCAGTTTACCTGTTGTTGCCAAGAGGGCAGGTTGTGCCTTTCATCCACCCGCTGTCTAATGTTACTTGCCCGCCAGCTCATCGCAGATCACTGTTGGCACTGACCCTGAGTAGGACAAGGACTGTGGTAGAAATGAAAATATTATGTAGAATTATGTAAACACTGCATTACGTTGTTTGGGTTGATAGGGTTAGTTGAGCTATCAATACATATGAGCCAGTTGCATTTGGGGTCTTTCCACTGAGAGGTATTTTTGGAGCACTGTAATATACTAATTGGATCCTCCAAACAGGGTCACTGGGAGCCATGAAATGCCACATTCTACACCCAAAGAGTGCAAGTCTAGCCTGCCATTTAGAAAATAAGACCGCCTTAATGACAGCTTTTCGCAAAAACCTCTAATTGCAAAACATGTAATTACTTAAATGCACAATACAAGCCAGATGATACAATCAACTCAATGCCACTCATTTAATCAATCTGAGAAGCATAAAAGGCTGAGTCAACACTATGAATGTTTAAACGTGGGGACCTTAAATTCACGAAAAAAGAGCTCTACCTCCCATTGATCTACGTTACCACCTTATGTTTTTAAATACAATTATTTTGGATGAACTTATAAGAACAAAAAGAGAAATGATGGCATTATCTTCTCTCGTTTGGATGGGCAGAGAATGTGTATACTACTTCCATATGCATAAATGTGCTGCTGCGCCACATCATCTTACTCTGGGGATCCATGTTGGAGTATCCCTTTGTTGACACAGCAGTGCCAGCAAAGCGCCTCAAAGGTGCTGCTCTTAAGTCAGGGGACTTGTGCGCCCGCACACCTTTTATTGGCACGGTACCCGCTGCTTTCACAACGCACTTTGCGCTTGTTTCTTTTTTGTGGCTTGGTTTTTTTTCCGCCTGTCACTAAGAATGGTGGTTCACTCCCAGCATGTGTAGTGGTCAATTAAAATACTCACTCTTTGTGCCATCTCGCTCTATTCTATTGAAAATGCTGCAATGTATGTCTTTTAAGCTACTAGTACCTGCCAAGATACTTGTTAACAGGTGCAAAATCCTTTTCACTGCAATCCAATCATGCCTTCAAACCTATATAGCCAAACTCTACCCTCAACAAGCATTGGCATAGCCAATAGGTCTCGCATTTGGGAACTTATAAGTGTTTAGCCATTCAAAAGTTGGTGTTGTTGCACCAAGGATATTCTGCTGCATAACTAAATACTTATAGGGTCCAAAAAGCGAGACCTATTGGCTGTGCCAATGCTTGTTTGTTTTTTGTTGCTGTTTTGTTTAAGTTGGGTACTGCCCTAGATTCTATCCCATGGGATCATCAAACACCTAAGGCCTTTTTTCTAGACTGTGCCATCATAGCTCTAAAAGAAAATGTCTTTGCATATAAAGGCCAACTTTTCTTGCAAAGTACAGGAACTTCGATGGGCAGCACCTTCGCCCCTAGTGTGGCAGGGCTCTATGTCTATGACTTTGAAGCAAAACACATCTTACCATCTAATGGGTGATTCTCCCCCTCCATCTATCTGTGGAGGAGGTACATTGACGATGTGCTTTTGATCTGGAAGGGCAGTGAGGACCTTCTGGGAGACTTCTTCAAATGGATCAACACTGTGGATCTCAATTTAAAATTTACCCACACTATGAGCAAGTCTGAAGTTGTTTTTCTGGATGTGACTATCTCAATTGAAGGCACATCTCTCACTACAAAAACCTATTACAAACCGACAGCAAAAAATAATCTCTTGGAATTTTCCAGTTTTCATTCACGACCACTAAAAGAGAATCTACCCTATGGCCAGTATTTAAGAATCAGGCGTAACTGTAGTGATGTGAAAGACTTCAAGGAACAATCATCTGGCCTTACTCAGAAACTGCAAGCTAGTATCCTGGATAAGGGATACAAACGAGCACGCAACCAACCGCGTGAGGCCCTCCTGGGAGATAATCCCAGACAACCACAGGAAGTCCCACTCACCTGTGTCACCACATACAGTAGCCTGTCCAACTTAATGAAAAAATCAATCAATAAGAACTGGAGAATCATCTCCAGCAGCAACCAAACATGGGAGAAACCGCTCTTTTCCTTAAAGAAAGGACGGAGCCTCAAAGACTCATTAGTCCACACTCGACCAAAAGAAATCACATCACCAGGTGTACGTACCATCATTGACACTTGGGGCATGCCAAAGATTGTTGGCCATTTTCGTTGCTCTGACTGCAGCGTCTGTCATTTAACAACCCCAACCAAGCAACTAGTCTTGGAACAAGGGAAAATATGGACGCAAAGAGTCCATACAAACTGTAACTCCACCAACGTAATCTACCTGATCACATGCCCCTGTGATTTACGATACATTGGAATGACTACCCGGAGGATCAAGCAAAGGATTTGCGAACACAGGAGTAATATTAGATGCCGGAAAACAACGACAAAAATGAGTGACCATTTTCTCCAGTCAAACCATACCACCAACGTCCTCAGGTGGACTGCAATTGAACAGATCAGTGGGGGCAGAAATATCACTCAGAAACTCTTTGAATAAGAGCAAAGATGGGTGTACCGCCTGGGAACCCATAACCGAGGGCTGAATTACGCTATTCCTTGGTCATCAATATTTAAATAAACTCTGCTTTGAGTATATTCCCAGCCTTATTTACACATGAACAGAAATAATAATGAGACCGTAGTATATATTGCAGCTGATCATTGTGCACCCTTTGGACACTCTATTGAGATGTCCGTACCATTACAACTATACCTAAAACTTAAAAAGAGCGCAGTATGTGTCACAGTAGAGTCATCACCAGACTTTATGGGATTATTAGTACTACAGCTGACCTCACGTTTTTTTCCATACCTTAGGGGTAACAATCGTCGTGAATACATTATTTCGGCACTCTGACAAGGAGCGCACAGCTGACAGGAGCGTTACTGCGCTCGCTGAGAAGCTTTTTTAATAAATTTTCTTTCTTTTAGGTCTTCAGACCCTCGCTCACCATCTCCCCTCACTCGCACTTAAATTGTAATATCACCGCCGTTTGGCGGGTCCGGTGCCTGGGGTGGCGGCCATCTTGGTTTGGGGTAGAGGCAGTAGATCGGACAGCGCTTCATTGCGCATGCGCCAGCGGGGAACGCCTATTTAAGGCGAGTCCCCGGTCTTCCTCCCCCTGACAAGGAGCGCACAGCTGACAGGAGCGTTACTGCGCTCGCTGAGAAGCTTTTTTAATTAATTTTCTTTCTTTTAGGTCTTCAGACCCTCGCTCACCATCTCCCCTCACTCGCACTTAAATTGTAATATCACCGCCGTTTGGCGGGTCCGGTGCCTGGGGTGGCGGCCATCTTGGTTTGGGGTAGAGGCAGTAGATCGGACAGCGCTTCATTGCGCATGCGCCAGCGGGGGAACGCCTATTTATAGCTCCTCCCCTAGCGTAGCGGATCGCGTAGCGGGCGCGCCTTCGCGTGGCCGGAGTCGTGCCAGAGTCCTGCCCGTCTGCGCCCGTCCGCGCTAAGGACGTGCGGGACGCTGCGGTTGCCGGGCTGCGACCAGTATTCCATCGTACTTCGTCGCAATGCTGACATATACTAGAGAGAGCCTATATTCCATCGGTCAGGTGAGCCATAGATGTAATCTTCCGCCTGTCCCTCCGCTCTGCGGCCCATACCGCTGCCCATGCAATGGTTGGGTACTTGATCCTCTGGGGTCCATCCCCCGGAAAAACTGTTCAGATGTTCACCGCATTAGGGGTTCTCTCTCCTCTCTGCGGATCCTAAACCTAAATGTTAGATCGGCGCTGAAACATCATCAGAACATCTACGATCTTATTGAGGATGAAGCCCCAGACATCTTTGCCATCACTGAAACCTGGCTCCAGGAAGCGGACGCTGCTATTTTCAATCTGGCATGCCCCCCTGGTTACTCTATGTTCACTTTGAATAGATCCTCTAGAGGTGGGGGCATAGCTCTTATAGTCAGGTCCAGTTTTTCCTGTGTGTGGAGTGCCCTCAATATTGCTGGGTGTGAAAGTGCTTCCTTTAAGGTTTCTGTGAGTCCTGAGTTTACACTCTCCGGGATGGTTGTGTATCGCCCGCCGGGTAGCGAAGTAGCATTCAGAATTGCTTTCCCCGACATTGTTGGCACCTTGGTCACCGACTGTGCCAACTTTTCCATCATGGGTGACCTGAACCTTCACTTCGACACCCCTTCTAATCTGACGGTACGCAGCATTTCCTCAGACTTAGAGGCCTTTCAACTCTCCCAGCTGGTTTCTCAGTCCACCCATATCGGGGGACATATTCTTGACCCCTTCTTCACCAACCTGCCGGAGACTAAAATTACATCTATTTCTCCGGTAGAGTGGACTGATCATTTCCTGGTATCTATTTTTTGTCCTATATCGGTTACTCCCTCTACCTTTTCGGCGAGACGAGTACCTAGGAGGTTATGGAACAAACTCAGGCTAGAAGACTTCCATCGTCTTCTGTTAGAGGAGCCGCTGGGTCCATTGAATGGCGTAGAAGAGGGATATGACCTCTTCTGCTCTTGGCTTACTAGGGCTCTGGACACTCTGATACCTATCGTATCGACTAAAATCAATACTAGAGAGTCGAGTCCCTGGTACGACGGTGCCTTACGTGCCTTGAAGGGAGCCTGTAGGCGGGCGGAGAGGGCATAGCGGAAGATGTATGGGGCTGATTTAAAAGCTGCATACACTATGTCCATCAAGCTCTACCATCGGGCTATCTGTCGAGCTCGAGCAGCATTTTATGCCGCAGAATTTCAAAACAGCACTAACCCGTCGAAGGCCATTTTCAAGGCCGTGAAAGACCTCATGGCGAAGCGGACTACCTCTATGATCGTGAGCTCCATCTCTCACTGCGAATCCCTTGCTTCTTACTTCTTGGGAAAAGTCCAAGCAATTTATCGGACATTCTCTAGCATAGGGATCGGTCTGGGAAGTTCCGACGGGACATCTCATCACATCACCCTGTTCTCATTCCCTCCTCTCACTTCGGAAGGATTTGACAAACTTGCGCTGCAAGTTAAATCTGGATCTCCATCTGACCCAGTAAGATCTGCTCTCTTCCGAGATCAGACCTTTATGGGACGCCCTGCCGTGCGTGCCCTTGTCAACCTCTCCCTAGAGTCGGGTGTAGTTCCAACTAAGTGGAAGCAGGCGGTGGTGTCCCCAATTATCAAAAAACCTTCCTTGGACCCGTCTAAACCCGAAAGTTACCGACCCATCTCGTTGCTACCCTGGCCGGCAAAGATTACAGAGGCCCATGTCAATCTGGCCCTGTCAGAACATCTTGCCCGGACCAATGCCCTCGACCCCACACAAAATGGCTTCCGTGCTGGACACAGCACGGAGACGGCTCTTCTTGTGATGGCGGAACATCTTCGTGCGAGGTTGGATGCTGGTCAAACGGCGGCGCTGATATTGTTAGATCTCAGCGCCGCCTTTGACACGGTATCCCACAGCATCCTCCTGCATCGGCTCGAGGAGACTGGGATTGGTGGCCAGGTGTTGCAATGGTTCCGCTCCTTCCTGGACAATCGTTCCTTCTGTGTTTCCATCCCTCCCTTCAAGTCCAGCCTTCAGCCTCTGGCCATGGGGGTTCCGCAGGGGTCCCCGCTGAGTCCCACGCTATTTAATCTTTCTGTGAGACCGCTGGCTGATGTCGCTAGGCAGTGGGGCCTTACTTTGGTCTCATATGCCGACGACACACAGCTGGCGGTCACTCTCAGCGGGGACGCGGAACAAGATGCCCCCAGGTTTCAGGCTGGACTGAAGGCGGTGGCAAGCTGGTTGACAGGAAATTGTCTCCAGCTCAATGCCACCAAAACGGAGGTAATGATTGTCGGAAGGGGAGTGGAGCTGTGGGGTGACCAATGGTGGCCTCCAGAGCTGGGACCTACTCCGACCCCGGTGTCGGAGGTGAAAAATCTGGGGGTTTGGCTGGATGCGGGCCTTACCTTTGTAGGACATACTAAAAAACAGCAGCCTGTTGTTTTGGTCTGCTGAGAGGCTTAAGACCAGTACTTACATTTTTTGATGCCCCAACCAGACAGCTGGTGATCCAGGCAACTATCATCTCTCGCCTGGATTACGCTAGCTCTCTGCTGGTTGGGGCCAACCAGGCTGAGTTAACTCGCCTGCAACGGGTTCAAAATGCTGCGGCCAGAGCAATCGTCGGCCTGCCCAGATTTTGCCCGGTGGCGAGTGTTCTTCGCTCCCTACATTGGCTTCCAGTGAGGAAGCGCATCCTCTTTAAGGTCCTTTGTTTGACCTTTAAGATCCTGAGAGGTACAGGCCCTGAAATCTTGTCCAGCTGTCTTTCTTTCTATGTCCCCACTCGCACCCTCCGCTCTCAGGGCCAGGCCCTTGCTGTAGTCCCTAGGTTCAGACTCTGCCGCATGGGGGGTCGCCCCTTTCGTGTAAAAGCTGCATTAACCTGGAATTCTCTCCCGGTCGAAATCCGTTTGCTAGAGGACCTTATGACCTTCCGGAGAGCAATAAAAACGTTTTTGTTTTAGCTGTCCCCAATATGACTTATCTTATCCTGTTGTGTTATGTTTCTCCTTGTATATGCGCCGGGACGCTCCTTGGCTGGAGTAGCTGTGCGCACAAAAAATTAACATAACATAACATAACATAACTTCATTTCATCACTGCATAACGTAGTGGATACTTCCCTTACTCTGTCTGCCAGGCACACATCAGTGTTTTTTGTCATTTTGCATCCTCTCAATAAAGTTTGAACCATAACTTGGACCACCCCCGGTCTAGTTGTTGTTCTTCCACGTAAGCCAGCCCTTAACATGTGCACGTTCCCGGATTGGACAGGCCGTCGCACTTGTCGCTTACTACTACTTTGAGCCACACTGGGACCTCCCCCGGTCTAGTTGTTTTTACACACACTAGCCCAAGTGTGCGACCTGATTGGTCGGGCAGACATCCTTTACGCAAACCACGCCCACCCCAGAACTGAGGCACAAACACACTCGCCTTCATATACGCCCCAACCAGAGACAGGAACTATCTTCGGGATCCGGTAATAGAGGGCTTCTGCAGGTTTCCAGTGGGTGCCTGGCGTCGAGGGCGTAAGTCGAGCGCCATCACCACCGACCAACAAAGCTAAGTACTGCCTGAATGTAAATAGTGCTAAATGGTGTCTTTTTATCCCCAAGGGTGTGCCGATTTCGCCACTACCCCCCTCCCGAGATCCATGGTGTGAATTCTTCTCACCATTCAAGTGAGACATTTTATTTTGTTTCTGTGCCTTCTAAAGTGGGGTCACTGGCCAGTCTGGTCCATTGATCCTTTATTCTACACGCACTATCCTGTATGGGTCAACTAGTATGTGAATACCGCTGTGTACATTGCCACTAGTCAACCATACACTCCCTGGCGCTGTCAACTACCCTCCTGACATGGTTTGGTGTTAACAATACCGCTAACTTACCAACCGCTAGGCTACAACAACTAGAGCACGAAACCTTGCCACCAACAAGATCACAATAGATATACTCGTGAGCGTAGAATACTTACTAATTGTTTGTTCTGTCTCCTTTATGTATGTCTTTGTCATTCCTTCCACAGGTGCATTACACCAATTTTTAGGTCTCTCAAATCGAGAGTACCGAACGAGGGAAGTTCTCCTTCCAATGCACTTTTTTACATAATTTTCACTTTCACGCCCCCAGGTTAGGGTGTGCCTTAGCATGCCCATACCGCCGGGGTTTAGTCCACTCATGGTCCTGACGAATGCCTGGTAAATTCACACCTTTTCATGGCAGAAACATGTTGACCGACCCACTTATAAGCTATTGGAAATAGCCAAACAATCTATTTGGCCTATTTTCCTACACATCGTTTTTAATATGTCCAATTGATCAAACAATAAAACATTTTTGATACAACTTAGACATTTTTAAACCTCACTATCACTATTATCACTTACCACTCACCAATTCACAAAAACCTGCTCCGCTGTAAATCTGGCGTTGAAGCACACTGGGGAGGCATTTGGCCTCTCCCAGTGGGGCCCGATGATGAAGCATGTCACCAACCAGGTTGGTGCGTGAGGGCCTTCCATACAAACCATAATTGGGTTTTGTATTTCTATTTTTCCTTGCTCCTGTTGTTACAAAGTGATTGATTTTTACACTCTTATTTTGTTTGAATTTGTTTTGTTTAAGTTGCTAGATCTACAATAGCTGGACATGGTTTTTATTAACAGTTCTTTGCATGAAATTAACTTGTTTTCATTGCTCTGAATGTTGTTTCCATTCGGGTTGTAGGAAGCAGTCATTCCCAGGGGTGTAGAGTGGCTGCCTAGCTGTGCGCATGCGCCGAACTTTGCAAATGAGAAAAAGCCTGGTGCTGGTGCAATTTGCAAGTATGGAGTGAGTGAGCCCCAGGCAGCATGACTCACTCACACAGGAGTTCATGCACTGCACCTGCATACTCAGCATGGTTTAAGGAAACTCGACCCACTCCCTCCCAGAAATCGAACACATATTTACCAAGAAACTCTGGGAAGAACCTGCCTGCTGCACTGATGGCTGGTGGTGTGTGTGCCTGGTGAAAGTGTTCACTGATGGCTGGTGGTGTGTGTGCCCGGTGAAAGCGTGCACTGACGGCTGGTGGTGTGTGTGCCTGGTGGAAGCGTGCACTGACTACTGGTGGTGTGTGTGCCAGGTGGAAGTGTGCACTGACGGCTGGTGATGTGTGTGCCCGGTGGAAGCGTTCACTGACTGCTGGCGGTGTGTGTGTGTGCCCGGTGGAAGCTTGCACTGATGGCTGCTGCTTGAAATCGTGCACCGACGGCTGGTGGTGTGTGCCTGGTGGAAGCGTGCACCGACGACTGGTGGTGTGTGTGCCCGGTGGAAGCGTGCACTGACAGTTGGTGGTGTGTGTGCCCAGTGGAAGCGTGCACCGACTGCTGGTGGTGTGTGTGACCGGTGGAAGCGAGCACTGATGGCTGGTGCTTGAAATCGTGCACCGACGGCTGGTGGCGTGTGCCTGGTGGAAGCGTGCACCGACGGCTGGTGGTGTGTGTGCCTGGTGGAAGCGTGCACCGACGGCTGTTGGTGTGTGTGCTCGGTGGAAGCGTGCACTGACTGCTGGTGGTGTGTGTGACCGGTGGAAGCGTGTACTGATGGCTGGTGGTTGAAAGCGTGCACCGACGGCTGGTGGTGTGTGTGCCTGGTGGAAGCAGGAGCATTCACAGCAATAGAAGACACAAATGAAACTGACGAAGGAGGAGGGGGAGAAGGGAGGGGGAAGTGTGAGCCAGGAGCATTCATAGCTATAGAAGACACAACTGAAACTGACGAAGAGGGAGGAGGAGAAGGGAGGGGGAAGTGTGAGCCAGGAGCATTCAAAGCTATAGAAGACAAATGAAACTGACGAAGAGGGAGGGGGAAAAGGGAGGGGGTAGTGCAAGCAGATGAGCCTGATTATAGCAATAAAAACACAGATGGCAGCTGTGCATGTGCACGCGCTCGTGAACGCAAGCTGGAGGCCAGCAAAAGCCTCTGGTGGCACTTTTAAAAGCCACTTACTAAATGTCTCGAAGAGACAGCGCATGCGCTTTCTCAGGCGAGACCTAAAAAGCTGCTTCAAAATCTTGAGGTGTGGCGCCGCGGCCAGGGCGACTGACGCTGGAATCTGGGGACCACGGTTCGATCCCCGGCTCCGGCGGCAGGTTAGCCTAGCACCATGTGACTCTGGGCAATAGCTCGCTTAATCTTCCCGACGGCCCCCAGCGCCTAGAGACCCTTAGGGTGATTGTGCGCTTTACAAATGTGGACTTTACCCCTCACTTGTTCCAAACTGTATTAAAGAGTGCCATAGGTAATTGTGATTCTACCAAATAAACCCTACTTATTTAAAAGTGTATTATAGACACCCTCCTCTTTTTCCATATTGTTCCCTGCTATTATTAATACAAGATGTCTCTACAGAAAAAAGATAAGTAAAAAACAAGGTCATTTACATCGGCAGCTCTAACTTTAACAAACGCGAGGCCGATTGCATTGCAAATGTTCATTTGTAGACATGCTACTGCTCTTCTATAAGTACAAACCAGCTACAGAACTGCTCATATTCATGCAACGATTAGGTCCATATTTAGGTCGAGCCTGGGCAGCGCATGCGCTGGTCTGCGAGGCATGCTGTTTTCAAGTATGGATGTGAAGCCCCGTCCACTTTCCGTCCATACTTCTCAATGGCTTGTGTCACTGTCCTTCGTAAATGTTGGCTTCTGATTCGTTAATAGGCTTGTTAGTCCCTCCTTACTACCACCGTGTCTTCATTTGGAACCTCCATTGAGGACTGGCCATTTTACTTCTGTTTTTACACTTTATGTCTTATTTAGTCTGTAAGTACTATTTTCTTTAATGAGTTTCTCCTACTGCAGGAACGAAATGCTCTTCTGCACCATGCATGCTTTCAATTTCCAAGCAGCCCGGGCCAATGGCGGACGCTTCTTTGAAATGAAATAGGTATCGAATTTATAAGAGTTTGCGCATATCGCATTGTAAAGACAATGCCTTTTATTTATGTGTTAATCATCAAAACAGATAAATAAAAGGCATTGTCATTTACAATGCCAATAGCTTAAACTCTCACAAATGTGAGACCTTTTGCATTGCAAATGCTTGTTTTAGCTTGTCAGCAAGATTGCTCAAGGTCTTGACTTTTATCATTGGGCGATAGCTGGCAGAGAAGTGCATGAGAATCAAATAGGTGCCATTGGCATCATTTAGGGTAGCACTCCAGCTTGCAACCGCTGTAGTTCACCCACTATGAAGACTATTCTTTCAAAATTGCCTATATCTTTACTTTGCATTAGATTTAGTAGCTCATAATAAGTTTCTATTGTTTGTCACTGTTCATTAACATAAGGCAGCCTCAAATTTTCTATCAATATAGTGTACAATTAGCAATGACCGCCATCTGATTGGAAGGCTATCTCAAATTGCTTTATGTGGTTCAAGGGTGCATGTGACGCCACTTCCGGAACTCAAATGATATGGATAAAATGGCGACCCTGTGAAGTTCAAAAATCAATTGCAAACAAAAACAAGCATTGGAAATGCAATAGGGCTCGCATTAGGAAAGTTTGAGCTATTGGTCTTATAAATGTTTTTTTTATTTATGTGTTATTTTTTCAAATAGTTAAATTAATAGCTTTGTCATTTACAATGGCAATAGTTATAACTTTCGCAAATGTGACCCCTATAGCATTTGTAATGCAACATGTTTTGTATTTACGTGACTTAGATGTATTGATATTACAAATAACAATGCTTTTAATTTTTTTAAATAATTAATACTTAAATAATTTATTTAATTGGTAATGACAATAGCTTACATTTTTGTAAATAACTTTTGTGAAGATTATGTTCAGTGTTTTTTATTGTGACGAAAATCCAAGAACAGAAGTGAAATATTAACATCTTTTTGTGATTTGTAATAAAGCGTGAAAGCTTGAAAACAGCTTGAAACATTGAAAGAACATATTTGAACCAGTGATGCTGTGGTGGTGCTGAGTGGTGCTGTTGTTGCGCTGAGTGATGCTGTGGTTGCGCTGAGTGATGCTGTGGTTGCGCTGAGTGATGCTGTGGTTGCGCGGAGTGATGCTGTGGTTGCGCTGAGTGATGCTGTGGTTGCGCTGAGTGATGCTGGGGTGGCGCTGAGTGATAATGGGGTGGTGCTGATGGATGCTGTGGTGGTGCTGAGTGATGCTGTGGTGGTGCTGAGTGATGCTGTGGTGGTGCTGAGTGATGCTGTGGTGGTGCTGGGTGGTCCTGGGTGGTGCTGTGGTGGGGCTGGGTGGTGCTGTGGTGGGGCTGGGTGGGGCTGGGTGGGGCTGTGGTGGTGCTGTGTGGTGGTGCTGTGTGGTGGTGCTCAGTAAAGCTGTGGTGGTGCCGAGTGATGCTGTGGTGGTGCCGAGTGATGCTGTGGTGGTGCCGAGTGGTCCTGTGGTGGTGCCGAGTGGTCCTGTGGTGGTGCCGGATGATAATGTGGTGGTGCTGAGTGATAATGTGGTGGTGCTGAGTGGTGCTGTGGTGGTGCTGAGTGGTGCTGTGGTGGTGCTGAATGATGCTGTGGTGGTGCTGAGTGGAGGGCGATGGATGGATGAAGTGGGGGGATGGATGGATGGAGTGGGGGATGGATGGATGGAGTGGGGGGGTTGGAGTGGGGGGATGGATGGTTGGAGTGGGGGGATGGATGGTTGGAGTGGGGGGTGGATGGATGGATGGAGTGGGGGTGGATGGATGGGGATGGAGTGGGGGGATGGATGGATGGAGTGGAGGGGATGAAGGGATGGATGGAGTGGGGGGATGGATGGATGGGGAATGGAGTTGGGGGATGGATGGATGGAGTGGGGGGATGGAGTGGGGGATGGATGGATGGGGGATGGAGTTGGGGGATGGATGGGGTGGGGGAAGGGATGGATGGATTGAGTGGGGTGGATGGAGTGGGGGGATGGATGGATGGAGTGGGGGGTGGATGGATGGAGTGGAGGGGATGAATGGATGGAGTGGAGGGGATGAATGGATGGATGGAGTGGGAGGGATGGAATGGGTGGCGGGATGGATGGATGGAGTGGGGGGATGGATGGATGGAGTGGGGGGAATGGATGGATGGAGTGGGGGGTGAATGGATGGAGTGGGGGGGTGGATGGATGGAGTGGGGGGGTGGATGGATGGAGTGGGGGGGGTTGGATGGAAACACTACAGAAAACATAAGCTCTTGTGAATTAGAAGGCCAAGATTACTATGGGCAGTCAGAGATGCAGGGTGAGGCAGGGCTTTAAGTGGGAATAAAAACAAGAAATGGGACTGTGACAGTGAGAAAGGAACACATAATAGTCCTAGGACGGTCACACCCTCTGCGTGATTCCATGACAGAGAGGGGCTGTGAAGGATGGAGGGGCGACAGACAGAGGCCATGCGCGATGGACATCAAAGGAAGGGTGGGAGGGGAAAAAACGCATTAGCAAACACCAGGGGGGCGGGGAAGCAGATTGCCTTCAAGCATATGGTGAAAGCGAGGCACTACAGAAAGGCGAGCGCTACCGAGTATCTGTTCGGTGTATTTTTCCACCCCCTCTAACTCCTTAGAGAGTTTGCATTGCAATGCATGAGGGACAATTATATATCTCAAAATTGTACTGATAATCACACAATCAATTGTTTATCTGGTTGTGTTTTCTCGTTGCACAAGGACTTTTGAAAATATGTAAATTAAGTCCCAAAATGCAAGCCAGACGTATTGGCTTTGCCAATACATGTTTTATGCCCCAACCTAACAGAAATGTTCGAGGGGAGTTTGCATTTCGAGCCCATTGCACCATCACAAGGGAAACACAACAAATGCATCATACATAATGTTAAAACATCCATTGATGGGAGAAGAGAACTAGCATACAAACAGGACAACTGCCAGCAACCCATCCAGGCAACAAAGTAGGTGTGAGTGGAAGGAACCGCTTGCCTACCTGCTGCAACCACCATTTCAGAGTTGGAAACTGCAGTACATTAAGCCTCCGGTTAAATGCGGAGGTACAGCACAGCCCCTCCTGGGAGGCGGAGGGGGCGATAGCAGCCCCGGGCGGAAGACGGCGAACATTTTGTTTCAGGATAATGGTTTTTAAGTGGGCTAGAGCATATTTTTTTCAACAAAGCGGTGCCCACGTAAACATGTGGTCAGTCCAAGGGATGCTCTTTAAACAAACAGTCGCTGTGAAACAGGCCGTGTACATTTCTAATGCGCAGTAATTGCTTAAAGTTGACGTGTGAAAAGCCTCAGTATTATTAGACAATGATAACTGCGAAGTAGGAACAGCAAGACGCATGTGTTATTGAAAGCGTTTAACAGAAGCGAGAAAATACGACTGCAAACAGCAGCAGCTAATGTTTTATTGGTAGGAACCATTAGCTAAAGGGCAGTCACCTCTGGTGAGTCACCGGACACTTAGAAGGAAGACTGCCCAGGATAGCGCTGCATGGATATTTGTAATTTATTTATTTATGTAATTTATTTATTAATTTTTTTAATGCGTTTTTATAAAGCGCGAACTTTACCCGAAGGTGTCAGAGCGCTTTACAAAAGGACCAGTTACATTACATAAGGACTTCAGACTAGAGTATATGAGTTACATAAAAGCGCTGGGCTGCAAGGAGAGAGCTGGACTGGACTGTTTATGTGTCTGCCTTCTAGAAAACTGTATCTCTGACTTCTGTTACGGAATACTATAGCAGCTTGGTTTGTTTATCTGTCGTTTTAATTGAAGTTAATACATCGTAAAGTAGTTTAGCAGTCTTTAAAAACATCTGGTCGCCTATGAATAATATAAGATGTGAAGCACTCAGCAATGGGGCTGCGAAATAAACACGCAAGATGGATTCCGGTTGTGGCTGGCAATAGGGGTTTTAAATAGTTACTTGACTAAAGACAAGGGTATTAAATCACTTGATATTTTCAGATACACGTGGTTCAAGGCTCTATCACTTGCTTTTTAAGACACGGTCTTGAATGAAACGTATTTAAACAAGAAGTGAGTAAACGTGGGCCTGCTTTGTGAAGTAAATAATTACAAGGGAGGAAGGGTGACGAGACGCACGGGGAGCAGCAGGCCGTGCAGTGAATAATTAGGGGAGGAGAAATGCCGGCCTGAGGCAGAGCGCACGCTGAGAAGCTTGTGGGAGGGAAGCTGGGCTGCCTTTGATGTGGTAATGCGAGGCAGGCAGGCGTCTGGCGGCATTGTGCACGCGCTTTTTAGGGCTTGCGCTTGCGCAATGACCTAAAAAGCACATGCACTGCATGGAATCGCCAGTGGTTAAACTCTGGATAAGCCACTATAGAGTTTCGCCAGCTATGCGCAAGCGCATCAGCAGGCGAGCCCTAAAAATCAAGATGGCCAGAAATGGGATTAAAAAAACGTAAGTACAGAGCGCTTCGATAATCGCATAAAACAACAGACACGTTTTAATTTTCACTGGGTTTTAATACTGTCAGAAACATAAGACCTGTCAATTTACACTATTTAAGGGTATTTACAAGATTTATAATTACAGCATAAAACACAAACCGTGTTTTACTATCCAGAAGTCGCTCTTTTGAGATCATTCATTCCAGAAATTTATTCGTAACGAGTTTCTTGCTGGCTTCGCTGATCTACAACTACGATTCGGCGTTCCCCTTTTGTGGAATCCAGGATTTACTAAACTAACTGTCCAGCATCGATAGTAAAAATATGGGGGCATATTATCAAGCAGGGCGTTAAAAATTATCGCCGTTTTAGCGGCAGAAAACTGCTTCTAAACCGGCGATAATGGGCTTGATAATAGGGCCATGTGAATTCCAATAGAAACCCATGTTCTGGTGTGAACATGGGCTTCTATTGGAATTCTAGAGGGCATATTATCAAGCCCATTATCGCCGCTTTAGTGGCAGTTTTCTGCCGCTAAAACGGCGATAATTTTAACGCCCTGCTTGATAATATGCCCTATGGTTCTCTCAGTGGCTGTGTGGTACTTCCCGGATTCCATTCCATCGTTTTATGTCCAGCTGCTCTATTTCTTGTCTCTGTGTTTGTTAATGACACCCTCACTGAGATAACATGTCACTCACTCCTCCCAGAGAGTGAATGAGACTGAAGCAGAGCACAGAGGCGGTATGCGTGATAGGCACTGTATGTAGATTGTATGTATGTAGATGCACTGTAGTTTCACACGAGTAAGCCTGATGTGCTCGGTATGTTATTAAGTGTAGACAGACAAGCGTGTCCGATGTGATGTTGTTCCGATGTAGATGTGTATGCGCATTGCCTGCCTCTATGTTGGTACATGTATGAAACAGGTGTAGTGTGTGCAGGTGCACTAATGTGTGTTTGGTGTTTAGAGGGTGTGAAAGGACACACAAGAGTATGCTTGGTGTGTATGATAAGCAAGAGTGTGAAAGCGAGTGCACAAATGTGGGTCTATACAAAAATGAACATTTACTCAAGATACATTTTGCACAACCTGAAGACAGGATTTCTAAAGCTGGCATATGCTTCTTTGGAAGAGAATGTTTATAGTCCGGTTTCCATCACAAAGGATTTTGGGGAGTAATTAAATTTACACCGCACAGGGTGAAACAGCTCACCCACGCAGCACAAATTGTGCAAGAAACAGACAGATCTAAGCAACACATCAAGTAACGCCATGTGCTGACCCTTGAATCCCACTGGAGAGATGCTGTGATGACTAGCGCACCCCAATGTCCTGAAATACTCTGCTGACAGCAAGGAGAAAACGCAGCACTCAGAGAAAGACCAGTTAGCACAGCAAGGCAAGGCGGGTTTGGGGGGCAGCCGAGCAACGCGAGGTCTACCCCCGGGCAGATTTGGGAGGGGGAGGGGGGCGAGCAAAGGCAGCCATTTCACTGCTTTGGGCTGCCTTTGGAATAGCCCAAAGGCAGCCCAAATTTACATAAAATAGCCCAAGAAGTGATGGTTATCTGGGGTCTCTGCGCTGGCCCAGCCACCATTTTAGGTTTGGTAACCTGGTGGCTGGGAGCGCAGGACAGGTGTCTGTTTTTGTCCCATGGGCTCAGTTTTTTTGGTGGTGGTTTTTTCCAAAGGGGTGTTTTCTAGGGCCGGTTTGAGACAGGTGCACAGGGGGGAACATTTTGAATGTTGTCGCTTGAAACAGGTGCTAGCGGAGTTGTTGTTAAAGTTGGCCACGGTTGGCTGGAGTTTGGCAGTTATCGGAAGTTGGGGGAATTGGTGAGCGGGAGCGGGGAAATGTTAAGGGTTTCATTAGAGGGCGTTTGTTACAGTTGCAGGAAGGCAAATAGGTTTGTAGGCATTAGGAGGGTAACAGTTAGTGGTAGGTGGGAAGATGGTGAAATATTTAATGTATTGCAATTTATGTTTGGATGTTGCAGGGTGGCGGGTTTTTATCATGCGGGGATCGTAGGGGTGGGGGGAGGAAATGTAAATGTAGTGAGATAATTCGATGTTTAGAGAGGTGTTCATTTTGTAAGGCAAAATTGCCAGTTTAATAAAGTGTGATGTGCACCTGTTTCAATAAAGCGTCCGTTTACACACAAATATGGGTGTCAGTGTTGTTGCTTGCCCCCATTTCCTCCCTCCCAATTGGGCATGCGGTGACGTCGGAGGGTTGAGAAGTGCGTGCTGAACAAAACAGAATACATATGCTAGTGTGCAGTGCTTTAAATAGGCAGGTACTGTCCGCTATTGAGTACCCGCACTTCTTTAGTTTGAGAGGGAGTGGACCTTCACTTCTCAGCTGTCACAGGACAGTACCAGCACTTCTCTGGAGCAAACAGGAGCTGTGAATAGAGAGGACCAGCATTTCTGTATTCGCATTTAAAGCACTGCTTCCAGGGCACCAATCGGGGGGTACACGCGAGTGGACAGCATCCCCCCACTATTTTTACAGGGTGGACGCCATCCACCCTACTCATCAAAAACAGAATACTCGGAAAATTGTACACCAACCAAGCATTTCCAAGTGATTGAGGCTGAGTGCAGAATTTCTTGGTCTACCGGTCACCACGCCCCTGCACTTAACTTTCTTAGATGGCGTAAGTTGACTTGCCCTCCCATCTCTGCGCTACCTATCACAGCTCTTGCCTTGCCCTTTGAATCTACCCCAATCACCTCGTATAAGTGCCAGGCTGCTGCTCACCGGGGCGAGCTTCGCTCACTCGCCCCCCTTCTGCCGTCATTTATTGTTCCACTGTCGCCGGCCCAAACCCTCCTGCCTTTTGGTAGCTGCACCCTGTATAATGCACTGAGATGGTGCACCAGGAGAGCTGCGTGTACCAGGTGATGTGGCTAGGTTCCTGCGCCCCCCCTCCCCTTCAGCAGAATAGGGCCTGTTGGCCATCTCCAGGGCAGCAGCAGGTTTACTGCTATGAAGCAATGCATGGCGTGTGTGGTGTTTATATTCTATCTCGAGTTAAATTTTGCTGGTGTCAGCATGAAAGACTCAGATAACGCAGGCCTATCCTGAATTTTCCGTGAGTGGCGCGTGAATGTTGTGATGTTCTGTGCTCATTTTGGTACACAAACCGGAGTCCCTTCCATTTTACTCAGTGAAGAAGGCAACACCTTAGCGTGAAGCCGAGAAACACTACTTACAATTCTGCCTGTTTTACCAAGAAGCCCCATAGAATGATTTCATGTTTGGTGTTGATGCCAAGAAGCCTGGCATGTGCCTGCTTCTCCGTTCCACGTTGTAAGATTTGTAGTGCAGTTGTTAAATGGTGGTGGCGCCCACAAAAATAAACATCTTGTGTGGTTGCCTTTTAATGAACATGGCTTTGAAAACAGTATGGCTGTGGCTGGAATTGATGCCTTTCCATAGAATCTAATATAACATATCATATTCCTGCAAGAGCAGCTACCGTGAATGTAAAGGTATTTCCACAGCCTTGCTTGCGCCACATATGTAGGTTATGTAGATAGTGTGTTCAATGTGTAGTGCGTATTTTTACAGATGACACCCAGCAAGTGTAGCCTTGCTCTTGAATTGCTGCAGGTTCAGCTGTTTAGAATATCAGAAGGGGTTCCAAGCAGGTGCCTTGGTAACGTCTAACTCCCTCCTACTGCTATGAACTCCCCCACCCCCCCCAAAAAAAACAACCTAGACATTTCCCTCTTCTATCCCCCCCCACTATTCCTTTTCAATCCAAATAACAGACTAATATGTCCACCGCACTTCCTGTGAGGTCACGCGCCGTGATGTCACTTCTTGTGATATTACTTAACTTGGAGAGTCCCCCTACTTCTTTTTTTAGGACTTGTGCCCTGAATGTCTCTGTGTTTTCAAGCAGCGGTAGTTTAGTTAGTGTTTAAAGACCCTGCTCTTGGAACACAACTCTTTTTGTCCCTTTCTTTTGAAACTCTTCCCACGCTAGATCTACAGGTAGCCAAAGGCTCCGCTGTGCATGGCCCGCAGCCCGGTGAGGTGGCGTGGCTAATGTAAGTAGGGGTGTGTCTAATGTACTTAAGGGCGTGGCTTAAAAACAAGTAAGCTAAAAATCTGTGCTTAGAATAGTGTGCCGCCTGACTTGTATTTTGCTGTTTCTGTCATTGCATCCAAATATATGATTCAACTATTAACATTATACCTACAACAAGTCAGGACTATTGGCTTTGTCAATGGTTGATAGTTGCATAAGATAAATAAGCAGCAACTATGGCTTGTATAGAATATTGAAAAAGCTTCCACTTAAAGCTCTGGTGACACTACAACAATGTTGCTCCTCCTGAGTTTCAAAAAGCGAAGGGAAATCCAGAAAGAAAATGACTCTCTCTGAAGGATTTCCTTTCCCCTACAACGTTCACCTGGCATGACGTCATGCCGTGACCTCCACAAGTGAGAAGTGAGCAGTGTGAGCACGAGCACATGGCTGTGCCTACTGTCACTGCAGACTGGGAAAAAACGGACCGCCTGTGCCAGGGCACAAAACAGAGCCTGATACAGAGCCCCACGTTAAAAAAAACTGTGGGTGCTCAGCACCGGGGAGATCCGGCCCACTTAAAAGTCTAGTCTAGTTGATCGTTCAGTTTCTAACACTGAGTCCACGCACAGCAGAGAGCTCAGGGCATCTCCTCAACGTCTCTAAATCCACAAAAAAGGGATTATTCTGGTAGTGTCAGCAAGGTGAGCATCAGAAAGAATGCAGTCAGTGTCTGATTTAATAAGCAAATATTGCCCTGACACTAAAATGCTTCATTAAAACTGTATTATTCCTTTTAAAGTGTGAGCTGGAGGCGAACGTGCTCCTCAAGATGTTCAGCAGATTGTGCTAAATTCCACTACTGGGGCGGTGGGACCCATGGGGGGAACGCAAAATGATGCCCCATGCAGAACGCGAGTCTCCTCCTCCTCACAGATATTCATTGGCCAGGGGCTGTGATGGTTCGGTGCCCCCAGGAAGGGTTGGGGCCCCCTTGCAGGGGCTGAAGGGTCCACGTTACGCCCCTGCACTGACCCCTTTTCACTTTACACTCTCAGTACCAAAGCACGGGAGGACACAGAGACATACACACGCTGGCTAGACGTACTAAGCTCTCAAGAATGTGATACAAGTTTAGGACATAATAGGAGTAATCGTGTCTTACAATGGATCTCTCTCCCTGTTCCTCCTTCATATTGTGATCTGACTTAGAAATGGAAGGTATATGTCTCCGAAACATCCCGGGCTTGGAGAGCGCGTCGCGTTACCATAGTGCAAGGATAGTTAAGAAAGGAACGGATCTCGGCTGGAAATTCTTTAACTCCAAAATACACACGGAACTCGTGAAATGCTTTGGGGCGCCTCCTTGGGACGGATTAAGTTTTCTGCAGTTGCCAAGCAACCCTAGTCGACTCAAAACAGCAGCATCACCTCGGACATGAAACGAACGTTTCTGGGACCAGATTCCTCAGGTGTTCTCCGCCGCCGACCCAGCTGACGCCGTGACCCCGCGTCTGGGGAACGCGAACTGCAGGTGTTAATGCGCCCTCTGGGACTCCGTCCACGGAGCAGAACAGCCGTTTCTTTGCAGCCCTCCCTCTCCCTACGGCCCCATCAATACTTAGAGTGAAACAAAGGAAACGCCCTGCCTCGCCAGCACAAGTCTCCGGACCCAGAAATAGTTTGTGTTTTTTGTGCTGACCGTGTGCATTTCTCGTTTACCGCCAAATGCAATCTCTGTTGTCTAATCTAGATAATCCTATAATTACTCCCATGACCCCACGGGGACTAGAAGTGTTAAGCCTGCCTGCCTTCCTATCACACCGTCTTGAAGTGCAGACTGCCCTCATTAAATACAAATTTCACTTGGAAAAAAAAGTTGCAAGAGAGTTATTTAGGTGATTTATTATAAAGTTAATTTTCGACTCTTCGTCTTCAGTTTGCACAATAAATCCGAATGCAGCGGGTTTTCGTGAGCCCCATGCCCCAGCAGGCAGTAGAGGCTGTGGTTCATTCATCTGTATTTACAAATCTCATGCATGTTTTTTGTGTAGTACTGTACGGCCATCAAAAAGTCTTTTATGTGTACGGAGATGACTTTACTCTTCTAGATTGTTGGGGCTGTCCAGTTGAGACTCTGTGTATTACGACTTCATCATTACTAATGGTTTTTTTCTAGCACGTTCGCCTGGTATTCTTAATGCCGACATCAACTTTCAAATCTAGTGCATCAAAGCAACGTAAATACAATTTATAATCGCAATGCAAGAAAACACTCCTACTAATTGAAAGGTCTCACGAACCGCTGAAAAGAGTCTATTTATCAATGTTCACAATACTAGGTAACTATATACCCAATATCGTTTTTCAAAGACAAGGTGTACTGACTGTAGGATGACCTCCAGGGATTAGCATTATCTGGCGATTTGGCTAGGGACACAGTTACATTCTGATAATGTTCTATCTCTAGGTCATATTCAGATCATGTGTGGCTTTGCCCACCTTTAATAGTCTTCATAGCACCATCAAATGCAAATCATAACAGCACATTTGTACATCTCCTCAGGCACTCAGCCCAACCACTTTTGCATCGGGTGGTGACTAACATATATATCTCTAGAAGAACCAGCGATATACCGTCCTAGGTTTAACCAGAGGATGACAGAAAAAAATAATACTGTATACTCTGTTCCGTCTATACCTCAAAAAGTAACCAGAAGTTTCTCCTCTTTTCTAGGATATAGTTTACGTCCAGATTTTGTCCGCATTCTTATACATATTAATTTAATATCTTGCAAGAAGTATCAAATCTAGTAATCTATTTTCTTCTACATTAAAGCAACAGACTTTGCCAACCCCGCAGAGTGCACTCAATAGCACTCACTCTCATACATTGAGGCTTTGCTGCATTGTTTAAGGAGACCCCGTTAATGTTGTCCCTTGATAGGGATTTTTGGATTCAGATAATGAAAAGACGGGCTAACTTACATACAAACAGTGTATTAACACAAATTAACTATCTACACAGAAATATCACTTTCAAAATCAGATGCAACCTTTCTGCAAAAATCCCCCTGCAACAAATACATCTTTTCATTAGTAGTAACTGAATAGACACTTGTTTAGAACACATTTGCAAACGTTTGTTGCATAATAGCAGGAATGCCCCAGCAGTAAGGCTGGATACAAGCTAAATAACCAATGATTTTGAAATTAACAATTTTTGTTTGAAAAGGTATTAAGACTTCAGACGGGATCAACTTAAATAACATCATTAAGCTGTGGACATTTAAAGATATCTCTTTCAATCAAAGTAAACTAGAAATATCACACCATGCATTTAAGCCGCCAAATCCTTTTGCCTTCTACAGAAAATTGCAAAACTATGTTTGAGCTTTGTTTTGACTAACTGAAAAACGTTGCTTGTGGTAAAATATTACAAAAGCATAACAAACACAATTAATGAGAATAGATGGGGCATAAGTGTATAGATTTATTGGACTTTCAATATTTCCATCTCTAGAAGTTGTTGGCTTAAAGCACACAACTGTTCAAGTAATTAGCTCTTCGTGCCATTTAATTCAGAACACACATTTGCCCCAATTCTCCAACTGCATGTACATACTCATGACCAGCCTCTTACTTATGCATTACGTATACTGTATCTTCAATGATGCACACTTTCTCACAATTTTTAAGAGAAGATGAGGGCACAATGGTTTTTCTGTCTCTTGACACTTGCTTTTCATTAACTGGTGACCAAAACGGGGACGCAGCCAAATCCACAATCAGTCAACACTTTCTTCCTCTTAAATTACTTAAATAATTTGATTTTAACAGATATGTGAAATCTGTGCATGTCTATGGGCCAACCATAAATATATTTAATGCTGGGCAAACATACAAAATTCTGTTGGTAAAAGATATTAGCTCAAATGTCTTTCCTCTGTCTTCCACATCTTAGCATTAATTCAACACTTGTCTTTCACATTAGATAGAGTGCACACCCTGGCAGTGTGCAGTAGTAGGGCCTGGGGCTCCTGCAGATAACTGCCCACTCCCCTGCTCTTAGCTCTTTGGTCTAAGGCAGGGGTAGCTGTGGGCAGTTAGGACGGACTTCTTTGCCCCTGTCCTGTTAGGCACGTGATAGGGGACAAGAAGTCACAGACGCCTTTAGCGAGTCACTTCTGCTCCCATTGTTGGGATGGCCTATGGGGCACATTGTGACCTGCACTCCCCTTGTCGGCAAGCCATAGATACCCTAGCTAGGCGCAGTCACACATTTCATAACTGCATGAGATTCTAACCACCCAGTCCCCTAATCTTGGTGTAGTTGGAATTTTGAGGAGATGCTGAGGGAATAGCTGCATGCAACACTTAATGACTTCTAGGACACATGGACTCTCCATCAAATAGTTGTTAGGACAGCCCATAGGGAAAGGGCATTAGTACGTATTGTGCAAGAACATTCACACCAGCTTGGGGCATAGGCTCACAGTTTACCAGTGTATGGGAAGGGGCTGTAGGCAGCCTTTGGGATCATGTGAGGTGGCCAAAAGAACAGAGAGTTGGGATTGCCGTTCAGGAAAATGGTGGTTTCACTTGTGTGGTCCGAGAAGGATGAACGGAATTCAAACCTTCGCATTGAGACAGTTCCAGGGAAAGCCTCAAAGTAAATAAAATGTGTACATTATTCATCACTCCATCACTATGTAAATAAGCATTTTTGATAAATGTGTTACATTTTGATTAGTAAGTCACAGGATTGTTATATATGGATTTTTGCTACCTTATAGGAATCATCTACAGTTTGTATGTTTGTTTTAAGAACATTATGTTTAGGGTTCATTGCTATAAAATAACATGACCAATTACCAGCAGCAAAATTATTAGTGTACAAACTAGCCATTGATTCGGTTGAGCTGGAGGGTGGCAGGATCCGGACAAAGGATTCTGGGCTCTATCAAGTCTTGGAGTAGTTGTACCCTGCAAGTATCTTTCCCTGAGCTCTTCCCTGTCCTTGCCACTCATCTCACCTCACCTTGAGTAGTGAGGACTGCTAAAAGAACAGAGTTCCTAAAAGAACTTAACTAAAGAAGCAAACAGTTGGGCAGTTTCTCTGACCACAATTATTAAGCCCGCTTGGCTCAGGGAACATCGCCTAGACCAGACAATGTATAACCATTAGTGGTTTATGAGATCAAGCCCATGCCTTAATACCCTTCTGCCCCTACTATCTACTTTCCGCATCGTTACCCTTTGGCCAGGCTGCAGATCGTCTTCTAGGTTTTTCCTCTCTGCGTCCTTCTGTAGAGCTATGTGCTTGTAACCCAGGGCCCTTCCAATCAGTTGCACCACCCATTCCTTATAAATTTGCTAACCTTTCCCAGTAAAACTTATAATTAAAATAACCCAGTGTATGTGGTTCTAGAGTGGGAAGTGATCCTAGATTGACGAATACTACTGGACTAAAAAATAACGTATACGCTTACAAAATTCCATTATTTACATAGAATTTTTAAATTTGTTCTCAACAGTATGTTTGCAGTTAGGGATGATTTAAATGTAGCAGGTAAATACTTTACACATTGATAACTCGCAAGTATTAAGAAGCAGTGCGTTGATTCATCTACGAAAACAAAAATACGTAAACAAACCATTCCTAGAGTTTCGTACCTCTTCAACTCACACTTCTCCCCATCTTCACCTATTGGACGTTTTTTCAGTGTAATCACAAAACACAATTAGCACAATCTAATAAAAATGTCTCTGCAGTTTCCAACACTTCACACCGCAGTCCCATTCCATAAAGGTGGCCAGTGACTTATATGACCAACGTGATATCCATCATCATGAAGAGGTCACGCTTCAACAGAGAATAGTCAATGATACAGATTTTAATCCATTTGTTGTCTCATTGTTCAAGGCAGAATAATACTTTCAGAATAATCTTTAAAATCCAAACTGTGGAGGTGAATGGGCTAGTTTGTGCAATATGTCCAATTGCTGTAAATCTCATTCACAAGTTCTAGCCATGGCAAGGATGACTCACCCACTCCTACTTTAAAATAAGTATAAAATGAAGACTTCTATGAATTGTTTGCGGAAAAAAATAAAATATAAAAGCTTTGGATATGCAGATTGCAAATGTCATTATTAGAACAGTCTGTTCAGTGAGCTACAAGCAAACTTCACCACCCTCCTGATGAGGGTTCCTAAGTAGGTGAAAGCACTGAAAGTCTGGGCAATAAACCGTTTAAGAAACAATAAACACCAAGCAAATTCACTGTGGATCAACAACATACATGACCAGGACTCCCAATTTACACATGGCCCCTGCACAATGATGGGATAAGTTCTGCCCACAACTGCAAACTGCATCTGGAGTGCATGGCATTGAGTTGTAGGTGTGTGTGAGTTAGATGGTGCTAGTGAGTATATGCGTGTGCAGGTGTGTGTGTGTGGCTAATAGAATACCATGAGCAAAACATCTTTAAAATATTTTATGGCCCAAACCTGAAATCATAACGAAGAGCCATAATCCTGCCCATGATATGTTTCAGGAGCTCTGGAGCAGTCAACCAGTCCATTCTTTTCAGAGTTCAAGGAAGGGAATGGATGAAAGAAGCAAACTAGAAGAAAGGAAATTCTAATCTGTATGAAATGATGAGTTACCGATCATATGGAAATGAGGCCATCATGGCTGGTGTGAGGAGGTAGAGACAAACTATTGGACAACTTTCATCATATTTTAAAGATAGGATCAAACTTAAGAAGGGGGCTAAGTTATATTATAAAAGAACACCACACTATCTTCAGCATTCCACCAAAAAACATCTATGGCCATGAGCTTAAAAATAATTTCTATCAAACCTAAAACCAACTACGGTGTCATTTGATGCTACCTTTCGCCAGCATTCCATAAACAACTCTTGCTGCTGATCCGCACAGATCCAGTTAGTAGCGTCCAACAGTGAAATTTGAACAGTCTAACATACACAATGTATAGTGTGGAAAAAGTGCAACCTCCCTGCAGCATTGTACATGGTTTCATTCCAGAGATCTCTGACCCACGCTAGAGGAGATTATGTGGAACGTGTGGAGTGCAGGCCATCAATAACCTCAAAATATTTCTACATGCTCCCAACTTTAAAGACCCACACCTCCCATCTGATACAATATTGTGGAATGGTAAGCTTTCCCACTAAATAAACGGCAGATTAATGGCATGGAGACAGTGATGTTACAGCAGCTTTGATGAGGGCCATAGGACTGAGGGGGATACTGTGGTAGGGAGGATGGTTTAATCGGTGCAGTCCTTCCAACCCCTTCTTGCGTCTTCCTGGCAGGAGACTATTCATCACAGCCCAGCAGCTCCACACGCAGAGTAATGCGCTCGTGCCAAGAGTGTGGCAGTATGCGGACATAGCGGGCATAAAAAGGTGGGTCAAAAATGTTTTTCTTGTGCGAGTTGTTGTCATTGTTTCCAGGAAAGATCTGCAGATTAAGAGAATAGACAGGGCAAAAAAATAAAAATTAAAAAAATGAATCAGACAGCATTGACAATAAGTTCAGCAACAATCAATCCTTACTCCCTTTAGAAAGAAGATTTAAAAAAGACTCAAGCAAGATAATATTTCTAACGGCAACCTCCCAATGCAAAATTTCAACGTCATTAAAACATCATTACAAAACAACGCCTACACACACTACCAGAAAAATGGATAAAGAGGTGATCGACCCTGTGTCACACAGCAATTGCATTTGGCAGGTGGGAGAATAGCAATTTTTATGCAACAATAAAATCCTCAATGTGCTTGCAAGTAATTTTGCCAACACAAAATCTTCTCAGAGGCCCCTCACCTTGATAATATGAATAGATCACTGATGTAAAGGACAAAGGGTTGTAAATATGAAACAATCTCTCGAACATTAAGCTGCGGCATACAATCCATTAGCAGATGATAGTTGACTTAGTAGGTAATCACATTGAATTTGACGGGTCTACTCTTTCAATAATGTTCTAGGTTCTCTGAAGACACCTGGTTCTGTCTTCAGCAGAACAATGTTCCTATCCAAGCACTGGTTACTATGCTGTGAATTGGGAAATTCTTGGAAGTAAGCCTGGACAAGAATTAATCTCAGTTCCCCATGAATACTTTTGGGCATTCCTATAAAGCCAATCAGGAGCCGATGAATATTTGCGTATTTAGGGAGAATCTCGATCATGGCATTTGGGTCCTCCTACCGAGGTTCAGCCGCCTTGTCCCTCTATAATAACTCTTGTGTGAAGGTTAGGCAACCATAGGGGTGTGCATCATGTTTTATATAAGTGTGATCCTTACTGTGGAGGGTAGGCCCCTACAGGGCAGCAATGATATAAACAAAAGAAACTGATTCTTAGTTTAAAACTCACTTGCAGTTGCTGTTGATGTTGTACTGTAGTGTAGTGTAATTGTATTTATCTAGTGCTTACTACCACTGACGAAGCGTCAAAGTGTTTTTTTGCAAGTACCATGCTACTCTGAAACCCAAAAAGAATTAGTAGTGGATTAGTAAAGTGAACTTTGAGTTAATTTGAGCAGTGGACATGTGAGCCTGTTAGTTGGATTGCAAACAATAATTGGGTGATAGAAGAGGAAGTAGTCTAGAAAGTGTTTATTGGGAGAATATAGTAGCATGATGAGGTTTCGGATGAATATAAGGGGATATGGAGGAAATAATCTCAATAAATGGATTAAGGAGCTCATAATAGTAAAATGAGTTTGGGATGAGTCAAATGAGGGATAGGTAAGAAAAGATTTTAGAAGGGTTGTTTGGGAGATCATATTATTAAAATGAGGTTTGTGGTGATCGAAGGAGGGATAGAGGAGGGAAGAGTCTAGAGTGGGTTATTTTGGAACTCATAGTAGTAGAACGAGGTTTGGGATGAGTCAGAGAGTGGAGGTAGAGGATATATTGAGAAAGGCATAGGGCAAAATATAGGGTAGTGCATTGGAGAGAGTCAACTGTTTTTTTTACAGTAGGAGCAAAGTAGTAAATATATAGATAAACAAGTACATATTTATATCAAGAAATATACATCTAAATACTTACATATAATCAAATTAAATATTTATATACACAGGGATACGCTGTACATTTGTGTTTGAGTATGGTGGTTATGTAGGAAAGAGCCAACTCTTGAGTAGTCTTCTGAAGATCAGATAGTTATCTGTGGATCTTAAGTTTGGGGGTAATGGATTCCATTGTTTGGCTGCTGGAACAGAGAAAGAGTGCCACCTATGTTTTAGGTCGAGCCTGAGAAGCGCATGTGTTGGTCAGCAAGGCATGCTGTATTCGAGTATGAACTTGAAGCTCTGCCCAGTCTCTGCCCATATTTTTCATTGGCTTGTGTCTTTGTCCTTTGTAAATGCTGGCTTCTGATTTGTTAATAGGCTTGTTACACATGCTGTATTAGAGTATGAACTTGAAGCTTTGCCCAGTCTCCGCCCATATTTTTCATTGGCTTATTTATTTATTATTTATTCCATTTGTAAGGCGCTACAGCTACCCAGAAAGGGTTTCCCGGCGCCGAGACACAGCATAAGGATGTCAAGAGAAAACATTTCTGGCTATTCAAGTTATTGTTCGAATAGCCAGGTCTTAACGTGCTTTCTAAACTGGACATAATTTTCCTCCTTTCGAATGAAGGGAGGGAGTGCGTTCCAGAGGGATGGTCCAAGGTGGGCGAAGGATCTGCCTCCCATTTTTGCCAGTTTAAATCTTGGTACGCAGAAGTTGGCAGCAGATTGCGGGCGAAGATTACGCTTGGGAGTATAGGGGTGAGCCAGAGCTAGGAGGTATTTGGGAGCAGTACCTGCCTTGATTCTGAACATGTAGTTCAGGACTTTGAAACGGATTCTGCTTTCAATCCTGAGCCAGTGGAGTTTGCGACGGTAGCTCGAGACTCCAGAATTTTTTGGGATTCTGTGCAGTAGTCGAACTGCAGCGTTCTGGGCAAGTTGAAGTCGACTGACTACCGCCTTATTTGAGCCAAGGTACAGAATGTTGCCGTAGTCAAGCCGAGATGTAATGAGGGCATTGACTACGGTCTTTTGAGAGGAAGAAGGCAGCATCGAAATAATATTCCTCAGCCATTTGATGATGGTAAGGCAAAGGCCAACAACTTTGTTGGCCTGCAGGCTCATGGAGAGGGAGCTATCCAAAATGACTCCTAGGTTACGAACTTGAGTCACTGGGGTAGGAAAATTGCCCATCTGGTTTGGCCAGTGTGAAGGATTCCAAAGATCTTGACGTTTTCCTAAAAGAAGAATCTCTGTCTTGTCTCCATTGAGCTTTAATTGGTTTCTTGTCATCCAATTAAGGATATTTTGCAGCCCTGATTTGAGGAGAGAAGGGGATGTTGGACAGGATTCGGAAAGGGAGAAAATAATTTGGGAATCGTCGGCATAGGTCATGAGGGTAAGTCCAGATTTTTCGGCTAAGCCAGCTAGGGGTCGGAGGTAAAGATTAAAGAACAGGGGACTCAGTATAGATCCCTGTGGCACGCCGTGGGGGACCTTGACGGTGTCGGAGCAGGCCAGTGAGGATGTAATTTGGAAGGTCCGTTCCGCCAGGAAGGATCGGATCCAGTCAAGCGCTTTTCCGCGGACACCATTTCTATGTAACGCCTTGATGAGGGTTTCGTGGGATATGGTGTCAAAGGCCGCGCTCAGATTTAAAAGTACGAGCGCGACCGTCTGACCTTTATCGAGGAGGTTCCGGATGTGCTCCGTAACTCCTAGAAGGGTGGTTTCTGTTGAGAAACCAACCCGAAAACCCGATTGTGAGGGGTGTAAAAGTGAGTTTTCTTCGGCAAAGATGGATAGGGCCGAGTGGATGTGTCTCTCCAAGCATTTAGAGAAGGCAGGGAGCAAGGATATGGGTCTGTAGTTGGCTGGATTTTCCGGATTTGCTGTGGGCTTTTTTAGCAGTGGCGTTATCATGGCATGTTTCCAGAGGGTCGGGACTGTAGAAAGTTCAAACGAGGAGTTAAGCGTATCTACGATGATTTCCAAGGAGCGGTCGTCCAGTTGTTTAATTATTTTAATCGGAATCGGATCCCTGGGGGAGCCGGACTTGATGTTCTTGAGAATGGTTTTCAGTGCATCAACCGAGATGGGGGGCCAGGCTTCCAGGGTGTTTTCACAGGTGGGAGTATGTTCCAGGTCGGGAAGAGCGGGTGGTTCATTTTTGTTGATGTTAATGTCCCTGATGATTTTCTCGATTTTATCAGTAAAAAAACAAGCTAGATCTTGGCATTGTTGAGTGTTCAATGGGGGAGCCGAGGCTGTGGTTTTTGCACCTGCTAGTTCTTTGACTATATTAAACAAAGTTTTCGGCTTATTTGTTGCTTCCGTGATAGTCTTAGAAACAAATGAGGCTCGTGCTTTTGCGCAGGCAGTGTGATATAGATTCCTGGCTTCATGTTAGATCTTTTTTGTGTCAGGGGCGAAGTCTTTTCGCCATTGACGCTCAAGTGCTTTGCATTTTGATTTTTCAGTTTTTAAAAAGTCACTGAATCAAGGGGCAGGGTGGCGGTGTCTGTTTCCTTTGATATGGGGGGTGGGTAGACAATGGTCAGCGGCGTCGCTGAGCCATTTGTGAGTGGCTTCCGCTAAACTGTCCATGTTGTGACCGTTTCTGGGAGGGTTTTCGTGGAGTGCTGTGTTTAGTTTAGCCAAGTCCAGTAGCTTCCAGTTTTTTCTGGATGTAGCTGGAAAGTCAGATTGCATAGTGGAGGTGGGTGGGAGATTTATACTAAATTTTATTAAATGGTGGTCAGACCAACAAATGGGAGTGGTGTTTTGCCATTTTAGCTCGTTAATGTTGGAGATAATGGGGTCAAGCAGATGGCCCGCTTTATGTGTAGGTCCAGTGTTGACTAAGGTCAAATTTAGGGCCAACAGATCCTCTAGCAAGTTAGAGCAAAAGGGAATGGAAGGGTCCTCAAGATGTAAGTTTAAATCGCCAATAAGTGAAAAGTTTTTTGAGGCGATGTAGTAAGGAGTGATATAGTTGGCTAAATTTGATGCCCATTGGGAAGAATTCCCTGGGGGCCGGTATATCAATAAGCCTGACATCGTGAAGTTCGGGTTCAAAGAAATTTTGAAGAAGCCGGCTTCACAATCAGGGATGTCTACTTGTTCTAACGTGCATTTCAGGTCTCTGTTAAAAATGATTGCAATTCCACCTCCTAATTGTTTGTTGCGATCTGTGGCTTGTGTCTTTGTCCTTTGTAAATGCTGGCTTCTGATTCGTTATTAGGCTTGATATGTTGTGTTATGCCCTTAATACCGCCTGGTCTCCATTTGTAACCTCCCATGAGGACCGACCCTTTTACTTCTGTTGTTACACAGTATGTCTTGTTTAGTCTGTACGATACAAAAGGGGATGATGGACGGAGCGTTTGAGCAAATCAAACACTCACCCCCAGTCAACTGATCTGGGTTTAATCCATCACCATTCTTTAGCTCACTCAGCCACCCCAGTTCAGACATGGCTATATGCAAATCAGTCTGACACTGTGCCTCAAGGGAACAGTCCAGCCCGAACTGCCAAGCCATGTCTTCCCTTGACCGGAAACAAGCATCCTGGGACCGGTTTCGGATTCATAATCCTCATCAGCCAGGCTATCTTGAATCCAGTGGCCAAGTGAGCAAGGGACTCACGTCTGAGCATACCCTGCCACACTTAGGGCGAAAAAAGCGATACAAAAGGGGATGATGGACGGAGCGTTTGAGCAAATCAAACACTCACCCCAAGTCAACTGATCTGGGTTTAATCCATCACCAGATCTTTTGACTGGGTGTGAGTGTTTGATTGGTTCAGATGCTCCGTCCATCACCACCCCCTTTTGTACCGCTTGTTTAGTCTGTAAGCACTATTTTCTTTCATTTGTTTTTCTCACTGCGGGCAAAACATGTTTTCCTGCAACATTCTGCGCGCCATGCGTGCTTTCACTTTCCAAGAACCCCGGGACAATGGCAGCCACATCTTCAAAGTGAAATAGGTCAAAGAAAAACAAGCCTTTGCAAATCAAGTTTGACCTATTGGCATTGTAAATGATAATGCCTTTTATTTATGTTAATCCCAAAGCAACAATGGCAGACCTTCTATGCTGCACCTCGTGCCAGTTCGTATATGTACGGTTGCTGTGCAGACTTCCCCTACGCCAGCCGCTGAGTGACGTCACTGTGCTCCAGATCAGAGAATCATGCAACAAATGGGGGTGCGCAACTCAAGAAGTCCAATAGGCCAGTGTAAATAGAAAAATAGCTTCTTTATTCAAAAATGTCTTTTAAAATTCATTGAGTTTAGACAATCCAGCCAACTTGTTTCATTCCCATATAGGGAACTTCCTCAGGGCAAACACAATGTTGCGTGTAAGAGTACACTTCGAAAAGGATGTCAGCAAATAGTTGTTAGAGGTAGTTGTTTTAGAATCTGTGGCTCTTCACAAGGAGCAATATACTCCTGTGTAATCCTGTGTTTTGCAGGAAAACCTACCCCCAGAAGAGGGGGTCCAAATACGGTGAAGGGGCCCTGCCGGACAAGATCACCGACCAAGTAGTAGCTGTTTGTGACAGAAAGAACTTCCAATCAATATCTTGAGAAAAGAAAGGGATCCAACCATAATAAGGTGACCCCACAGGAAGAAGTCAATAGCCAGGTAGTAGCTGTAGTGATCACCCAGGACACTCGAAGGATGGAAGGTGTCTTGAGTCATTATGGCAGAAATGAGGCAAAGGTCAATTGGAGAGTTGATAAGGGGCGCCTCTTATAGTTTCATCACATCACCAAGAACTGTATACAAAGTTCATCTTCATAGGGTATAGTGTATTGCACCACAACCCAAAAGTGTAATAACTAGAAAAGAGCGATTCCTCCACATCACAAACCGATCTGTCCTTCATCCTCGTAATCAGCCTTTTATTTATGTGTTAGTTACAAAACAGATAAATAAAAGGCATGGTCATGTATAATGTCAATAGCTTAAACTCTCACAAATCCGAGACCTATTGTATTGCAAACGCTTGCTTTTCTTGTATGGTAAGAATTTGAAGTGAGGTGCCAATCTGGGCGCAGGTTCCTTTGGTGAATGAATTTGGTGATTTTCTTCCTGATGAAGAGCGGTCCTGCTCCGTGTATTGCTTTGTGGGTGATACAAAGCAGCTTGAATGCTTCCAAATCTCGTTTGTAGTGCATAGAGTAGCATGCAGTCCTTTTACCATGGCCACAGGCCAGTAGGCAGTATAAAAAAATCAACAGTCTGCTATGTGTTGAACTGTACTAATTGTAAAAGGACTGTGTCTACTACATGCACTATGGGAGTGATTTGGAATCGCAACAATGGCAGCAGTGCTCAGACTTTGTAGGAAAGTGCCTCTTTTGACATGGTTAGCCCCCACTTTTTGCCTGATGCATGATGTGATTTAGAATGTAAGTGACCTGGGTCCCTGCTAACTAGGCTCCCAGTGCCAGATCTTTCATAAAACTGTACCACGATTGGCACCCTCTCCTTGTCACTCCTTGAATCTTCCAGTTTGGGCTTTGACCGGATCTGTTTCACTCACCCCACTAGGGTTTAACATGACTCAGGACAGTCTCATCTCTGTTTTCTGGTGCCAATAGCCGGGGGATCCCCTTCATCAGTGGTCCACACCCTGGACGGAACACTTTGACTCTCCTACCTCTCTTCAGGGTTCTTCTGCACATTACATTACCTATGAGCAGGGTCCTGGTGTGCCTTGATTCCGGACTATACGCAGGTGCGCTGCTTGGCTCAATCGAATGATCTCTTTGTCTGCAATTGGTCCTGATTTCCTCAGCATAGGCTCACAATATTGACTTATGTAGTTAGTTTCCATAACAATTTGGCTTGACTCTCTCTCTTTCGTACTTTAGATAGAGTCTTCCTTCCGGTTAAATAACCCTTGCTCGTCTCATGGGCCCCTGCTTTCAGTACAAGTGAGTGGTTCTTGGCTTCCAGGTGCCACCTAGCCTGCTTCCCTTGTTTTAATGACATATTTGCCTCCATGTGCAATGCCCGCTTCATCACCTAGGAGTCCGTGCCCATGTAGCCTTCTACATGCTCTCCAGGGAAGCGGACCCCAGTGCAGGCCGTATCTCAGGGAGCACTCAAAGTTGCTTGTTCTGTGTGGTGGCCGCTATCTTGCGGTTTCACTCGTCCACCATAGCAGCTCGGCTCACTTCTACCACAACTTTCTTATCCTCACCAGTGGCCTTTACTCAATCCTCAGGGATCTCACAACCCCAGAATCACTGCAGCCCTGAAATCAGATGTGATAGGAGGCCTCTCTCAGCCCGCAGCTGGAGAGAAGCGATCAGACTACGCGTTCATTCTCATCTTGGCTTAGGCCACGCCCCCATATACCATTAGTCCTAGACAATGGGAGCCCGAGAGACCCAGACACTGAGGGCCCTAAATACTGACTATTAAGGATGGAATTGAGGGATGGAAGAAAGAAAATGTGAAAATCTTGGCGAAAGAGAGACAGCACCCCCTGTAAATCCCCAGTAAATTATATCCCGTGTACCTAGGCTCTGGGTACCGATGAGGGTCCTCTAGGGTTGCAGCACAAATTGTGCCACCCTAGAGACCCCTCACCAAAACCATGCATACTGCCATTGCAGACTGTGTGTCTTGGTGCAGAGAAAACTGAAGAGTCGATAGGTCACATAGCCCTGTGTGCCATGCCCACATACAATGCATAAGGTACAGCAGGCCTTATAGCCCTAACCAGGGTGCACTATATACCATGTGCAGACATATCTGCATGAGCGGATATGACCCTACAAAATCTAAGTCCAGTCTTGGATACTGTAAGTGTACAGGGAAGCCAGAGAGAGAACACGGGCTGGATACTTGTCATTACGGGTTTCCTAGCTCCATGATGGCTTCACTGTACACTAACATGTTTGGTACCAAACATCTTGCCTTAATAAATCCTCACTGATGCCAATGTGGATTTATCAATAAATGCACATGGAGACTCTTTTAGAGGGTCCCCTGAAAACCTACTAAGCACTGGGGTGGTCTCAGACTAGTCTTAGCCAGCCTGTCAGCACCAGACATGTTTCTAACCTCATGGGATTAGAGGCCAGAAACAAAGAGGGTGTAAACACCCTAACGGTAGGTTTCCCTTTGGCTACTACCGGTCATTCCCCCTTTAATGTCCCTAAATTTAGTATTTAGGTGATATCCCGAGACCCTGAGCTTAGAATAGATGGACCTAAGAAAAACAGACCAAGAAGAGCTGCCGACCAGAGAACTGAAAACCTGCTGCAGAAAATTGGTGCCAAGCCATGCTGGCTGCTTCCAGGACTCAACAATCGTTGTGTGCCGTCTCATCCTGCAACTGTGAGACATCCATGAACCCCCGAGCACCTCCAGCCTTCGACCAATTGCCATGAACCTCCCTTGGAGTAGAGGAGCTATGCTCCTGCAGCCACTGAGCCACCAAGTCCAGTTTACCGATCTGCTGCTCCCCGGAGACTCCGACTCCGCACCGAAGCCAGAAGAGCTACATCAGCTCCGGAGGGCCATATCTGTCCCCGCAACAAATGAGGACACCAGGACCTACCGGAGCCGTGCCAATACCTAGGGTACCAGACCCCCTACACCGAAGATGGAGAAGAAAGAGTCCCATCTGGACTCCAACTGCCCGAGACGCAAAGAACTGTCAAGGGACATGGAGACCCCTGAGACTCGCTCCATGAGTGGCCAAGGTGTTCCGGAATCATCCCTGCAACCTGCCTGCCCCTGACCGTGAGAATCATCTTAATGCTTGGCTGCCCTATCTGCTCGGCACAAAGCCTGCCCGGCATGGCGAACAACAAACCAGCTGGGCTCTTGTGGTCCCGAGGCCATTGTGGCCTGTCCCCTCGAGTAGGACCCCCCCCCAGGACTTACCTTTAAGTCCCTCTGTGCAGCGTGTTTTTAGGTGGCCCCCTTCTTCGTAGCGCCAACTATCAACAACCTTAGCACCCTGCTGCCAGACGAATTCAGGACGCTCCAGATCTTCCGCTGCTGGAACATAGGACCTGCCCTGCTACTTACCTAAATCCAGAAGGTGAACCTCGAGAACCCACTGTGTGATTTTTATATGCTTTTCCCTATTTTCTCCCATCGACTTCTATTGTACGTAGTTGCGCACAAGAGTGATTTATTTTGCGTATTTGAAAAATCATAACTTAAAAAGTACTTACCTTAGAACAAAGTTTTGGGTCGAAAAATGATATAAAATCAATGTTATTTTTATAAATTAGTCTCTGATTTATTCTTGAGTGTGCATCTCATTTATTGCCTCTGTCAGAACAACAAATGCTTAACACTACCCTCAGATAAGCCTAAACGCTCGCCCACGCTACCACAAAAAGAGTGTTAGTATTATCTACTTTTGCCTCTGTGTACCAGCAAGGGATCGCAGGACTCTCTGCACAGTGTACTTTGTTTTAATACAATACATAGAGAGCCAGCCTCCTACAGACTTAAAAAAACACAACACTGAAACACGATGAAAGCCCGCCCTCTGCTGCATGCCATTATACACTCGGTAAAAAGTTACAAAAAACCACCAAGGAGGCTGCCCTACCAACAGGACTAAAATAAAAACAGACATCAGTACTACCAAGCAGTGAACACCGAACTTTGCAGACCTCAGAAAAATAACGTTCAGGAGGGGACCCATGTTTTGAATTACCCCCACATACTGATTCTTCAGATTTTGGGTGAATAGGTTCACCCATACCTACTTAGAAGCTGGGCATGATTAATCTTAAATACTCAATAAATATATAATTAAAGTTATACTATCCCTTAGATGCACACAATGGTCCTGATTCACAAAGGTAAACGTAAACCAAAAGTCTAAGTTCAGACCTGATGTCTAAACTTAGTCCAAAAGTCTAACTTTACTACTACTAAAGTTCAACTTTTGGTCCAAGTTTAGACTTTAGGTCTAAACTTAGACTTTTGGTCTAAGTTTACTTTTGTGAATCAGGCCCTATATTTCTATCTCGTGACAGGGTCTTTTAACCCCACGGCACCAGTGCAAGCTTTAGGTTCCATGGTTCACTTTTATTTAGCATAAATGTCCTTCACTGGTGTTCAGCACAGATGCATTGGTTTTGGGAAGACCTGTCTCCTGCTTTAAGGAGTGGGACTGTGGCTAAGTCCACACCCGTTTACCTGCTGCTTTGTAAAGCTGCCATAAGCTCTTAAATTAAAGTTCTGACGAGGCCAGTTGCATGCATGTGACGGAGGCAGTGGCGGTGAAGCCTAAATTAGTAATGGGCCTGTTTGCCAAAAGGTTGTGAACTCCCCTCATACAGACCCCTCGGAGATCATTTACTTGCACTTTGGACAATAACCGAACACTAGTTTATCACTTGTGATTGCACTCTTTGGTTACACCTTCATGCTTCCGGCGACGGCAAAGAAAGGCAAGTGCCCGCCCCCTCGACTGTCATTTGTTTGTGTTCACATACTAGGCTTATCTACCTGCCCCCCGCGCCTCTCCGTGTAAACGAAGTGCACGTGCTCAGTCCTAGGAAGCTGGCCCTGTCTGCCGCCTGACACAGTGCGTGTAACCTGAAGTGACTGTGTTAAGTCAAGATAAATGCTGGCAGCCGATGCGGGCCACTGATTTAAACACAAGTCAAATCCTTGACTGGTTAACACATTTCCGGAGAGTTAATGATTTAGGGGCGCCCATTCAAGGACCGACTTGTTCTGGCTGCCTTTGTTACTAATGCGTGAGTTACCAGTTGGCAGGGGACACATTCAAAGCCGAGCAGTGACAGCACTCGGGTCCTTGACATGCAACACGTACCTTGTCCGTTTTGGTTCTGCTGTCTTGGTATATGGTCCAGGACGTTCCATTGTCGCTGTACGCCACTTTGTACGCCGCTACGTACTGAACGGTCCCGAAGTCCTTTGCTCCTTGCGTCATAATCCCGCTGACTTTCCTGTGATTCAAAAGGTCAATCTACAGGGAGATGACAAACAGCACAAGGGTTAGGAGGCATCGGGTTTTGACAGATACGTGTTTTCCTTTGCACAGTATCTTTCCTCGGAGAGAAGAGGGATTAGAATTGAAACAGGGTCTCAGACTAAACAAATGCACCACAGAAACTAGAGCAATATCTGATTGAGGGGTAAAGCCTGTCGCACTCACTCTGCAACCCTCCCCCCCCACACACACACACGTCTCCAGTTAATTTACATAACACTTCATATGCCAACATTTAGCCATCTTCTTAACACTCCCAATTTTGGCAGATATTTTACCTTCACAGTTCACTATCCAATATGACACACCTCTGAACTGTATGATAAACAGCATCATACAATGGTAACAGGCTTCTGTGACTGAGTAGACTAGAACCATGAGAGCACCCACATTTCAAAAGTGTTGCAAGATCAGGCATGTGGCAGTAAAATGCTATGCAAATACCCCTATCAGGGCACAAGTCCTATAAAAAGAAGTGGGGGGACTGATAGTATGCAAATGACCTTGTGACGTCACGTGCTAAACGTGTCCTGGTGTCTGAAATTTACACCGGGACACGTTCAGCATATTTCTGTGGGGTCCAGCTATTTGGCAGGGGGGACGCCGTCCACCCTGTGAAAAGAGTGGGGGGACGCCGTCCACCCGCGTGGACCCCCGACTCGAGCCCTGACCCCTATATAGTAAGGAGGCACCTCGCGCTGCACTGCGGCGCGTGGGTGCTTCCTGCCACGAACATGTTGTATCATTCGAGTACCGTTCCACGACCCAGCCTGGAACAATGTGGTCGAAGACTCTGGATGTTTAGTCAGTTAACAGAGACCTTTGCACGCATCGGGAGCCCTTGGTCGTCTTCTTTCCACACCCTAACCTATCATAACAGCTAAGGGAGACACAAGTCAATTAAGTGTTTTGCCCAGGAACACACAATATGGCCAAGTAGAAAAGCTGAGATCATAACACTTGTCCCTTAAGTCCAAGACCCACAACTGGGTGACACCTAGGATGATTTGTGCTGCAACTTGTGAACTCCTAGAGATACAGCATTTTACTTTTGTTTTAGCAAGCAATGATAGCAGAACTCAGAGGTATGCAGGCTGTACAACCAGTGGTGGCCGACACTGATCGGGGGAGGTGAGTAAGGGGCAGGGGCTGAGGGGGGGGATGTAAAAAAAAAAAAGCCTTACCTTATCTCCTCCCTATGGATTGCAGGAAAACGGTTGTCCACACACTAGTTTTGTCTCAGCTTGCCTATGCCAACAGCCTGTACTTGGGTCTCCCAGCTTATTTGATTAGAAAATTGCAAACTACTCTAAACGCTGCAGCTAGCCTCATTCAAAAAGTGCCACTCCGCCACCACATGTCCCCCCATCTGTGTAGCCTCCATTGGCTGCCTGTCAAAAGGAGGATAGAGTTCAAGGCGCTGTCCTTTGCTGAGCAACTAGAGACATTGGCCCAGGTTACCTGAAGCAGACACTCCAGAAATACCGCCAGATCAGGGCTTTGAGATCTAAATCACCAGGAAATACTCCGGATTCCCCGCTTCACAAAAGCCAGGATTGGCGTTCGAGCTTTCTCAGGGAGAACTGCTTCTCCCTAGAACTCTATGCCTGACTACTTACGGAAGGCTGAGTCAGAACTTATGTTTAGGAAGGCTTTGAAAACCTGGCTTTTTGGCCTACCTTAGCCCCCCACCCACCCATTCCCTATCTGCTGTATCCGATGTTAGCATCAGGACTCCTTTGTTGGAGGTAGCCGTGCGTTGTATATATGTAAATGATGATGACTATGATGATATACAACGTCAGAGCCCGACCTTGTGTTGGGAGACAGTAATGTTGAATCTGCCAGACGTCTGGATTTAAGCTACGCTTAACAGCTCATGGGTTAAAAGGAGAAGGGATAGTCAAAGTAGCCTGATTAGTCTTAGTTACATCAGTCCCAACAGAGTAATTGCTCCGAATTAGAATTTCTGCATTAGGCCTGATACTTTTGTGGGCGTCAGTCCTTGACACTTGCCAGGCTTGCACATCTTGATCAAAAAGGGGAAATGCTACCCGCCCTCCATTGACAGACGCCTCTCTGTTAAATCAGTCTCCTCAGAGAGTACGCTCACCACTCGTGCCAGAAAAGAGTCAATTGAGTTCGGATTGCTTCTTGAGTTCACCTTGGTGTTAATATCCCTCTTTTTGCCCATTTTGATGCACTTAACAGGAGTAGTTATAAAATATTGGGCTTACCTCAGTCACTACCAGTCACTGCCAGCTTCCTTATTTGCTCCTTTCGGTGAGGGGTGTTTCAGCATATAGACGCACAAGGAGTTACTGCACTGCACTTACTCCCCTCAAAAATCTCCTCACTAGTCTCCTAGTATAATTTGTTAATTGAAAGAACGAAGATAGGGGGCCCAGCCTGGTTGGACACGGATGGGCGCAGACTGGCCCGGTCTTGGCCCTGCGCGTGTCCCACGCCACAGGAGCCCAAGACAGCAAGAGATTCGTGCCTCCGGGCACAGAAGAAAAACGTGGGCAGCGGCTTGCTGTGGGTGTGCTCAGGGCCTGAAGTCCTATGCTCCCTCCGATGTAATGGCCGTCCCATGCAGCGGGAGCCCCAAGCAGCAAAAAAGACATGCCTCTTGGCGTGGAAGTACAGCATGGGAGGTGGCTTGCTATGGGTGTGCTCGGGTCTGAAGCTCTCTGCCCCCTCCAATAAAATGGGCATCCCGTGCAGCGGGAGCCCCAAGCAGCATGAAATACGCGACTGCGGGTACAGAAGAACAACATGTGACAGAAACTAGAGGGATAGGTAACTGGTTTCAGTTCCTCCAGGAACAGCTGCCTGCAAAAGAAGTTCAATAGGCATTACCAAAGATCCAGAACTCCATAGGCTGTCGGCTAGATAGGCAGTCATGGCGAGCATACAATATCTGGGCGCACAAAGCCATCAGAGGGGTCAATGTCAAGCATATGGCATTCTTTTGTAAGTGGCAACTGCATTTTACACCATCTCGCCTTCATAAGGGGTGCTCGGGTCTGAAGTTCTCTGCCCCCTCCAATACAATGGGCATCCCGCGCTGCGGAAGCAACAAGCAGCAATAAATACGCGCCTCACGGCGCAGAACATGTGAGCGGCAGCTTGCCGCAGGTGTGCTTGGACCTTGAAGTCCTCTGCCCCCTCCGATACAATGGGCTCCCACTTCACTTAGTCATCAAGGCCAAATTAAAATAATCCCTGGCAAAACTGTTCAAACCGGCCCCATGCAGTAGGACCGTGGTTCCCAAACTGTGCGCCGCGGCACCCCGGTGCGCCGTAATGAGGAGCCAGGGGCGCCACGACCACAGTGTGGAAAAGTGGAGCCTCTTGCACCCGCAGCCAAAATACGTCCCACCTGCAGAAACCAGGGACATGGTTTGTCCCAAGAGCGCACTGCCGCGATACGTGCATACCTAAAGGCATCGTACGTGAGTTTTACAGGCATGGAGGTAGTCTCCATTACTGGCATACGCATGCCATACGCAGCTCTGGCCGTTTCAGGGGAAGTTAATGCTGCTGCCCGCCGTCTTCTGCCGTAGGACCTTCTTCCCACATTAGGTAAGTTAAAAGGGCAGTTGGAGTTTATTTCTAACATGCTCCATGTTTACAACACACCCATACACTTTGCTCGTGCGGCCCCAAGTATTTACTTTAGATAGAGGCATCTTTCACACTGCCCTGGTGTTATCATTTTTTTGTGTTTTGCATTTATTGGGACCAGGCGTGTCCTAGGACGGTGCTTACGCTTTCTCAGTTCAGTGTTGCCATTTGTCTGTGCGTCTTTGCTGCGGAGAATGTGACGAGGTGATTCATGGTGTTTTAGCTGGCAGTGCGCTTCCCCTGAGACCTTGAGCCTTCAAGATTTTCAAATTAAGTTCTCAGGTATTTATTTTCCTACGTTTCACTCTTCACTTTCGAACTGTATGCAAAAGCGCGCTTTTAGCATCAGGCTTTGCCTGGATAATTTAAATAATAACCAAAAACAGGGCGCTGGTGACCAATTTGGAAGGGCAAATACTGTACAGAAGCATTTGTTTTGGGCCTTGTGCAGCCGAGTCTCCAGGCGATCTCTAAACTTCAGCGCTTCATGCATCAAAGTTACCATATGATTGTCGTGCTGATTGTATGTTTTCTGTTTTTAATCTCTGTATAAGACTACTTGGATACTGTTTTCCCAAAATGCCAGAAGCAGAGTGTTTATAGGAAAAATACATATATCTATAAATCAGAGAGGAGAGACAAGGGGATCCCCAACACCACAACTTTGCATAAGCTGCACAAGCAGACACAAGCCACACATTTCTAGCAGTTCATACCCAAGGCTTCACAATGGAGATCATCTGATGAAACTGAAACAAAGACAAATTCTGAGGCCAGAAAGTGCAAGAGTGACCTTCAAATATATGTAAAAATGTAAACTAACATCACTGAGCGAGCTGATCAGACCTTTTTTAGCCTCATGTGCCAGACCCAGAAGCAAGGCATTACACATCATTGGCAGGCACAGGCTGAATGCATGGCTATTGAGAGCAGAACGGTGGTTAATTCCCTGTATACATATGGACGGGAGTACAGTCCGCTCCAAGATTCAATTAGAATGAAGCTAGGTGCTATATAAACGTTTAAAGCCACACACTCAAATGAGAGAGATATTGCAAAAAAAGTTCTACATGTGTGGGTACTAAAAGCAGAGGTTTGTCATACTAACAGCCATGCCGATCTTCTGCCCAACCTTCGTTTTACAGCCAAAAAAATGGTGGGGAGCCACGGCCAACTGCCAATTAGGTCAAGGGAGCCACGGGTCAAAAAAGTTTGGGAACCACTGCAGTAGGAGGTAGTGACTAGAGAGGGGCATAGGCCTTCAAGGCTGGTTCATTGCAGCTTTGAAAATCAGCCTCCTACCTGCAGCCCACTGGTGAAAAACCAGCGATGCAGAAGGCCGGGACCGGCCCTACAATCAACAGTGTAGCATAGATAGATACTTGCTGAATTTGTTCCTCCATAATATACAATTATGTCACCAGTTGGTGATATACACAATATAAATAAATGCATACCATTATGTGGTGTTATTTTGTCCATGCACGCCGGCTAGTTATACTCTTTTGTCACTTTTCGCTCTCACCCAAACTAGAAATTTCCCAAACCCAAAGAAGCAGAAGGAATTGCAGGACATGTTTACATGTGCCAAGAATACAGAATGCGTGAAAGAGCGCACAGTGTCTGGAACAGAAGGTCCCCTATCTGTGACACACAATCAACACGAAGGCCCATTCCCCCAAAATGGCGCGACGGTCGGGGGAGGCAGACAAAAAGAAAGATAATAGCGTGGCAGCGGGGCTTCTGGCATGCACGTCAAGAGGTAGCGACAGGGGTCAAGTTACAGACAGCAGCGGGGGCTCAAAGGATCAGAAAGTGCAGTGGTAAATGGACAGGGCAGCCAGTTGTGCTAAGCCGCTGAAGTGGAGGGAATCCGTCAGTACAGGAGAGGCAACAACGTGTACATGGTAAAAGGAGAGCCCGGGTGATAGCCAGGAAGGTGAAAAAGAGTTCAGCGAGAAAAGCGTCTCGAGTCTTGACTCACTTCGAAGAAAGGCTAAACGTGATAAGGCTCACCGGCCTAAAGGGAAATGTTGAAACTGGGAGGGGTTGCCGAACGGTCTGATGGGCTGAGGCCGGGTCAGTCGTGTGCTGCACATACTGCAGGCTTCGCTTTTGACACTCCCTGTGTCCAGGGGCGTGATACAGGCCCGTGCGCCGTAGGGGGGCTGGGGAGGGGGCCATGCGGCCAAAGTCTATGAATATTTGTGAGATATGGGATACTCGGGCCCCTTATCACATCCCGCAGGGCTCTCCATCAATTTGTGTGACGCCACTGCCGAAATCCTTCAAATATTCTTTCAAGGAACGAGTGGATAAATACATTATTTATAAAATCTATAAGGCTTCATGGAGTTAACAGATTAAAATATAGGATTGAGAGAAACCTGAAAAACGCAGTCTCTATTAGCAGAATAAGAACGTTTGAAGAGCCTTCTTAAATGCTAAGAAATTATCTTTCAGGTGAATTGACTGATAAGAAACGAGAAGGTTCTCCACCCTAATCTTACTTTGAATACACGAGGAACGTGCAATAACCGAAGAAACCTATTTCAGGTGCGTTCTAGAAAAACGTGCGCCCTATCATTAGCAACCACATGAGAATCACCCGCGTGCCGGGGCATTATGGGGTGGTAGGACCGGTGAGAAGTCTGCCGCATGTCAGGTTGGTCCCCGACGTGTTTTTCCCGGTCATACTGGCCTTCCAGAGGCACGGGTCAACCAGACATTCTCATGATGTCTCTGCAGATCACCTATGGGACCCAGATAGATGCCAGGGTTCAGGTACCATAGAGGCTCACTTGGCATTAATGCATGGCACTGACAGACACAACGCTCTCACACTGTTCTTGCATTCTCCATAAAAGAGGCCACTGTGTGGTTAATGCTGCGGCTGAAGTGAAGAGCTACGGCCCTTCAAAACCAGCGAGTGAAGGCACTGATACGCTGGCCCCTCTACGGCACGAAAATGCGGAAAAATGAAGTTCTCGTGAAACTTAATTAGAACAAAATATGATGCTAGGTTTAATGAAGCTCTGCGTCCTAATTATACAAAGCAGAATCACGGGTGAAAGCAAAGCTTGTCAATCTGAGTGCTTCACCCAGAAGCCAGAGACCATGAATGTAAATGAATGTTTGTGTTGTGTCGATTTCCATTATTTATCTCAGGTTTTTACCATTTTGGGGTATTTGAAAATGGCCCCTTTACCATCACTATAATGTGCTGTATTATTCATTGTTATTGTAAATGCGAAATTGTATTCAGAGCACGCACCGGTCATGCTGTACATAGGCGCACACAACGCCATTATCATTACCTGTTACCACATCAATCCTACTAAAGTAAAGTGAAATGTGGTTTGAGAGACTGGAACTCAGGATTTCTTGCACATTGTACCTACATGCTTGTGTGAGTTTGAATTATTGAAAGGACATACTGTAAGAGCAAATCATCTGCAGACACCGCTTTCTCAATAATGAGACTGTGAGCAGGTGCATACTGTTCTGGAGAGGTGTTTCGCAGCAGCCAGAGCTGCTGACCCCAGCGTACAGGGCTCTCGGTTCGATCCCCAGCACTGGCGGCAGCTCAGCTCAGTACCATGCGACTCTGGTCAATAGCTCACTTAATCTCACCGATGGCCCCCAGCGCCTTGAAACCTTAAGGGGTGAGATGTTTGCGCTTAACAAATAGGAATTATTTAATATTATAACAGTGCATCCTGGGGTCATAAAGTAGCCACAGACACTTGGTATAACTTAGGGTTCTTGCCGCACATCCAGCCAGATTCTAATTAAAGACCTATTTTGTGTCAGGGAAATCTACAAGTGATGGTACCATTCACTAGCACATAAAACCCTTAAAAAGAAAAACCAAACAAATTTAGGAGGTGGGAGTCACCATACCTCAGCACCACTTGAATGGGGAGGAGTAGGGAAGCTCTAAACATCCACTTCCATGCATTCAGTGCAGATGTAGTGCACGTGAATATGTATTTGAATCAGTAGAGAGCTAAGCATCTCAAGTAGAGTATGACAAAGTAATTAACATAACAAATGAACCATGTGAACCCGGACATAGTAACTGGCATGAGAAGTAGACCATGGCATAGTAACAGACCGATGCAAAAAGAGCAATTGATGGACAGAATGCTGAACAAGGTCAAACAATCACCCCCAATACAGAGATCTGGGCCGAAATCCAACGTTTTTTTGCTCACCACTCCATTTCAGTTTGGTCCCAGCCATACGCAAATCAATCTTGACTCTGCTCCCCTTTTGAACAGTCCAGCCCAAACTGCCAAGCCAGGTGCTTCCCGGACCGGAAACAAGCATCCTAGGACCGGTTTCAGGGTATCACCCCTCATCAGGGAGGATAGCTTGACTTCAGAGGCATTAAAAACATGTGTCCTTATATCTGGGCATCCCCGTCCCAGTTAGGGCAAGAAATGCAAAAAGAACAATTGATGGACGGAAGCCGTCACAAATGAACTCAAAGTGATTTTAGACACAAATAGTCAGCAGTAGTTCTATTCCTTGATACAAGTGCCACATTCAACACAGTGTCTTATTTGACACTCATCAGGAGACTGGAAGAGTCTGGCATAGCAGGGAAAGCCCTCTATGGTTAACCTAATTTCTGAAAAAAACAGAGGTTTTTAGGTTTGGGAGGAAACATTCTGTTAGAAAACCCTCACCTTGGACCAAGGGGTGCTACAGGGCTCATCTCTGAGCCCTACCCTGTTTAATGTCTATATCCAACCGCTGGCAGACATCATAATGGGACATGGGATTTCAATGGCATCATATGTGGATGATACCAAGATGCCCATCTCACCTGATACAACAGCCCTTTCCATCCAGCTTAACACATGTCTCAGATATGTCTATGATTGGATGTCCAGTAACAGTCTTAAACTCAATGAATATAAGACTGAGGTGCTGGTAGTTGGCAACAATTTCTCTTTGAAATTAACTGCATTGGGCCAAATTTCTAGGAGGCTTACACCCCCCCCTCCAGAAAACTGAAATAAAAAGTCTGGGTCTGTTGATAGATTGCCATCTTACCAGGAAGACCAGGATACTAGGTGCCGGTTACTCAGAATACGCAAAGAACAAATGTTCAGTGCCTTGTGTTTTCATGCCTTGACTGTGTCAACTCAGTCTATCTGGGAAGTCCTCTGTATGTGATCAAACGTCTCCAAATTGTTCAGAATGCTGCTGCCCTGATTCCTCTGACGATTCCCAAGCACCATTCTTTCTTGTCAACTTTGGTAGGTCTACATTGGTTGCTGACCCTCAAGAGAGTCAAACTTAAATCTCTTTTAAATAGTTTTTCTATAATTCAACAGTTGTTAACTCCCTACAACCCCAAAAGATCACTACGATCCAAAGATCAGAAACTCCTTACTATACCAAAGAAATCTAGGTGCGGAGGTCATTCTTTCATCTACTTGGCACCAAATCTTTAGAACACGCTGACTTTATGCTTGAGAATGATTGAGGAAGAAACAAAATTTCAGAAACTACTTAAAACTTATCTCTTCGAATGAGCAACTTGTTTGATCCTCTGTGCGATGGACCTGTTTTTACTGCTGGTAGGCCCGTTGGGTAGCCATGCACTTTACAAATCCCTGGCATAGCATAGCATAGCACTGAAAGTGCATTTTAAATGCTGAGCTCAAGCATTTCTTTTCATTAGTTTTTTAGAAAATCATCGAAATTCAGATGCAGCCACAGTGAGTCTTTTTCTCTCTCTCTCTCTCTTTCTCTGTTGCAAAAGTATAATGTATAGCTTTCTTAGCTGCGGAGATGTATTTGAAATAATTTGAAGTTTAATGTACTTAACCTCCATTACTATGTTCGTTGTAATGACTGTGCAGAACAGTCCATTGTATTAAATTGCATTTCTCTGGTTTCTGCACAATGAAAAACATTTGCAAATACGGGTTTTAGAAAGTAACAGCTTGATTGGCTTGCTTTGCAAGTAAAGTTTTGGTACCACTTCTCTACGTAATGTTATGTTATAAAACCGTGTGCTGTTTTGGTCTAAAACAGTGGTTCTTAACCTGCAGTCCGAGTGCCCCTGGGGGTCCACAAGGCCTACTCAAGGGGTTCGCAGCTGTTTTTACAGAATTCAATATTAAAATTAATAAAGTTTATACAAATAAAGAAGCAAACTGGACATTTTAAACCTTTTTCTACATTTCTTTGTGAATTACACAAAATATTTCAATATTTGAGCATTTGTTTGTTGTATAACTGTTTTTGTATTTTCGTGTATATTTTGATGTCCAAAACATAGAAATTGCTGAGATGGGGGATATCCGGCTACCAATAACAACTCAAAGGTGGTCCTCGGATTTCAGTAATGATTCGGTGGGGCTCCATAGAAGTCAAAATGGTAAGAACCACTAGTCTAAAACATTATAAAAGGTCAGCGAACAAACATTGTTTTTAGAATTTAGGGATTCAGGATTGTAGCTTTGAACATTAAGGCATGCTGTCTTAGACATTCAGACATTTTAGACTTTAGATACATTATTACACTTTGCTAGGCAGCACTGCACAGGTTAAACGTGCTGTTTTTATTTAAGAACGCCATTGCTCACATTGCTATTTTATTGTGCTCTGTTCAGAACAGAGAGAACGGCTGTTTATTTTATATAGAAAGGGCTAGTTAAATGTGGTCCTTTGTCTTCAGGATTTATTATGATGATGATTTAATTTATGCGAATTCCCAAATTACGAATTATGTTTGCTTTCCGTGGTTTTAACTTTGATATCTGAATAAATCTGCAACTTGAACACTGGAGAAACCTAGTTGTGCACATTTTTTGAAGGTCTAAGGTCAGTATTTGAGCACTAGAATGCCTCTTTTCTGCGCATTGACACACCTTGATATGCTTGGGGTATAGGCAGAAGTTTTGGGGTTGGAGAGTAAATAATCATGTCATATTAGGCATGGTCACTCTCTGCTGGATGGTATGACATCCTGTGGCACTTCAAATAGAGACAGACCGAAAGGTGGGAAGGGAGGGTAAAGGATATGACCCTTCACAAAATGGAACACTGATGAGCTTATGAAGTGGGAAAGACAGAAACCAGGCTAAGCTATGCCTGACACTCCCACGTCCCTACTATTCATGAATAGATTTCCAAGTTGCACCCTCTTTGGACAATCATTTTGAAATTAGGCACAGCATGTGGCATGTAATAGAAGCTTTCATGTAGATGGCGGCAGACCAGACACTTTCTACTTTCCTTTTACTGAAAAACAGATGTTTGAGCAGTGTCTGCCGAAAGAAAGTCTCTGGAAATGCGTATTTGCAGGAAAGAGGATAATCAATTTAGGGAAACTAAATGTAGTATAGTAAGGGAAAGTAGCATTATAAATTGTACAATTTGCTATCTCCAAAGAGAGGCATTAGTCTGTCGATGCTTTATCATTGATGTCGGTTCTGGTAAGATCAAGCCCAAGAACGAGGCCTTGGGTCTGTTCTTCATCCCGCCAGCCAGTGCTCAGTAGTGAGTTTGATCCGTGTGGGTATTAATACAGTTTACAGCAGTACCATCATGCTTGGTGGTTGATGGTGTCTAGTCAGGGGTAAAGCCCCCAAGCAAGACAAGGTATGGAGGCCAAAGTAGTATCTGATAGAAGATGAAACAATGACAAAATAAAAGTATTTTCAGGCCCTTAAGGACCACACTGAAGGACAACATAGCCCTAGTTAACCAAACAAGACTCTGTCTAATTATACCCGTCAATGAAGGTATTCCATTCCTAAAAATAAATATTTATTTTCATTTTTTATATATATTCCGTACAAGCAGTTACCCTAGGAAAGGGTGTCCATCAATTGAAAGGAAATTGGACTAGGATAAGTAGAATTTACTGCTGAAACAGCCATGTTTTAAGATGTTTTTTAAATTGGCTGTGATAAAAACAAGAGATGGTTGGAAGTAGGTAGAAAAGTCCAATATTTAGCAGTCAAATAAGATAAAGAAACAACTGTCGGCATTGAATCCTGGGGAAAACTGCCAAAAGAAGTTTAGCTAAGCATAGGGCTTGACTCTACTGTGGTCTGTAGAATTTTACCATTCTGACAGCAAAAGTCTTGAATGTTGTAATTCATATGATCAAAAACAGTCTACACTTAAGGAATCTGTCTCAGAGAGTAACAGCTTCTCTGCAGAGATGTCTTCCCAATGTCTTTCTAAGAAGCGGATTAGCAATACAAACGGACAACATATTTCCATATGCGGTCTATCTATACAAATACTGAGAAAGTAGATTAATCAGGTGCTTCAAATGTTGTGCAAAACAATACACTTCTACCAAAATTTCTTAATTTAAAAATTATACCAAATAGATGTATAACTTTTTCTGCATTCAGTGGATTGTTCACAATTATCACCTCGTTTTCTTCTATTACAGGGGTCCAATCCTGCTTTTGCAGGTAAAAAACCTATCTAGGTAAGACTGGCAAAAGGATAGCTGTATGATAACCCACCTGAAGCCACTCCGAAGGGCGATTCGTCGCAGCCGTCCAGGCGTTGGTCTTGCCAAGTTTGTCCAGACGAGCATAGTGTGGGTACCAGGTGAAGGCGTCAATCCCCCATGTCTTGAAAACACTGGACGCTGTGATCTGCTTATCGGAAATCAGGTGTGATTTCATGCCCAGTGGCTCAGAGCAACCTGCCGTGTTGAAATACACTGTAACACAACGGTTCACAGAGAACAGAGGTGGTGAAAGGGAAGAGTACAGAGTCGGGTTCCATTGCAGCAAGCACAATGGAGGCGCAGCAGTGGTAACAGTTATGATTCACACTCGAAGGCTGAAGTGCAATCAGCTCGCATGCTAAGCAGTACACCCACCAGCTGACAAACAACAAACTGATCTTTGGTAGAGAAAAACCCACTGAGAGCAACAAAATAATATTTTTTCATTGCATTTCATCTACATGGTTGTTTTCTCTATTGAGCTACTGAATTTTTGCATATAGAATAATTCTGATTGTACTATGAGAAGATCAAGACGCGTGTTGGGTTTGGCCTTCTGCAATTTAAGGCAACAGACTTGTAGAAAGGCAGAAGGAAGTCTGCTAAATAAGGATTTGTCATACAGGAAAACCTTTGAGAATAAATTGATATACATATATATATATATATATATATATATATATATATATATATATATATATATATATACACATACATATATATACATACATATATATACATACATACATCCTATCACGCCTTTACACCATCCGTCGCTCCTCTTAGCCTTGGGTGCCTCCTTCACGCACGGTGAGATGCGTAATATATGCCAACACACACGGTCCACACTCGCAGGTCCGTTCCACAATGAAGGGCACACTCAGCAATTACTCCGTCGTTTTAATGCCAAGGTTTATTATTTTTGGCGCTGCATAATCAAATCAACAAACGCGTTTCGGCGATCCCGCCTTCGTCAGTACATACATACATACACACATACACATACAGGATATTTTACACTAGGTCCCTTTTAAGGTTAATTTGCACTTCAAAGCATTCTGGATGTACTTGAAAAACAGAGCCAAATGATTGAAAATGCTATAGTGTGGATCTCGCACTCGAAAAGCAATGTTTCAGCAACCTTTTGGTACTCTCAGGGGTTTTAGTGTTTAATGAAGCACTGCAATCCAAAAGCATGCATATTGATAAACCAATCACATGATTAGCCTAACAACATTTAGTTCTTGAACACTGAGAGCTCAAGCTAGTCACCCTAAGTGAAGAACCTGAAATGATCTCATACTGGCGTTCCATGGGCAGGGTTGCATTCTCCAAAAACTGTAGTGTTCTAGTTCTTGAGTGCTATCTAAGACAGCAACTTACATTTCACTAATCTACTTAATATCAAAATGCTGTTTGAAGAAACCAACTGCTATGGAAGACAAATTCCAGAGTCCTTGATAAAGAAATATTAGAAATGTTATAATCAAACTGTTCAATCTAGCCATGTTATAAGAGCATGGGAGATGGAGTCGCTATGTGTATTAACCAACCTGTAAAAAGTAATCATTGATGGAGAAATTTTTGTGGGCGCAATTTATTATTATTAATGGTTACCAGATCTTCATTATTCACTCTTTAGTCTTGGTTACAAAGACAATCGTCATCATACGTTTATGTGATTTGCAATGCCTGAGGTGGTTGAATTTCATGTAGAGCACATAGAATTCTGAATCAAGGATGCAGGTACCTAGGGTGAATCGAGCTTTATTCCATACACATTTGACAAATCATCGAGAGCAGCTTGAAGTAGGTTTCATTGTCAAACAAGGTTCATGAGGAGACCAGTGCAGGAGCATAAGGTACCGGATCCCAAGAGGCCTATTTAAGTATCTCCAGACCCCTACACAGAAAACATGGAGGTCTAGTGACCTAAAATGCTTGAGGATGGCAGAAGTGATATAATGCACATTAAGATCTGTGTGGCATCATTGGATGGTCTACTTCTCGCCTTCATCCCTTCTCAACAGCCACCCGTTTGCTCAACAGTCGCCAATTTGTTGCGAATGGGCTGAGAGAAGGGCACGAGAGGAAACTGCAGAAAGTAAAGAAGTTTGTTTTTTGTTCCTGCAGCTGCCTTCATGAACGCTGAAACTAGGGCTGGGGGCGTAACACATGCCCCTGTAGGCCCAGGGTGGCTCCAACTCTTCAGCTGAGATACAGGAGCCCTATCGTTTAGCACTGAATATCTATACTAGAGCTGAAAAACGTAGTGAGAGGTGTTCCATTGGCAAGCTGTTGCTACACCTTGAAGGACAATCTTACAAGAACACAATGTCAATACTGTTGAGCTATATGCCACATCTTTGAACTGCACAAGTTTAAAAACACCCATCAATGATCAGATTCATTGGGATGTCCTTCCTTACTCTAGGTCCTTATGGACATTGAGAGTGACTAAGACCCCGATGCAGCTGTACTCTGCTCCTCTATGAAAGATGGGGGCTGTACTTTGCGGACCTACCAGACACACAGATCACCATATTCACAAATTTCTGCCTGCCTGATGGAGATCTGTATGCTTACAGGGGAGCTGTGCCTTGGTAGGTCCATTGAAGGCCAAATAGATTTCTGACCAGCTTCCATGTTTCATGCGGTGTCAGTAAGGGGAAGTTTGTTTGGTTTAAACAAAAGCTAATGAACTTGACCCCCTAGGAGTTCTCAGTGGGTGCAGGAGTCGCAAACTATTTTTCTCATGTGAACCACCAGGTATCTTTCAGCCGAATCCAAAAAAAGTACATTAAAACTTCCACCTTAAAGATTACAGATGGTCTGAGGTATTTATACCGAAGGCCTGAAATTAGATTCTACAAAAGTGGACTGACCATTTGGTGCACAGGACCAAACACTGCCATGTTTATGGTGGAGTACCCTGTCCACCAAACTCTAAACGAGGCCAGCTGTCTCTAGTCATGGACGTTTCACCTTCAAATCATTGTTTACAGGTGTGTTCGTCTACTCAGTTCAATGAATGAAAAACAAGACTACAACACCCACAGTATACTGAGCTTCTAAACGAAACGCCTTAACTGCAAACAGTATCCGTAATGCGATGGAGGAAAGGGGGTCACCCAAGGACTCCTTCGAGTGTTCTCTGTACAGCAAGAGCACTTTCCCTCATGGGATTTCACAGCCGACATCTGCCTCAATCAGGTTAAGTGATGGTCCTCGGTTTCAGGTAGAATTTGTAAATTAAGCCATTTAAGCTGGACCAAAAAAAAGCTGGTTTTCCTATGCACCAACGTTTTGCAGAAACTTCTATTTATCTTCAGAACAAAGCCTACATTTCCACTGAATGGATTGTTTAATGTGTGCTTTCTATTATCTTGCAAGATCTAACAATACATCCAACATATTTATCAGGAACATCTAACGCCCTCAGAGATATAGTGGCACCCAACTCCTTCAAATACCCACGCAGGTCATTAAGAATTTAAATAAAGTGACAAAGGTCTCTGCACCTCTGCCTGACCCTTTCTCACAGGTCAGGCCTGGGAGCATAAACATTTGGAGATCGATCTCATCTTTGCATAATTCTCTCTGTGTAGGAGTTGAAATTCTTCTAGTGAGTGGTGGAAGACTGAAAATGGATTCATCTCAACATTTCCATAAGAAAGCGTATAATAGGGATAATTTTTACTTTATTTTGAAGGCACATTAGCTATACATATGATGTAAAATTTGGTGACCTGGTGTTTCTATTAATTGTTTTCATTATAATTTCAAAAGTTATTTTACCACAGTATAAATATTATTTTACCACAGTTTATATTTTAATAGTTAAAGATGAATTTATTTCACCACAGAAGAATATACTCGGTGTGTAGTTAAAATAAAATGTGTTCCTCATTCCATGATGATCATGTACATTAAAAAAAAGAAGAAAAAAAAGATGTTATATATATATAAAAATCAAACATAGGTATATTTATGCAATGTATAATTTAGGTGTATCTGGCTTTGTAACTTTGGTTATGTACATATGCACGTGTGCATCAATATGGGTTTATCCCTTTTGTAAGGATGTAACTGCTTACAGGTGTATGTAGATATGTATTTATGAAAATTTAATGTGTATATACATATATGAAACTTGGCTAGAAAAACAGACATTTGAAGGTGAGCAGATTCAGTGTCATTGGTGTTGAAGGGTGTTCTATATAGGAGCTGATCACCACCTAAACTTGGGAACTACCCAGAGTTCTCTGCTTCTTTTTTGCATTATTTCTGTGGCACTCTAAGCATGAAAGGGTATTGTTTTGACTTGTTCTAGATGCCCCCTTGTGTCTGGACAAAACTAAACCTCTCTGAAGAGCTATAATGATAGCGAAATACATGTCAGGGGTTACTTGTAATCATTCCAGGTTGGCTTGGATGGTATTTTATCATTCCAAAGCTGTAACACTGCGCCTGTAGAGGTAAAAGGTTTTCGTCCTTTCTAGCTTGACGTGGCTGTCACTGTGCTAATTATGTATACCACAATAAATGTGTGCTTATGCTTTACATGTATATGCATGTCAGAGTGTATAGATAACATATGTATAAGCATCTGTATAAGAGTCTTTATGCATCTTTGCATGAAAATACATCTATATATCAGAATAGGTAAATATGATTATAGGGTAAGTTTGTGTACCTATGCATATTTCTATAACTATATAGTTAAATATTAAGAAATAAAATAATCTAAATTCTATCATGACAAAATATTTATGTCCGGTTATGTAGATTGGGGTTGTCTATTTACATATGGGTATGTATGTAAGTTTATGCTTCAGTTTTTAAGGATATGTATATATATATATATATATATATATATATATATATATATATATATATATATATATATATATATATATATATATATATATATATATAGACGATCCATCATCTCTGCCACCGCCGAGAATATATATATATATGTAGCTATTGAGTTAAAGAATTAAAATAAAATACATTCTATCTATATTTAAGCACAAAATAAATGTGTGTATCTGATCATATTAGTGCATGTATACGGCTATGTAAAAAGGTTAATGCGTTGTACAGATATATCACTAACTATCGTGTGCATGTATCTGTATATATTGAGATATATATGCATGTCTACATTTAAATATATGGAAATCCACCTATTCCTTTCATTCGACTCCCTTCAACACACTAGATTAAATGCTTGAGATGTTAAGAGCTCAAACGTAACTCAACTAATGCTACAAGGAAAAGGAAGCACATTTTATTAACCTATTACCATCTAACCTTGGGCTACCTAGCAGCCTACTACTCACCACAAATCACTTCATCACCTCTTCGGGGGTAGTAAGCGCTATATAAATAAAATTTGAAGGATTACTGATTTAACTCCCTATACTAATATTATTTTTTTATAGCTATCGAACATGATTTTTGAGAAAAAAGACCGAGTAAAAGAAGTTTAGTGCGGTGGATGATTTTCGACATGTTTAAATGCTCATAACTTCCATAAAACGGCTGTAAGTGTTGAATTTGTCAAAAGTTGGCAGGTTTTGTCATGATTTTCCAAGGTTGACTGTTGGAAATACTTTCTGTGCATTGCAGTTCTGCACGCTGCCACAAAGCGTCGCTCGGGAGTTAGGACACAGATATGAATGATAGGGAAGCAGAACTATCACTTGAAGAGATAACAAAGGAGGCACACGTTCATCGCTTACTAACCAACCCAAGTTTTGAACAAAGTATTGGTAAGTTCACTGAAATATATTTAAAATCCTGTCTACCTCCAGCACAACCTTCAACTGCAAACCTTAAATATAGATGTCCCTTTGTTTTATTAAATCAACTGTGTCGCATAATGCTGTATTACAGAGAGGGGTGACCTGTCCCTCTTTTGAATTAAAAATATTCCTCAACTGAAATTTACAAAGGTAAGTTAAAGGTGTGTGCGTTTTTTAGGAGAGGTGTTTGTGACAAACAGAGATACAGAAGTGCTGGTACTCAGGGCTTCATTTGTAAAATAAGTGCTGGTGCCCCAAACCTGCTCCGAAGCCCGCGGTCGGTGCTATTAAATGTCAGCCGAACACCAAGGCTGGGTAGTCCTGAATCCACTTCGGATCTCTTTAATTCACTCCCAGCCCTTTTATCTCACTCTTGCAGGTTCCTGCTTTCTCCCTTGGTGACGCATTTTGTCTTTCTTTTCCTCCATCTTTCTGCGGGTTTCCCTCTCTTGCTCTTTATTAAGGCCTGATGAGGAAGAATAAGTACTGGTTCTCGAAGAGTAGTGCTGGTGGTCCCTCACCACTGGCTCAAATTAAGCACAGCTAGTATGCTCAATCCATAGTACTTATTTGCTCTTGAGGAGTGTGGACTCGCTCCCATTAAGTCAATTTCTGCAGAGTGCTGGTACACTCCCTTTCAAATTAAAGCGCAGTCGTTCAGTACTGGACAATACCTGCGCATTTAAAGTACTGCCTGACTAACACATCAAAGGTCGGAGTCAAACCCAATGCCCGACGCGTCAGAGCACTCGCCATATAAGGGACTGCTCTGTACATGTCGGAGACCCAGCAGTGGCGTCAAGTAAATTGATGGGGGCACCTGCAGAATGGGAAGAGGAGCCCCAAGTCTCCAATGTCTCACAGATATTAATTAGCCTTTGGCAGAATGACCCCTCCCCCCACACACACCCCGAAGGGGGTTTAAGGGGCCTGTTTTACACCCCCGATACCCAGTTATGGGTGCGGTGTGGTGGAGAGTGATTGGTGTAAGTCTGAGAGATAAAGCAGCCTCAGCTGCGTCACATCTGCAGGTAAGACTACAACTGTTTCATGGGACCCAACATGTACCCTGGAAATAAGGCTTCACTTGTACTTTCAAGTACCAAGGGATGTCTGACTTGCGCCAGTCCACTCGAAAAACCTCCAAGTTACTACCACTCACTCCTGAACAAACTGGTAACCCTGCTGACTCCATATGCTTATTTTATGTACAATGTTTATACTTAGTTCTTACTCTAACACACCCGGAAGTAGTGAAAAGCAGCAGGCACATGGAGAATACTGTAGTCCAACTACACAAGAAGGTGAAGGCAGAGCTCCCTGCTGTACAGCCAAGACCTGAAGCTCCTGATTTGCTGGCAGGGAACACCTGTCCGAACTTTTGGGGCTGATAGGGCTTGAAGTGCAGTGTAAGGGCACCCTCCGTGGGGCCTAGAGAGTCAGTGGAACCTCCCAGCCCACTCCCCAATGTCCTCATGAATGGGTGGCAAAAATATCATCACCATTGGCGTGTCAGTAGGTGGCAAAAATTATAGTCCATCTTCATCTTTTAATTGCTCTTTGTTAAGTTTTGATTTTTAGATACATATGTGAAGCACCTTCTTATTGTTCTCAGTGTAACATTATGGAAATCTAGAATGCTATGCAGGCCTAATCTACTATGCAAGGGCACTCGGCATGCAGGGCCGCTTTATTCCTCATTCTGAATACAGGCGCTCTCTCATGTACTACAGGAAGGGTCAGGAAGCCATTTTACAAGGCAAACAACTACAGGCCCTAAAGTCAGAGGACTGTTGACCAATATTAAGAGCAAACTGGCAAAGGGCTTTTCAGCTATATAAGTTCATTTACATCCAAAAAGTACGACATTTGTGCATGGCAGGAATTCAGGGAAGAAATTGTGGAAGGGGTAAATACATTTACTACAGCATATTGCTCCACCAGGACTGCAGAATAAGGCATGATTAGTGGCAGTGCTTAATTTGAGCCAGTGGTTTTGTGGAATTTTAGTTTATGAACTGAACATCATCTGCGCCATCTTGCCCATTCCTCAGACTCACGTATGAACATACACGACAGCCATTTTAGGTACCATGGTCTCCCTGCTCACGATCGATCATCAGCACACTTCCCTGACCCTGCAAGCCTCCCCCATGCACCCTGGCTGCCCCCGCTCTCACATGCACAAGTCATGACCTCCCCTTCCACATGACTGTCTCTGGAAATCACACCCTGCGCCTGACCAACACCTCCTTTGCTTCCATGAATACCCCTCTTTTGATGACCCCTTCCTCTGAGCTCGATTGTCTGTATCCTCAGGACAAGGGATGACCAGCGGTTCGTACAGTTTATTGCCCACTACTGTATGCACTCGACCCTTTTCAAAGGAGCTACTATTGATCATGACCTCCTCACCCCTTGAGATTCGATCAGGCGCACACATTCCAAAGGAATCGGCGAAACACTCAGCTGCGTGATAGCCCCCTCCTGTTGTATGGGGAGTGAGGACCTCTACTGTAGCCACGTGTTGGAATAAGCCGGAACTGGGGGGGTGGGGGGTACCGAGGATGTCATCTTTCGCTACTTCACAATGTCTTTATTGTAATAAAGAATGGTCACATGTCGTAAACCAGTGTATAAAAGGCCAGGTCTCAGAGAGGCTGTCAGAGAGCACCTCGAGACGATACCTTGTTGTCCGATCTGATGTGTTCTGCTCCGTCGGAATAAAACGTGTTTCCTGTCTTCCTGTCTCCAGCGCCTGCCTCTTTATTTGATTATCTTCATAAGGTATTAGAGGCGTTTAACGCCGGGCAAAATTACTTAAGAAACATCGACTAAATCGCCTGACCATTTTTGCTGACCTTCTTCAATTGGCGTCCCAAACGTGGGGCCCATCAGCGACACGTGGATCCGGTGGGAGAGGTCCCAACGACAGAGTGAACGACTGCAACGATCGGAAGAGCTCCTGTCCTATAGACCCTCGTCTGACAGCCGATCATCTGAACTTCACTGGTTCTGAGCAGACCTCTCCCCGAGTGATCTTCGGTCCTGACTGGGAACCATCAGGAGTGCCACGGTAGCAGCAGAGAGTAGAGGACGATCGGGCGCTGGAAGCGGAAGACGAGAAACTGTCCATACGGTCCGGGTAAGGTCGTGTAACACGACAAACTAAGAAATATTTGATTGTTTGATTAGAAAATACTAGTATTACTCTCCGAATTGTTGGTGGAGATTCTCTGTCTGCAAACTGAGAGGGATAAAAGTATTCTCTCTTCCTTTGCATGCAGCGAAGGGTAGGTAACGCAGGCTTTTGCCCCCGTTGTAATCCGTCGTGCCTATCTTTTCTCCCCCACTGATTGATTGTTTGCCCGAACATTGTTTGTTCGAGGATTGTTTTTCTCGAGAATTCTCTGTCTACAAACGGGGAAGGGTAAAAAGTATTCTGTCCTCCTTTGCAGATAGTGAAGAATAGGTAACGCAGGCTTTTGCCCCCGTTGTAACCCGTCGTGCCTATTTCTTTCTCGCCACTGATTGTTTGATTGAACGAACATTAATTGTTCGATATTGGTTCTCTCTTTGGGTATTCCCTATTTGCGAATACTGTAGAATAGAAAATTCTGTCTAGTCTTCGCGAAGTAGTGAAGGATAGGTAGTGCAGACTTTTGTCCCCGTTGTAACCCGTCATGCCTATCTTCTACCCATTGGTCAGTAGTTGGATCAGCCCGGACCGCTTATTAGAGATGAACCATCCAGCTCCATTGGAAGGCACCCCTAATAAGGACATGTTCACTAAACAAGGACTAGTCGCTATAGCTTATAGTAAGTTATGGCATAAATATACGAAAAAGGACCCCAAAAGTCAGTGGCCACTGATAGGTTCCTTTGATGATCATAAAATAAAAGCGCTAGAAGCAGCTGTTAGAATAAATAAGGTAACACCCACTATGCTCGATAGTATCGGCATGTGGCGCAAAGAAGCAGAGCAACGAAGAAAAAGAGAAGAAACAAAAATAGGGAAAGAATTACGAAAGGCAGCCCACCTGGCAGCGAAGGAACTAGATGAAGAGATAAAAAGGAGAGAGGAAGTTAGACAAACGCAAGAATCAGGGTCGACAGGCCAATGCCCTGTTAGGACCCCCTCTACGCTCTACCCAGAGATGCCCTCCAAACAACGGGCAAACGACGAGTTACTGCTAGGTCCTCCGATCATCTACATGCCCCCTCCTTATGCCCCCTGCCAGCCACTGGCACAGCACCTGCCAGTTCTGAGTTCGGGCGAGGGTGACTCTAGCGCTAGTGCCCCGGCCCTTACGGCCTTCGTACCGGCCACATCGGTAACAACATCAGATGAACTCGAGACTAGCAAGCAGCTAACGGCAAGACCAAATAGGTTGAGCAAAGATGAGCGGGATGGGATTGATAAGATAGCAAAAACACTGGTAGAACGGAAAGAGAGCGAAGAATATGCGATGGATATGTACAATTCACATGCCGGTAGCCACAAACGGCATTTCATTTTACGGTTCAGCTACCACACCCTGAACGCATATGAGGATAGGTATCAAACTAAGGGTCCTGCTAAGCTGACGGCTCTATATAGAAAGATCGATGTTGGAGATGGGACTGAGCATGATGTGACGGACCTCTTCATGCAAACGCTTGAGGTCTTCCGCCACCTCACTGAACAGAAACCAGAGGTCAAGATCACAGTCTCTGAAGCGGCTGAGCCCCCGTTAGAAGTAGCCAACACTATGATGCCTATCAGAGAAGCCGCCCCCTACTGGGTTCCCCCAAGAGGTCAGGGAACAAACGATGATATTAACCACGCAGATGCAAAAGGGAGGGTTGTGTACAACTGGGTTTATCAACCATGGGATCGACAAGATATTTTAACCTTTAGGCAAACCCTGCCCGATTTAAGAAAGAACCCGACAGCATTTTATACCGAACTAAGTACAGCCTTGGGCTCAACCATAATGACTCTAGCGGACATTGATTTGTTTTTTGGGTTATGTCTGCCGGCTGACGTGTGGAAGCAAATCCGGAAGGCCAACCACACAGATCTGTTCGGACACACCTGGAATCAACTCGGTGAACTAGATAGGCAGCGAGAGCCCGGTAAGAAACCTGTAAAAGACATACTGGAACTCCCGGACAAAATAGTGCAGAACTTAAAGACATTGATCCCAGAGAGAAAGGTAGACTGGTCGATAGTCACGGCTTGCCGTCAGAAACCCCAGGAAGACGTATCAGAGTATTTCTCCCGATTTGAGACAGTGTTCTCCGATTACAGTGGCCAAGACATGACCACCGCAACCGGACAGCACCTATTCGTGCAAAACTACGTATAGGGGCTATTACAAGAGGTCTCCCAGAAGTTACAGACGAGCGAGAGTAGTTGGGGGGCCTCCAAACCTGCAGCTATTCTTCAGATGGCTCAGTATTACGAACACCAAAGGAACGAGAACGAGAGGGCGACTGAGAGAAAGAAAAAGGACTTAAAAGAACGAGTGATGATTGCTCAATTACAGGGAGTGACTAGAGGAAGGGAGCAGTATAGGAGAAACTACCGGTCGAATGCCCCTAGAAATCCACCCCCTAGAGACCGTACACCCACACCCGGCGCTCCACGAACAGACCTCGATGAGAACCAGTGTGCGTTTTGCAAAGGATTTGGCCACTGGAAGTCTCAATGCCCGGTCCTCCGAGAAGCGATTAAGAATAACGAGACAAGGGACATGGCAAATGGCCCCAGGACAAGAGGGCAGGGACGAGGGCACACCCACGACACCCACAGTAACCAACCTGACAGACCGAACACATTTGACCGCCCCCGACAGAATCAGTGCCAACAGTCCGGCTGCGACAATGCTCACGACTTTGCATAGGACTGCCAAGGGCGAGGGAGGGATCCAGTCGAGCTCTGTGTTGACCAGCAAGGTCCTTACGTCACCGCTAAGGTCCTGGGTACAAAGTCTCCATTTTTGGTAGACACTGGAGCGACACGTAGTGTATTATCAAAGCGACTGATTCCAAGGGCACCCTTGTCTGGCTCACACATTACATCGATAGGTTTCGATGGAACGCCCTCCACTAATCCCCTGTCTGTACCTATCTCCTTTGACCTAGGAAACAACCCCACGGACACAACATTTCTGCTCTCCTCCAACTCCCCTGACGCCATTATGGGTATTGACTTACTAAAACATTTCCGAGCTACTATTAGGTGTTCCCCAGATGGAGTCCGAGTCATCCTGTACGACAACCCAAGCATGTCCAGATCCTGCCCCGCACGACATATGTACTCTATCACTGATGCTGACCTAACCTTGCTTGACACCCTACCCCTGTACCTGTGGGCCAGAAACGACTCGGATGTAGGACGAATGATGATCGATCCTGTGCACATAATTGTTCGACCAGACGCCATATTCCCGAAACTCCCACAGTACCGGATATCGCCCGAAGGCGAGAAGGCATTGGTAGCGATTATTCAGTCCCTGGTAGATGCAGGAGTGGTAGAGGAAGTGGTTAGTAATGTTTGCAACAGCCCTATCCTACCCATTGTTAAGAAGCAAGGTGAGGGAGATGAGAAAGCGTACCGCTTCATCATCGACCTGCGAGAAGTCAACAAAGTGGTAGTGCCACAGTACCCCGTAGTCTCAGACATCACCACCATTCTGACCCTCATCCCGTCCACTGCCACCACCTTCACCATTATTGATCTCAAGAATGCATTTTTCTCTATCCCCATCCATCCAGACAGCCGTTATCTCTTCGGCTTCACCTTACAAAACCGTTCGTATCGATTTTGTAGAGTTCACCAGGGCTACACTGAAAGTCCCAGCATCTACAGCCAGGCCCTCAAAAGACAGCTGGACGCCGTCCAGCTACCAGATGGAGTGGTGTTATTCCAATATGTCGATGATATCCTTTTGGCGGCCGACACCACTCCTCTTGCAATCACAGCCACTATCCAACTCTTGCACTTTCTTGCGGAGAATGGCCACAAAGTCTCCAAAAAGAAACTGCAGTTCTGCCAACCTCAAGTGACATACCTAGGCCATCTCCTGTCCAAAGAGGGGAGGAAACTTACACCCGACAGAATCCAAACCATCCTAGACACCCCCATCCCAAAAACACAGAAGCAAGTCCGTTCATTGGTGGGCCTTACCTCCTTTTGCCGACAATGGTTACCAAATTTCAGTCTCATCATAAAACCCCTACTTTCCCTGTTGGCCAAAGATGTTCCCTTCCCACTCCCTTGGACCCCCGAATGCCAAGCGTCCTTTATGGAGTTGCGGGATGCCCTTTGCTCGGCACCCGTCCTAGGAACACCAGATTACTCCAAGCCCTTCTCTCTCTTCACTCACGAAAGGGAGGGATGTGCATTGTCTGTTCTAACTCAGCCCATCGGCTCCAAACAACGCCCTTGTGCCTATTTCTCTGCCACTCTTGACCCAGTCGCCAGAGCTTTACCTGCCTGTCTTCGAGCAGTAGCCACCGCTGCTGTCTCTATCCGTCAGAGTGAGGGAATTGTACTTTCAAACTCTCTCACGGTGTTAGTACCCCACGCAGTTGACACCCTTTTGAACCAGACCAAGACTCAACACCTGACTAGTGCACGACTGACGGGATACGAATTGACTCTACTTGCACCCCATATCACTCTTAAGAGATGCACGACTTTGAATCCTGCTACACTGCTGCCCTTGCCTGAAAATGACCCCGATGTGCCCCCTATACACGACTGTGTGACCCTCACGGACGAACAGACCAGAAGTAGAATTGACCTTAGAGACACTGCTTTGACAGACCCTGATGGAGAACTATGGGTAGACGGTTCTTGTATCAAACTCCCAGACGGCACCACCTCAGCTGCCTATGTGGTGACGACAGCCCGAACAGTAGTTGAAACCGCCCGCATCACACAACGATCCGCACAGGCGGCAGAGCTAATTGCCCTCACACGAGCATGTATCATAGCAGCAGGAACCACGGTGAACATTTACACGGACAGCCAGTATGCCTTCGGGGTGGTTCATCATTTTGGGCTCTTGTGGAGGGAAAGGGGATTCCTGACGTCTCACGGCACGCCCATCCTTCACGGAGATCTAGTCTCCGCCCTGATTGAAGCAGTTCTCCTCCCCAAACGATTAGCAGTGATCAAATGTCAGGCACACAAGAAGGTGACGGACTTAGTTGGACAGGGAAACGCACTGGCCGACATCACTGCCCGAACCACAGCTGAGAATAGGACGACGACACGCATGTATGTGACCAGGTCACAAGCAGAAAAATGGACTGACGCTAGGGAAACGATTAGGGACATCCAGTCGGCCAGCACACCTCACGAACAGACTGAGTGGGCACGGGTGGGTTTAAAGGACGACGAAGGCTGCTGGTGGACAAAAGACACAAACAAGTGGTTGCTGCCTGACTCATACTTGATCCCCATACTGACTATGGCACACTCCCCTGCACACATAGGTTCTGCCCCCATGATTGAACTCATTTCCAAAGTCTGGCACAACAACAAAATCCCCGACTCAGCCAAACGCCTGGTCCAGCAGTGCCTTATCTGCCTACAACACAACCCCGGGAAAGGAACTGTGGTACCCCGGGGAGGGTTTGGGACCCCCAACCACCCATTTGAAGTCCTTCAGATGGATTACATCCAGCTGGAGAGATGCCAAGGCTTGAAGTATGTACTAGTCATTGTATGCGCCTTGAGCAAATGGGTGGAAGCCTATCCAACCTGTGATAACACAGCCATGACTACTGCCAAAGTACTACTGAAAGAGTTTTTCCCTCGTTACGGCCTTTGTCGAATTTTATGGAGCGACAATGGCCCCCACTTCATAGCTGAAGTTATCCAACTAATCTTGAAAGGGCTGGGGGTAAAGCAAAGGTTCCATGCGGTCTTCCATCCCCAATCCGCTGGCCTAGTTGAGCGACACAATGCTACACTGAAACTGTCAAAGAAAGTGGCCACCACAGGACTCAAGTGGCCAGATGCCCTCCCACTGGCATTGCTATCGATGCGCTCCACTCCCACTAAGCACCACTTGACCCCCTACGAGGTGGTGTTTGGGCGACCAATGAACCTCTGGACTGCCCCCAAACCAACCTCCATTCACGACGTCCCCGACGTCCTGCTGTCAGATTATTTGTGCAAATTAACTAAAACGTTGTCTGTCATTCATCAACAGGTGCAGCAGGCCATCCCCGATGCTTCCAGGGGCCCCGGTCACGATATCCAACCGGGAGATTATGTTCTAGTCCGGAACTTTCAACGGGCGAAGAGTCTGGAACCCCGGTGGACGGGCCCCTGGCAAGTACTGATCACCACTAGGACGGCTCTTCGAGTGGTGGGAAAAAGGCACTGGCTGCACGCCCATCATTGCAAGAAAGTCTCCTCGACCCTGGCCACGACAGAAAACGTCGACACCCAAGAAGAGCTCCTGAACAAAGACCGGCCATCACTGAACTGCTATCCTGATACCGAGGCACTTGAACTTGCTAAATTCTCTGATCCCACTGTGCCATCCCGGGAAGGGTATTTCCTGCGTCGAAAGGGGGGAGCTTCGGCTAAGTAGACCACGGACTAAGTTAAAATCTCAGAACGGTGGCCTAAAACAACCAAGGGTCACCCAGAGAGAAGCTAAACAAAGTCTGTGGTTCTGCCCACTACCGAGCACCTTGAAGATGATGGAAGCGCCAGACAAGAAGATGATGGAAGCGCCAGATAAGAAGATGATGGACACAACCGGAAATACCCACTACAGGAACCCAAAGACTGACAATTTGCACAAATCAAAGACAATCGCCTTCTTCATCCTCTTCCTCTTTTGCCTCCTCCTCATGACTTCCTTCTGGATCTTGGAGGACAGCACACCCGCTCACCAGATATTGCTGACCACTGCACAGCCAACCACCATGAAAGAACATCACCTGATCTCCCTTTCGCCTCAGCTCCGAGAAAGGCGTAAGGAGTTCTGGAACAATTCCTTCGTGCAACTGTTGCACCAGCACAACCTTGCTACAAATGCCACGAACTGCTGGATCTGCGGGTTGCTCCCGCATGCCACTGAATACTCCATACCTTTCATCCCTTCTCCTTTCTCAGTTCACGGCTCCTGCCTCGCCTGGTTGATCCTCTTGCAGGAGAGCCACAAGGACAACGCCGCTTCTGGTCAGACAGTATCACACTTCTACTATGGGTTCTGGCTGAACAAAACAGGAGGAACGTCTGCCCCCGTTTGTCCTATGGCCTCAGGTTCCGCCTTCCTTATGAACATCCCTGCCAAAGAAAGAGTCGAAATGCAAGTGCTCCATAATCCAGCCAGACCCACCTTCTCCCACCTGCGGAAGCAAACGGCTGCCACCCTGACCGTGGCCCTGTCTGTCATCAATGTCACAGGACTCGTGTGTCTCGAAGGCCAGGGAACGCAGCTGGTGGGTCACAGTTCCTGCCGCATCACCAGAACATTGGTCTCAGTTGATCCCCCTTCCTTTGTTGCTTCTCCGAATATGTACTTTGTTTGTGGCACCAAAGCTTACACCTGGCTCCCGAAAGGTTGGAGGGGTACGTGCTACATCGCCTTCATTCTTCCTCCCACATATGTGGCCTCAGCCTACCATCACCAGCAAAAGCGCGCCGGAGACGTTGGACAAGCCGACTCCACTGGAGCACAGTTCCTGGATGCAGCGAAGGGACTTGTTCCTCTGTGGGGACCAATGGCAAACAGCCGCGCTATCCGACACCTGACTCAGGCAGTAGAAACAACCATTAACATCACGGCTGGCATCCTCGCTAACAACACGGCTGAGCTTCAGGCAGTCCGCCTGGTGGCTCTCCAAAACCGCCTTGTTCTAGATGTGATTCTGGCCGACCGTGGAGGAGCATGCCGCATCATCGGCTCCAACTGTTGCACCTACGTGCCAGATAACTCGCCTTCAGACTACAAAGCAATTGAACACCTCCACAGACTATCCTCAGAGGTTCACCAAGAGCAAGAAGGATGGTCGCTTGGAAGCTGGTTTTGGGACACTTTGAAGGACTGGGGATGGATATTGTTTACATTTATACTGATACCAGTTGTGGTACTGTGTGGGTGCTGCTTAGGTATTCAATGTCTGCCACCTTTGTGTTCACTCATTTCTAACTGTATGTGCCCTAAGACTTTGGACTTTAGAACTGAACACATGAGTCCCCTCTATGAGATAGAAATACGTGGTCTTATGGGGATAGATCCGAATTGACAAGCTGGCGAGACATGTTAAAAGGGAGGACTGTGGAATTTTAGTTTATGAACTGAACATCATCTGCGCCATCTTGCCCATTCCTCAGACTCACGTATGAACATACACGACAGCCATTTTAGGTACCATGGTCTCCCTGCTCACGATCGAACATCAGCACACTTCCCTGACCCTGCAAGCCTCCCCCATGCACCCTGGCTGCCCCCGCTCTCACATGCACAAGTCAGGACCTCCCCTTCCACATGACTGTCTCTGGAAATCACACCCTGCGCCTGACCAACACCTCCTTTGCTTCCATGAATACCCCTCTTTTGATGACCCCTTCCTCTGAGCTCGATTGTCTGTACGAACCGCTGGTCATCCCTTGGCCTGAGGATACAGTTTATTGCCCACTACTGTATGCACTCGACCCTTTTCAAAGGAGCTACTATTGATCATGACCTCCTCACCCCTTGAGATTCGATCAGGCGCACACATTCCAAAGGAATCGGCGAAACACTCCGCTGCGTGATAGCCCCCTCCTGTTGTATGGGGAGTGAGGACCTCTACTGTAGCCACTTGTTGGAATAAGCCGGAACTGGGGGGGGGGGTACCGAGGATGTCATCTTTCGCTACTTCACAATGTCTTTATTGTAATAAAGAATGGTCACATGTCGTAAACCAGTGTATAAAAGGCCAGGTCTCAGAGAGGCTGTCAGAGAGCACCTCGAGACGATACCTTGTTGTCCGATCTGATGTGTTCTGCTCCGTCGGAATAAAACGTGTTTCCTGTCTTCCTGTCTCCAGCGCCTGCCTCTTTATTTGATAATCTTCATAAGGTATTAGAGGCGTTTAACGCCGGGCAAAATTACTTAAGAAACATCGACTAAATCGCCTGACCATTTTTGCTGACCTTCTTCAGTTTCTGGTGCTCGGCACAGGCACTTAATTGTCATCACCACACTTATGACACTCTGCCACATGGTGACGCTGTTCATCTAATTAAGAGATGAGCAGAACAACGGTTGTTTATAAATACAAATACATAAAAAAATACTAATATCCGCTTTCCCAGCCATTTCTTTAGCGTTGGGGATCTAGAATAATCTGAACTGTCCCACTTGAAAGAGAGAGATGATTAGTAGTTGTTTTGAAACCGTCATTGACCGCGATGACGGAGTAATGGGTGGTGGAAGCTGCAGTGGCCTCCGGGTCAGGGCCCTGACATTTAGTGCTTAATTTGTAAAATAATGATTAGGTGGCATTCATAAACTCATTTCTGAACCTTTCCAAACCTGGAAATGACCGGAGATTTACTCCATAAAAGGATTGGAAGGGGAATTACAGAGATATGAGGACCCCCAAACTTGGAGGAGATGTAGAGGATATAGTTTTTCCACAGAGAAAAATATTTTCTCTGTGGAGAAAAAAAGAATAAAAACCGTGCCTTTGTATATGGAGATCTTGTCCTCTGTCTGGCGAAGATTTCATGCGTGCTATTGGGAATGCTAGTGAAATACAAAATGTAGTAACCCTGCAACTATTCGTAAGAGTTGCATGCCCAGATTTACTACTTTCTGTGTGAGCTGCTCCTGTTATATTTTCTTATTACTATGCAGTGACCATATGATGGCAATACAAGACGAGAAAAGGAAGAGTGTGGCCGCATAATACCACATAATCAGTGTCAACATGTGAAAATAAAAGAGCGGGATATGTCGGGGATTAATTACATATACAATGTATTCATCACAGAGACAATTATCATTGGGAGTCAAGCATAATATTCCAATAAATGAAAAACAGCAATCATGCTAAGCAATAATTACATCTACAGTACCCTAAATACACATCTATGTACTATTTTGAATAAATGAATTAACACAGAATACAAGTAGTAATATAAATAAGGGATAAAGTACTCCCTGCATACATTATAAGAATATTGCAAGTCACCAAGAATTTCTTTAGCCATATGAAGGAACGAGGCCGAAGGCTGGCTGAGTTCCTTTAAAAGGTTATGGAACTCAGATGTGACTTGCAATATCCTTATTATGTGTGCCAGGGGGTACTTAATGCCATATAATTTATGGTCACACCTTTGCCGCAAACCACTTAAACCTTGGTGTGTAGCTCTTTCATATGAAAGAACAGGTTTGCAAACATGAAGAATACAAATAATACTGCTGGTGAATAATTAAACACATCAAAAAAACTGTTAGTTATTTGCTGCAAACAGTTATTAGCAGCAGTTCAATACAAGTCAGTAAAAAAAAAAAAAAAAAAAAAAAAAAAAGGTGCACTAGCTCGGAATATGTAGAAACATGCAGACCGATTCTAGCTTTTCTCCAACTATCTAATGAGTGCATAAAAATAAAATGTTCTCTCAGTTTGTCACTGTAAGCTAAAAAATAGAGCAGAAGACAGAAAGCAATGTTCCTTTTCGTTGTTTTTAATAGCTGCTTCAGTTATACTCAGTGACTTCACCTGCCTTTCACCTCGGCTGCTGGCAGCAGGCATTGCGAGTCAGAACTGGACTGTAAAACTTATAATAGTCGAGTTCTAACATTTATAATAGAAGTCTGAGTACCTCACAAGAAGCCAGTTATAAAGAAATTAGAAACTGACGTTTTTACAGGGATTACAGAATCCCATGTATTATAGAAGGTTGTATGACGTTATAATGCATGTGTTTACCACGCATGCCGTTACAACACATATTTTTACCCTGACTTGCTGTCGGGGGTGTGCTGGATGTTGGAATAGTAGGATTTACTATTCCAACTCCAGTGTGCGCAAGAGTAGGGAAGGTGTTGAAGTTAAATCCAACACCTTATACCCCCTGCAACAAGCCATTTGAGTTGTAACGGCATGCGGGGTAAAAACATGCGTTGTAACACATGCGTTGTAACGGCTGTTTCCCATTATGGAAGCCTTACACACCATAAAAAATTGTTCTCGTCTCTCTCAAACAATTGACCCTAAACGTGCCTCAATAGTAAGACCTTTTCAAAGTCCACCTAAGAGGTAGTCAATCTGACCAGAAGAATATAGGAGAAACTCCCTTGATTTCTTTCCTCCTCCTCATCTCAATACATTGGCATACCTTAATTAGTTTTTTGGAAGACTCGCCACAGAAAAAGTCGAGGCGTTTCAGCCGTGACAATTTATGGCCTCCTCAGGACAAAAGTGAAAGCCAAAAACACATGTGCTGTGTCACGCCGGCACTCGTGAAACCGTCAAGTAGTGAACTATCGCTATTTCTTATTTCAACCCATGCTGTACATACAATGCAATGCAGGATCTTGAAACAGATATCCCGCTCAAGTAAACCAAGCTGCGATTAATCCAGAACAGAATCCAGGTGGCTATAAATTGTCACTGTTGACTGTCTCTGTGAAGGAGACTTCAAAAAATGAATTAAGATGTGCCAATGTATTGGAACAATGAGGAAGAAAGACATCAAGGTAGTTTCTCCTATATTCTCTTCAGATTGACTACCTCTTTGGTGGCCTTTGAAATAAACTTACTATTGAGGCACGCTTCGTGTCAACTGTTTGAGAGAGACAAGAGAGCAATTTTTATTGTTGTGTAAGGCTTATATATATATATATATATATATATATATATATATAATATATATATTTGACTGTGTTGTATTTTGTGTTTATTAATTTATGTAAAATTGTACATTTACGTGTATTTAGGGACTGCAGGTTACACTAGATGTCATTATTGGTTGGCATGATAGTATGCTTGATTAAAACAGGTTCCCAATGTTAATTGTCTCATTGTGATTAATACAGTTTGTACGTAATGAATCCCCGCCACATACCACTCTTCTATGATGACAACACATCATGAATAATACAAACGAGATTTCAACCTAATAGATCCTACCTTAAAGGTATGTTATAACAACCTCACTTGGTAAAACAACATTATTACCATTTCTGTTTTTTTTTTTGTTTTTTTTTAAAAAGGTAAATACGAAAAGGACGCTGTTTTTTTCTCACAGTGCATCCGCACGGGACCCGTGAAAAAACTAACGCGACAAAACTGAAGATCAATCTTGTCAACATTTGATTGGACGTTCACGCCACGAGGCGAGTTGTGGTTTTTAGAGTCGATGGGCATTTCTGAGTGCAGATGCGGCCCCAGCACCCAGGTGCCCTCTTGCAAACCACCCCTGTCCAGTCTCATGGAAAAGAGGCCGTCAAACAGCGCCCAGTGCCATGTCACTGCCTAGTGGGCCAGCGATACGATTCTAAATATGAATCCTTAAATGAGGAGTCGATTCCAGGCAGGAATTCCTGAGTCTATCTCTCTACTGAAATTATGAAAAGAGGGATCGTTTTCCCACCAAATTGTGTGTGAAATGCAACGCTGGCCAGAGGAGTCTTGTTCTTGGGGACAATACTTTACCTTAACCATCTTTAAAAACATGTACCTATTGCACACAGGGCCACTTTATAGCATATATTTAAAGGATGTGTAGGGGCTGTGTTTGGACAATAATAGAGGAAGGCTTTTCTTCCCCTGAGGGCTTCAGATAAATCTCTCATCACCTGGTGCTTAGAAAGCAGGTGCACACCTGGCTGCCGAGGGGATTTAAGACCCTTTTTTCTCGCCCCTTCATGTGGCGCAGCACAGGTGCTTGGGGCGCCCCAATGCAGGCTTATGTCTCTCAAATGTCTGCGTCACCCACGCGTTGCACCAAGGATGGGAAATCCCGTCATTGTAATTAGAGGTAAATGACACTCCTGGCGCGTGGGCGTTCCATACTGGTCAGCGCCCTTTGAACTGTGACGGCCTAAAGTCTATTAAAATGCTGTTTAGAGGTTACTGCTTGGGACCTGTTCCTTACTCCACGTGATAACAAATTAGCCCTGGAATTTGAAGGCTGGCGGAGGTGGGCACTTCAAATCACAGTCCCCACCTCAGTTAGGGAGTCTCTTCTTAAACCATATATGTGGCTCTGCTCCTGGAGCTGCGCAACTGGCCTAGAGACGGTGACATACTACAGGCGTTCTTGAAAGTAGAAAACGGCATCAGGGCAAGCTGCAGAGGATGCCGGGACTTACGTTTTTACTCCGAAGATAAAGCACCCTGTAAGGAGGCTTTCTCTTTCTGCTGGCAATAAAACACTGACTTTCACAGGTTTTTGTACCTCATTATCCTACCCTGGTAAAAATGACATTTCTTCCTGATTTTGGCCCCCATTGTTTGGAATCACGTTTGGACCCATGTGGGCCTTGACGTTTCTCTTCTCCTAATTCCACAATACACACGACAGCTCAGCAGGCGAAAGGAGAGGCTGGACGTCACCCAAATACGGTCCCCTGGCAGCCACGGCTCAGCCTTTCATGCAATCGAAAATAAACAGAACGTGGGCCTACTCTAACTGGGTGTTAAATTCTTAATACAAATCACATCTATGATTCACGTTGTGGAGCACTGTGACATAAGCAAAACAATTGTACTTTATTTTGGGAAGAGGGAAGTGTGTAGACCAATAAAAGAAGCGTTACAGTTCTCTGTAGCAAATAAATAATCTTTGTGATGCTAGGCCAATATCGAAGCAAACCAGAATCTAAAACGACTATTATTACTTGGAACCCGCATTCCAAACACCTGACCTGCGTTTATATTGTATTTGCTATTTAGCACACAGTCATTTCCAGTATTTCTGATCACCTAGTGGACATGTCCGACTGCTTCACGAATATTGTTATATTATATGCTCTTGTGGGCCTGCATTTACTGTTGAGGTGCCTGGTATTGCTACAAACATTGCCTGAAACAAGCACAAATACATTTGTTCCCACATTCCTTACAAACGACATCTATAGCGTATTTTTACAACTTCCAAACGGCCCCAATTTGCCAATGTGGGCCACTTTTTTTTAGCTATCTGATTTGCTAACGGGGGCCTCATTTATTTTGTTGCTCGGGGATATTTTTTGTCCCAGTCCGACCCTATTCTCTCCAATCAGAGGAAAGATCTTTCTGAAGTTGCAGACTTTGACTCAAGTGAGAGCTGGGTTGTCTGAAGGCCTTGTCGCCTGTCCTGTGAAACCCTTCAAAGGAAGACGCCCGACAGGGTGCAAGGAAAGGTGCTCATGCGCATGCAACAGGCAATTCAGGAGGAAAATAAAAACTGCAACAGTGACAAATTCGATCGGCATGTGGCAATTTACCATTCATTTCACAGCCCACGAGCTCGAAGCGCAGAGTGCAGGCATGGCGGCACACCACAGGGTAGATGCGTATGAACTGCACGATCAACGGAGGGTCAAACATGTTGGCCTTCATGCTGTTGTTGTCCATGTTTCCGGTGAAGACCTGCAGAGGGAACAAGGACATGCATTGCAAGTTATGGTTAAGTTAGCACATAAAGTTGTATTTATCTAATTCACAAGACGCTGGGCCCCATTTGCTATGTTGGTGCTATGGTCATAGAGTCTGTGATCCAACGAGTGCCCACCAAGTCTGTAAGAGCTTTTCTCTAAACTACTGGTTCCAGTTCAAAGCCTACGGCTTTACTGCTGCATTCAGTTCTGCACAGCAACAAGTTCAATGCTGGAGTATTGTGAGTTTCCCACCATTTCACCACCAGTACCAGACTCACTGTCTTAATGTTGGAGCTCCCCCAGCTCTTGTGTTACCGTCTTGAGGAGAGAGCACCACCACTCGCCTACCAGAACTTTAGGTAGTGTCTTAATGTGAGTGCACCACCACTGCACCCCAATACTCATAGTTGTAATGCAAGTGTGTCTTAATTACACCTCAACACCCATTTCACTTTGTAAAGTAAAAGTGCCACCATTACCTCCTCATCCACTTCCTCTTCCCAGCCCTTACAAAGCGAGCTGTGTGCAACTAGCAGACAGGCACATGCTGCCTACCTAAAATAAAAACAAAAAAACTGCTTGGGTCCCCACTAGAAGAGGCTCGACAACCATCCTCCTTCAGGTAAATAGCCAGATGCCACCAACAGCAACTTATGTTTTTTGTCTGTCTCTAGACAGACTCCCTGTCATTGCTCCATAAGGGTGGGGGGTCTTCTGTTATTATTTTACTTTTTATTTGGACCTGGTGCTTGGCAACGGTCCAGAGGTCCTTGGAAATGAAGGTTCAGTAAGACCTTGCAGGGGCGATAGGTCCAACCTGGTTCATCTTGAGAGAGCACAAGTTTGAAAAATGTATAAGTACGCCATATTTACAAGCACGTAGTTAGTTTAAACATGTTTTGCACACGAGTGTTTTATATTCAGTAGTGAAATGTATAGAATGTTAAGTAGAGTAACTATAATTATAACGGTGTGAGATTAATGTAGAAATGTTGGAATATATGTGAAAACCTCATGTTCTCATGTTAAAAGAATCATGTCCGAATTAAATGTAACTTTGAAAATCCAGTATTATGTGTAGGCCTTAGGGCAATTCACAGCAAACCTGAACGTGCTGCTAAATTAATGTGAGATAAGGTTGACATGGTTCTTCCAAATGTACTATTGAACTTAGGGTTAAAAGTATATGCTTTATAGATGTGTTATTTTAGAAACGTATGCTAGTTAAGAATGTTTGCTGTTTAAATCAAGTTAACGTTTTAAGAGTGCAGGGACCTGCTGCATGTAAATCAAGTAGGCCAGAGGAGATAATGTCATGTCGTGTAAATCGTCATGTGCTCGTTAGAGAAGAGGTCGCGAGGTGTCCAGCACCGAGCTTTGAGAGTGTTTTATGACTAAAGATATGGTAGAGTCTGGAATTTGAGGCCCACTGCAGGATGAGCTGTATGCAGGTGCGAGGGTCCTAATCAGCTCGAATGAAAGGGACTTTGTTCAGTGGCGCCTTGCGCAGGCCTGTAGGAGTTTCCAGGAATTTCAGGGGGTATCAGCGCACTGAAGAAGAAGCCTGGGAACCAAGGTCAACTATAACGAGGGTCTTCAAGAGTACCATCATGGAGTTTACCGCGCAAAGATGTACCACGTGAGGGGCGTCCCAAGGGGCGTTCCTATCAGAAATGTGATTTGGTATTAGGGAAAGAGACCCGGGAGGAGAGCAGAGCAGATGATTTTGGGAGCCTAAGGAAGCGGATGGGTAGGCAGATAGGCTGATCAGGAGAGACCCATTATCAGAGAAGAGACAAAGAGAAGTGCGTGATCTTCTTAGGAAGTCACCACGGCTGACACCTAGAGGGGTAAAGATCTTGCTAAGTAGGGATGTCACTTAGTGTAGTGTAGGGACAGACTAACCTTAATTTTCTTTTCTGTAATGACTTTGAGGTTGCAACTTGTATCCATTTTGGCAACCCTGATGGTTTTCGAGCTTGTACTTATTATTCTGTTTTTCAGACTCAGACTATTCAAAAAGTTCATGTTCATAGTGATACCGATTTATCTTCTTAATCTCATTTTGAGAAGTTTGTATCTTCAGTTATCTTTGACTTTATATTAAAACTTTAAAACTTAAATTTGGTCAGTGGTCATTTAGAGTGGTGTACGTTCTTAAATTGATTGACTTATTGCGAGATTACCTTTTACTCAAAGACAGGTACCAACGATTCAGTCGACATAGTTTGGGATTTGGTAAGATAATTAGTAACCAGTAATCCCGCGTTAGCAATCTCATCTTTTAAGGTAAGGCTTGCCCTTTTGTTTGTGATGCGGAGTCAGTCTAAGAAGCCTGTATTGTGGGTCTTGAAGAGAGGAAGGAATGTGATAAATCAGGTTTGCTTCTCCTTCCTTAAACAGCGTGTGGTGTAAGTTCCTGATTACCACTCAAAAGGTTCTCATCTCTTCCCTCAGCTTCTTGCCACTCAAATTGCGCTTCAATGGAAGTGGAGCTTAGTGGAGACGCTCTACTCTTTACTCATTTTGGATGAGAGAGAGGAGCATGTGATGTGTATCTTTTAATTGATTTCAGCACTTGTAATGATAAAAAAGGGCTCAGTGCATTATGACTTATTGATGCGACAGAGCACCATATTGGACTGGGGGACCAATCCAGGACTTCTGTGCGCTTCTAAATAAACACGTAAATGTTCTTTGATTACACCATCTGCTTTCACGGCTGAGCTGATTGTTAATACCCCAGTACTTAATAAAGGTCCGCAGACCGCTAATCAACAATTGCAGCCTGGATAACTAGGGCACTGGACTCACTAACTCCTCTGAAACCTTCTAATAGCACCCACAGTAATGTGACAGCTAATTGATTTATGGAGGAACTTCTTAGTATGAAAAAGGTGAGCAAAAGGCTAGAGCATCTGTGGTGGAGAAGCTACAAGTTAGATGTCAAAATAATAAAGAAGTAACTGCCCCCCTACTCTGAAAACTACTGAACTTATCTTTTTCTTTTTTTAAGATTGGAAATATGCGATGGTGGTTCCTCAGCTAAAGAAGCCTTCCTTGGACCCCTTTCTAACTGAGAATCTGAGACTTTCTCATTACTCCCACATTTTGCCAAGGTTTCTGAAAAATATTTCAATCAACAGCTGACACAGTTTATCGAAAGAAACAATATTCTCCATGAAACCCAATCGTGGTTTAGGTCTATGTTCAGTACGGAATCTGCTCTACTTCTGGCTTCCGAATCCCTTAGACTTACCACAGATGAAGGCAAGACAGCAGCACTGAATATTATGGAGTTAGGTATCCCATGGTCTACTACTTGAATGACTCTGGAAGCTAGGTGTGGGGGTTGTGCACTTAGCAGGATTGTGGATTTCCTCCGGTATCGCTCCTTCCATGCTTTCCAGCAGTCACACACCTCGGATATTTTCCCCCTGCAGCAAGAGGTGTCTCAGGGTTTGGCTCGAAGTCCGACCTTGTTTAACGTATGCATGTGCTCCCCGACGGAGGTAGTGGAGTGTCACGGTTTAAAGATAGTGTCATATGCTGATGACACACTGCTGATTATTACCTTGACTGAGGATGAAGTTGAAGCTGCTTCAAACTTCAAAGCATCTCTGCTCGACCTGGCAAAATGGATGGAATCCAGCTGCCCTAGACTTAACACATATAAGACGAAGTCCTTCTTGTAGGCACGCAACCATCTATTTGGACCACTAAATGGTGGCCATCTGAATTAGGCCCGATGCCTGTTTCCATATCCAAGATTTAAAAAAACTCTGGATTTGGTTTGACTCCTAGCTGACCCTTGATCATTAGATTTATACTCTTACCTGTACTTGATATCTTGAAGATACTTCACAAAATCTTAGAGCTTCTTCCGGACTCAGCAAGGAAAATGGTCATCCAGACGCTTGTAGTATTATGCTTGAATAATTGAAATATATTCTACCTTGGTGTCTCCAAGGGCAGGACAAGAATGCTGTAGAGGGTTCAGAATGCGACAGCAATTATGCCTCTGAATATCACAAGAAGCTCCTCTATTGGTTCTGCCCTTGCTAAACTTCACTGGCTTCCTATTCGCATAAGAGTAGCTTTTAAAGCACTATGGTTCTGCCACAGAATATTAAATCGAAAAGATCCCCGTTATCTTTTTCCCTTGGTTAAACCTTACCTGCCAAATCGTGCCTCAGATTCTCTGGGACGACCAGGCTATAGATACCCAAAACTCAAAGAGTTCATCTGGGTGGTGGCTCTTTTAGCTTCCTGGCCGCTAAGAAGTAGAACCTCATCCCTGTGGCAGGGGCGTAACACAGGCCCACGCATCCCCCGCAGTGCGGGGGGGCCCTCAAGCTCAAGAGGGCCCCCTCAGCACTGCACTTCTGCCCTGAGAGCTCCTAATAAAGTCCGGAGGGGGCCCCTCCACGTACCTGGCAGGGGGGCTCCCTCAATTATCGTTACGCCACTGCCCTGTGGACCTTAGAATGCAACCCTCTGTAGTCTTATTTTGCAAAAAGCAAAATACCTGTTTTTCACGCAATCTATGGCAAGTTAACTGCTTTGGCTGGCTCGCTGATGCTTTAAGGAGAAGCCTAGCACAGGGACACCTCGAATTGGAGTAACCAGGTGATTTACAAGCTTCTAACATAACACATGGTGTTCACATGTCTTAGATGGGATTGTTGCCTGCATGGTACAGAGGCAAGTTACCCTGTCCCGAGTGCCTGACTGCAAGTAAATCTGGATGCTGACTTTTATTTTGGCCCTGGCACCATCCTAATCTAGCATGTGTGCAGATGCCTGACCCAGAAATGCAAAGTCCAGGGTCTGTCCTGTGACCTGGAGCGGTGCAAGAAAATGCCCTCATTGTGAATAGTGGACTTCTGTCCCTGTTTAGGGTATACATCATGAAGTGATGGAGGCAGCAAACCATGTTTTGTGATTTATATTTTGAAGACATTGGATCATTTGTACTATTTACCAGTTGCATTGTGCAACCTATATTTTTTAGACTGATGAGTCTGGGGACAAGAGAAAGATTGAAACACACATCAATAAAGCCACTGCACTCACTTGAAGCTGGTACAAAAAGCCATCCTAAGACTTTGAATTGAGTTGCCTATTGAAAACTGATCAGGCTGAGCAACATGAGCCAAGCCCCTGCCTATAACCTAGTATAGAGGCGATAATAGCAGTATCCACAGCCTCAGAGCAAAGAATGCCGATTATCCGGTAGGGGAGAGACTGTAATACCTCATAATTAGCACAACCCTGACTAGTGGAATATATTTGAGTAGTATTAGAATACAATAATTTTCTTGACTTAAAAGAGAGCCACTGGCCTGGATTTTATATCATTGGGTCTGTTGTTGGCATGTTCAGTTCTGAGCTCAAGTCCCCCTCACACTACTTCCAAGAGAAGCCTGTGACTACTTGTTTTTACTACCCTCAGAGTTCAGTGAGGTAAGGGTTGTAAAAGTTTGCAGAGCCATAATTAAATAGACCCAAGGACAGCAGTGGCCAACTACCTCAACCACCATGGCGGGGACCCAAGGCCCCGTCTGACTTGTGGCCTCCCCAACGGAGTCTGACAACATGAGTCAGGACTCCATGTTTGTACTGCCTCTATTTCAATGGGTGGCAAGTTGTTGTTTTTGCACCACTGCCTTGTTTTTTCTTCCTTTCGTGATACTTTGTATTATTATGAAAAAATCTGACAAGTGTATAGAAAGGACCTCCAGTTCTGCTACAGAGAGCTCCCTTTCTGCTTCAGAGTGTAAAGCACTAACAAAGAGACTCATGTACAGCCCTCCTCCTTATTCACCTGGCAATTCAGGGACTCTTTTTTCTTGTTTCTTCCTCCTCCTCCTGGTCCTCACCTTAATACGGCTCGGAGATAAAGAAGGAGTCAGTCATCAAGATCAAGGGGAATTAGGTCAAGCACGAAGCTCTTCCATGACAATTGCCTTACCTTTGAGACAATCTTGGCCTTCCTGACACGGACCCTCAGCCCAGTCCAGTGGGGTTTATTTCACCAACATTTGGTTTGTATACATTCAATTGTAAAAAGACGCCAAACCTCATAAATGACATGATTTGGACAGAGTGGCCTTTCCTAAAATTATGTTATATCGTTTTCCCCTTGAACAGGCTGAAAATTAGTAGACTCGCTTCTGGATGCTGCACTTAACCATACTTACGCTGGTCTCCACCTCTAACACTGCAAATATTTCTCAATCACTAATCAAGGGCTTTCATCTCTGTAGCAAAAAGGTAGTGAATGTTCAGAACATCTAGCTAAGATGGAAATTTGAGCTCTTCTGTTTTTGTAACCAGAATTGATTTTGCTGGTCTTTATTCCAGAGCACTGGTTGCAGGTGCCAGAATACTGGCTCTTTGCTGGGTATCAGCCTATGACAGGAAGGCAGTGAAGTTCAAAAGTCTGCTATCAGTCCTTTTCAAGGTCCCAGGGTCTTTTGTCAAGCTCTGGATTACTTACTTCACAGAGTTTCTCAGGAAGTCAGTTCCATTTATCCACATGTTCTCAAAGATACCACTTGCACCAGTGTTTTCTCTAAATCTAAAAAGCTCAAGGTCCAATTTGCTTTAAGTCTCCCAAAAGGGAGAAAAGCTCAGATTCATTAAGGCTATGTATGCCTTTGGTCACAAGACAGGTACCAGGATCGACCCAGGATCAGTCTCATGCCACTCAACATAAAAAACATGTAAGAGATAAAAATAGATCGCTGCCTCTTTATTTCTGGTTTCCAGTATTACTCTATGTGAGGTTGTAGTAACTGACCACGCATTCAGAATTCTTTATATCTTGTCATGTAGCCCTGCTTCTAGAAGCATAGCTTGACGCACACATACAGCTATGTCTCTGACTCGCCTCTTTCCATTCTGCTCTCTAGACCACGATGGGCCTTGACAAGGATATAGATTTTTTATCCTGATTACCTACTGATTATGTCATTCAAGTATGAATGTCCAGTCGGGATGCATTTGATGGGCAACGTTCATGAGAGGCATTTTTAGAAGATGGATGGTGTCCCTTTCTATTGATTGCAAATATGTCGTCTGCTTAGAAGCACAATGCATAACCATTCAAGCAGGTGCTGCAATTAGCTCCTAGACTGCCTCTGAGCCTCCAAAGAATTGCTTCGAAACTTCCAGAGGAGCAATGCCCAGTTTTAAGACCTTATTGACATGTCTCTTGAAAGGTTTTTCTAGGGCCGACTATATTATCAAGTTGCCTGACCCCATGTGCGACCTCCATTTGGACCAACATTTTCTACAGGCTCCTCCCGTGAGCCTTTGGAATATTGTTCTCTTTAGTTGCTTTCCTTTAGGGTTTTGTTCCAATGGTTCATTACCTCTGCTATTAGATTACATGAACCGGTTAATCTGGTGTACCAGGCTCCTTAAGCCTAGGTCTTTCCAGATCCTTTCCTTTTTCAACAGGTCCATTAGTTGTGCTCAAGCCCCATTCTAGTTTTCGTTGCTCTCAGGAAATTGTATTTCATGTTTTCTTCCCCAATCTTTCTAATGCTAATGCAGGTCAACTTCATTGCCTAGATATACATCAGGCAGTTATTTAGAGCACACAGCATCCAATAGGCCGCGCCAATCTTTATTTACCAACTTCTGATCTTACATTTCATTTCAATTGGTGGCTAAGGTCAGTTATTTTTATGGTCTAAGAACCGTCTGATGATCCATTCCCAATTGGGCAGTTGTGTTTCTCCACTAGAAATATGGCTGCTTCATACGCATAGGTGATGGGTTTATCATTACAAGACATCTGGGCCAATGCTGCCAGGTCCTGGCAGCACCCTGCCTCAGCACCTACATAATGTTGTAAAATGAGAGCACTATTACTCTACCACATAACCACATAACTCAATCAGTTTTGTAATGGTAGTGCACAATCACTCAACTACAGTACACAATGTTGTTAATGAGACTACCTAGTCATCCTCATCTAAAACTTTGGGTCTTATTTACAAGAAACTGATGCATCTGTACAGATGCATCAGTTTCCCTGCAACTGCGTGCAAAATCCTTGCGCCACCATAGATGTGCCGTATTGGCGCACCATGGCACAAGAATAGACAGATGCATCAGAAATGTTGATGCATCTTTCGGCGCAAAAGTCACGCACTGCTAGAGCCGTGTCGCAAGCACGAATCAACACCAGCAATGCATGGGGAGTCCTATCCCTAATACATTGTTTCACTTCTTACGACTGCTCCAAACTGGTGTAGGATTTTGACACAGTGACGAAGTGTCGTCCTAGAAGTGGCGCAGTCAAATTTTGTAGATTTTACTGCATCTCTTCTACGAGGCTTAACCCCCTTGGGAATGCCCACCCTGAATATATTATACCTGACGCAGGGCTTTAAAAGGCGATTTATCTCCCTAGATGTGTCATGTTGTGTAAATGGGCCATAACTTGGAGCATTGTTTAGGGCGCTGCTGCGTCCCAAAAATGGACGCAACGGCAGCGCAAAAGTGTCACAGGGGGCTTGTAAATCTGCCCCTTTATTTCAGTTGTTACAACCATAAAAGTGCAAAAAATACATACAAAACTTCACAATGTAAAATTAATCCATTACTAATTAAAATGCAAGAGATACAAGCATATCAATTCCAAAAGTTAAAATGCATAATACAGTATGATAGAAAACATAGTGCAAGTCAAGTCGCTAATCGTTATTTAATCCCATAGTCTTTGATCTTTTTAGATTGTTTGTAACCGAGTAAACAATGCTGGTCCTGGTGTCAGCCTTACATATTTGCACAGCATTACTTCTATTGGTAATCCCAAATAGTCAACATAAAGGGATGATCCAGTAGGCGCGTTGCTTAGCATAGGTACTGCAAAAGAACAATAAATGCTCATCATTCTCTTCTGACATTCCACGGGGCAGAGTTTAAAAGAAGAATTGGTTAGAGTTCTTCTAGGTAGAAGAGAAAGATGCAGTAGGTAAAATCCGCAGCCTGAATTAAATAAAGAGGGACCTCTAGGACGGAACATTCACATAATTCATAAATTCTTCAAAGGAAGAGCCACATTTAAAAGACCGGTATGCATCAGTGGGACTTCCCACAGAGGCTGGGGAGATCTCGAACCCAAACCGTTGTCCCAGTAATGGTATTTGACAGAGCCTCGGGTGCTACTTGTCATTACAGAGGGAGGACAGAAAGAGCAATCCTAATTAGCCAAGTCTTAACATGAAGCACCCACGGGGATCTGAGAACTAATCAATAGGCTAACATTTCTCTCAAACACTATTTGTATGGGACAAGGTGCTCAGAGGTCCATAGCCTAACCCAATACAGCAAGAGCTTGAGCAGCACTATATCAGATATCCGTCTGATATTAACCCGTTGGCTGCGTCGAACGTTCATCTCCAGTGATGAACGTTCAAAAAACGAGTGGGGCAGCGTCGGCCAACGGACGTGCGCAGCACTACCAAGGTAGTGCACGCGACGACCGTTGGCCAACGGCAGCAGCCAATGGGTTAAGATAGTATCGTAATGAAAGTAAAGGCGTGCCCCTAGGAATCCTCAGTAGGGATCTGAGAAAAAAAAAATTCTCCTATAGATCAAGGTTTCTGCAAACCCTCAGCTCTGCTCCATAGAGCGGAGCACCACTTATTTGGGCCCTATAAATTTCCATGGCAGGTGAGATATGATATGTAGTAGTTTCAGTTGCAAAATTAACAATAGATCCAGCTCTATATTTTAGTGTCATAGAAACTTTTGATAACTGTGCAGACCAACTGTTGAAGTCTGATAGACTATACTCTGGATATACTAAATCTGGAACTGTTTATAGTTTGACTCGGTCTAGAGCCACATTCCCTCTAGCTGCCTTCCAATGGCTAAATGTGTGCGGGTGTCTCGAGTCGGCACTGAATTTGGTCCCCTTTAACTTTAGTGCAAGGGGAAAATGATCGCTCTCACAGTGATCTAGTATCTCCATATCCATCAATTCGAGCCAGTTCCTAATACTGATCATAAAGTAATCAATACTGCTATGATAGCCCACAATCTTAAATGCTGGATTGGCGTCAGGGTCCGACTGAGTCCGCCCATTGCATACTCTTAAGCCATGGGTGAGCACAATATCCAATATCTGAATGGCAATAAGGCTCGTATTAAGAATCTTCATTTTTGTGAGATGGGGGGGGAATTCCCCAGCAGTCTACTTCTGGCTGTATCAACTCGAGCAGTGGATCATATGGCTCAAAACTACAAATGAAAATGCCTGCTCTTACCTTATGGAAACCTGGCCCAAAATCTTTTAAAAGAGAGTTCAAATCTTTCATTGTTTAGGATGATTTGTTACAAGAGGAAGATCTATTATAGATATTGCCAAGGAGATAGGGGATCCCCTACTGGGGAGTAATGCAAGAAAATCTGGAAAGTCAATGTCAACAACCCGAATAGAACAAGAAAGATACTTTAATCCAGATAAGAAGGCCACCCGACGGGCAACCTGCTTTGGAAGGAAGAGCTTCAGCACTGTAAGTCCTATAACCCTGTTTGTGAACCTTATCAACTGACCATGTCACTTGGAAAAACGAATGTGGAATCCTTCAATAAATCGATCCCAGTTGTCATCAGTCAGATTTGATATTATTTCTGCTATATTCCAGGGCAATAGCTGTAAGCCTGATGGCAAACGATGGCTCGTATTTAAAATAGGGTGACTACAAGCACTATTAGGGTCTGGGATGGAAATGGACCCCAATGAGGGGTTGGGTGGGGAAAAGATACAAACTTTCCTAGTCTTTTCAACACCCATGCTCAGTTAGCATTTTCAAACGAGTACTCCATCACTTTGCCTGCAGCCCATAAATTACTGTTGTAGTTCTTGCATGCGAGCACATCTCATTCACTGCAAGCACTTCAGTGTATGTGTGAGCATGCCTCTTTCACGGTCAGCCCTTGTGACATTCTTTGAATGTATGTAGAGGTCTAATTTGTGTTAGTATTTGAATATATGGGAGGTTCCATCACTGCACCATCAGCATTTGAATAAGACTTCTAATGTGAGAGTCCATTACAGCTCCAGCAGCAATATGGCTTATGTCCCGTTATCCATGCTTCACTTCAGCTCATGTCTTCAATTTTTCCATAATCAGCATCAACATTCAACATCTTTAGCAGTACCACTGCCCATATATCCTGGCTATTGAGGGGTGATATGCCGAATCTGGTCCTAGGATGCTTGTTTCCAGTACGGGGAGGACCTGACCTGGCAGTTCAGGCTGGACTGTTTCCATGAGCATCAGGGTCATGACTGATTTGGATATGGCTGGGTTCAAATTGGAATGCAGTGGTGAGCGAAAAAACGATGTATTTAGGCACAGAGCTCTGTACTGGTGTATTTGACATTTTTCAGCAATCCACCCATCATTTGTTTCTTTTGTATTTGTCACCCTAAGTGGGGCGGGTGTGCCCAGATGTCGGTCCCATGCTCACCATGCCACCAGAGTCAAGCTATGCTGGGTTATGAGGGATGATACCTCGAAACCGATATCAGGATGCTTGTATCTGATCAGGGGAGGACCTGGCCTGGCAGTTCAGTCTGGACTGTTCCCAAGGGGAGCAGGGTCAAGACTGATATGCAAATGGCTGGGTTAAAACTGCATTGGCGTGGCAATCAAAATAACAATGAATTTAGTTAAGCCCTGATCTTTGTACTGGGAGTGAGTGTTTGACATTGTTCAGCATTCTGTCCATCATTTGTTTGTTTTGCTTTTGTCGCCCTAAGTGAAAAGGGTATGTCCAGACGTGTGTCCCGTGCTCAGAGTCAAGCTATTGTGGCTGATGAGGTGTGATACCCGACACCGGTCCTAGGACGCTCGTTTCCAATCTGGGGAACCCCTGGTCTGGCAGTTTGGGCTTGACTGTACCCATGGGGAGCAGGGTCAAGGCTGATTTGCATTTGGCTGGGTTCAAACTGGAATCGCGTGGTGAGTAAAAAAGCAATATATTTAGGCCCAGATCTCTCTGTACTGGGGGTGAGTGTTTGACCTTGTTCAGCATTCCGTCCATTATGTGTTTCGTTTGCATGGATCTTTAGTGAATGGGAAACTACCAATCCCCAAGTATAAATCTCCTTTACTACTGGTTCTTTGTTTTTCACAGTTTTTTCACCCTACTCTTAGCAGCAGCACCTGTCACCAGGGCCGGACTGGGCTCACTAACCAGCCTTGGTAATTACCTCTGACCGACTCCTAGTGGGGGTGGGAGGGTGGGGAAGAGGTTTAGACTGAATTGCAAGGGCTCGAACACTGCTGCAGCACTTCTGTTACAAGGGGCCGATTTTGCAGCATGCTGCAACACTGGCCTCCAGCATAAACAAGCATTTGCAATGCAATAGGTCTAGCATTTGGAAAAGTTAGAGCTGTTGGCGTTTAAAATGACAATGACAATGTTTTGTACTTTTTTGCAGGAGTAATTTGCAAAGCGGTATTGCCATTGGTGTTTTTAACGTCAACATCTCTACTTTTAACAAATGAGAACGTTTTATAAGCTGAATGCATATTTTGAACTAAAACAACAACCAGACTGATTTGAATGCACAGCTGCAAAGTAATACTGGCATTCCTTACAGAGTACATATTGGAATGTATATAACAGAGTGGGCTATGGCACGGCTGTTGTTATAGTAACTACTGAAACTAGGCAAGCACTATCGGGCAACCAACAGTGGTCTACCACGTTGCAAATGCAGGACACAAATTCCCCAGTTGCCAGGAAAGAGGGAGCACTAAACCAGCAAAAATGTAATTTTGCTGGGGGCTTTTAAAAAAGGAGGCACCAGGCATGTCTGCAAGATCTGAAAGAGCCTTAAATGTATATTTGTGACTGCACCGTGGTAGAAAGTAGATTTTGCGGTCTCTGTGCCCCCCTTTCCATCTTTTACTTCCATACTGCTCCTTAATTCTCCATCTATCCCACAGCACCGATCCAGAAGGCAGGGATAGAGAGAGCGGGAAGCGGGGGAAGGCGGGTGGTGAGGTGGTGTCAGTGGTACTCACAAAAGAAGAGTCACTGGCTGATGCACTATGTGTGAGGGGGAGACTGTAGAGCCGTTCTGCGTCCTCATGGAGAGCTGGGGTGAAAGCACAGAGTGCCATGACTTACAATGGAGGGCATGTAGTTCCCTGCAGGAAAGGCCTACTCTCACAAGGGAGATCTGGTGAAGAGTCAAAGGGCACAGGAAGGCCTAGTCCACTGACTGAAAGGGCTTTCAAGAGCAGGCCAAGAAAGAAATCACAAAATAAATATCTTAAGGGCGTGTATGGTGTGTGAGAGCAAGGTGAGGCGGCTCACTAACCTAAGCAGCTCGAAAGCGGCATGGGCATACTAAAAAAATCACCAATCAATAAATAACCCAAGTGGGATGGCAACATAGGGCGCATGGAAGGATTGGAAGGCCATCAAAAGGGGGCTGGGGTCAGAGGGCACCGAAAAGACTAGCCCAACATTCAAAGAAAGCTGCGGTCGGAGGGTAAACGAATGACTAGCCCACCACCCCAGAGGGTTGAGTGCAGGGGAGTCAGGAAGGCCTGGGCACTAGCATGCGGAGGCGGAGGTCAGAGGGCGCAGTACAGACTGGCCACAGTTATAAGGGAGCTGAGGCCAGGGGGCTCGGGTAACATTCCGGAACCACATCTCAAGGACCTAGTGTCAGATGTGCACAGAGGACTAGAGCTCCATTCCAAGCGGGTGAAATCGGAGGGCGTCTAATTAGAATAGTGCTGTGTTCAGATGACTGGTGGGCAGCTGTCATCCATTCTAAGGGGACTGGAGCCAGAGGACGCAGGAGGTGCTGGCAACTTATACTAGGGGGATGAGGTCAGAGAACTCGGGTAAGATGACTCTTACACAGGGGACAGCCCATCATTATGTAGATAGCGTGGTCCACAGTCACACACAGGTGGGGTCAGAGGGCACAGTAAGGGTGGTCCGCAGGTGTGACGTACAGGACTAGGACTCTTGTATAGCTCACAGAGCTAGGCCCAGAAAGATAAATACAACAGTCCAGGGGGTGGGAGAAGGCGTCTGGGCGAAGTGCACTGTAACTGTATGAGACAGAGGTCACACACCTGGGGAGAGGGGCTTGGGGGCCCTGCCTGCCTCCTCCACCCCCCCCACCCCCCCACCCCCCACACAATGCTTCAAGGTCACTAAGTGAAACTTGCAAGTCCAAGATCACACAGATACCGGGGCCGTGGAGAATCCATGTTCTTCATGACATGTTGTTCAGGAAGTAACCACGCCCTCAGGTGCAACATCCCCATGGCACCTCTGCATAGGGGTTACCCACTACTGCCTGACAGTAGTACACTGTCATGCAGCAGTTAGAGAAAACAAACAGCACGCCGAACTTTCTAACATATGATGAAACATACTTCTTTTTGTCAAAAAGTTGTGGGGGACCATCCGGGGTCGCGTCTATGCCTTGCAACATACACACACAAACTCCATCTGCGTCTCCCTCGCACGCGTGGCAGCAGGCGCATTAACCCGAGCTATCACACCAAAACAAAGAGCAATTGGAGTATTCATGGGCAAGGGGAGTATTCGCCTCTGGAAAGGGGTACTCTAATTGCTGCGGGGACTGAGCGGTTTAGGCCTCACTCACCTCTGGGGGTCGCAGTAGCTGGGCACCCCAGCCACCGTCGGGAAGCATGCATTCTCTGCCGAGACCAAGGGTGCAGAAGCAGATAAAACCAGCCCACTGCTCAGTTTCACCTGGGGGTTGGGGAGGAGAGCTGCGTGCTTCCTGTGCCCTTCACGGAAGATGTCTGCCTTGTTGCTGCGCCTGGCTGGAGCTGCTGCCCGGTCCGGAGGGAGAGTCGGCTGGAGTCGTGGAGCGGCGGCGGTGACTGCTGCAAACAGACCGCAGTTTTCGGTGACAGGAACTTTTGGACAGTGCCAAACTGTACGGGGGAGAGATGGCTCTATGCGTTTCCAGTTAGGAGGGGTAAGGAGGAGCCAGGCAGCAGGGAGAGGGTACTTAACCTCAGGCGCGACGGGGTGGGAACCGGTGGCTTAGACACGGCAGGGAATAGCAGGCAAAATGTAACTAGCGCGCGCGCCTGGGGGAGGAGGGGGGCCTGCGCGGCCATCTTATACGTGTTGTTTTTAGTAACAGGACACACGTTTACAATCATAATCTACGGTGGAAATGAAAATGATTTTGCACTATCAGAATGCTGGAAACCGGGTATTGACGAGCAGAGACAAAGGATGATGTGGTGAACACAAATGTGGCTTTTACAGTCACGGGAGCTCGAGAGAGATTCACGCATTCCTAAGCTGTTTGAGGATGTAGCTCTGCAGGCTGCCGGCAGCAGGAGGGAGGCGCACGCGGCAGCAGCAGCAGGGGGGGGGCGAGGAGGGGGGCTGTGAGATTCACTTGTGGGAGCGATAATTGCTACCATATGGTGGTGCTTGCTCCCGCAAGTGAATCTCCTGACGTGCACTGGTTGCCATTGAAGGCAAAGGAACACGTGCATGTGCTTGGCTGAAAAGCCACAGCGATCCCAAAAGGTCTTTTTGCCTTTGCAGTGCATGCGCGCTGCGTAGGCGAGACCTAAAAACGACCCCCCACCAGTACAAAACCAGCACCCACTCTTCCAGCCCACCGGGGAAACACTCGGTGCCCGCTATGGCCAGTCCAGCCCTGCCTGTCACCCCCTAAATGGAACCTGGTACGTGTCAAATTCTTCACCCAGCCAGGTCTACATTATTATCTCTGCACAATGTGACAACTGTATTGTGCTGTACTCAAGGAAAGAAAACTCTGAGATGATGGGTAAGTGTGTAACCACAGTAACCACTATAACAGGAAACAATCCAAGATTTAAATTGAGGGGAAAAGAGGAGTTGGAGAGACCTACCTCCAATAAATGTATAAGAAGGCATTCATCGTTATGTTGCAACACACACTATTGCGACACTATCGGCAAAACAAACGTAACTCCCATCCCACGCATATACTTTTCATATCGGCAGTAATGGAAATACACTTAGGGCACTGAATGCATGATGGACCGAAACGTGTTTTTCTCTTGAATATCAAATACTGTATACTGTTCAACATAAGCCTGTGGGAATCAGCAGTGGTTGACTTAGCCACATTCGTGGCCGTACCTCAGGCACCCGCAAGCTTTGGAGAGGAATAAGCTTAGCAAACAGAATTGGTGTTTTTGGCATCCTTACCTATTGTTATACCAACACTGAAATGGCGCATGACTTGTAATAAAGAGACCAGTGCTCACCTTGTCTTTCTCTTTGTCAGACTCTTTGTAAAAGTTGAACAAATGGCCATCAAGGCTGTATGCCACTTTGAACCCTCTGATGTACTCTGCTGTGCCCACTCGGCTCGCTCCCTGGGTCAGGATGCCAGAGATCCGCATCTTCCGGAGTAGATTGACCTGTGCCAAAACCAACAATGAATACAGTTACCCTGGGATAACAAGTAGTTTCAGTGATCTACAAAGGCAGCACAATGAAAAATGTGAGCAAATGCCGCTTTACCTATGCTAAGTATAAGAAAACACTGAGGATTTGTTATTCTGAAAACAATGCTCTCTAAATTCGAATTTACATTTGGTAACAAAGGAAATCACTTTCAATAATCCTACATTTTCCTACTCAAAGGCCCTAAGTAGAAGGTATTATTGCTTTAAGATCCTTGATGGAAATTCCATTTTGCTAGTTATAAAATGGCATCTGTTGGTTCCACTGTAATAATGGCTTTGAGGCACTGGATTGTACATGTCAACCAAAAAAAAAAAGGACAATTCTATTTATTAAATAAAATACCAACTGACACGACTACTAACCGATATGTTGGCCTGAAAAGAATGATTATGTAGTTGTTAATGGAATCCCTGTCGACATCATGATGATTCGGGGCATCATAAAAGTTGATTGGTCTGGGTCTGTTTGTACTCGCGCAACACTAGTGTTCAAGCTTGGGGTTTTCGGCAGACGTTGGGGCACGATTACTGTAACATTGCTTTACGGGGTGGGGGGGCTAACAATGATCATATCGATTAGTAGACTGTGCAGAGTATTGAGCATGCAAAAAGATGATCATAGCATCAGGATTACAGTCAGCATTTTCATTTAATTAGAGTGATACTTTTTGATCATGTAGCACGTGGTTAGATGTGGCAATGCTTGGAGCTTCTCCAGCTCTGCTGAAAATCAAACTGTTAAGTTTTGTTGTAGTTTGATCAGGCTCGGATACTTGCCTATAATGTGCCACCCCTTGATGATCCTCAGAGTAATCAACTATAATTTTATAGGTAACTATCTTAGTAATATATTCAATTGGCTGCCCTACTTAATGTGGTGGTGACCTCATGGGAGCCTAAGGACTTGAGCTGATAAAGTAACAGATGGTGTTGCCAAGTCAATTGGTGTGGAAGAGGGGAAAGATGGCTGCAGCATGCTCCCGTTGTTTCCTATGGCACTTCAGCTCCTGGGCTGGGTTTACGAGAACCTTCTTAGAAGTAGTGCTCAGAAGTTATTGCTATTTGAGTGTCCGAAACTGGTTGGGTTATATCTTTTTATTCAGGCCAGTGCATTAATGGCTCGTTCACCACAAGCATGCAGTGGTTTGTAGCCTTGTTCCATTTGTTCTGCGTTTCTTTGAATATTTTATACATGCATTGCTTGGTCCCTTTAGTCTGTTTGAGTGCACAAGCTGTGAGCGGATCATGTGAGTTTGTCTTATTCTCTACAACTGTATCGCAGGGTATATCACCCTTCATCAGCCAGGCTAGCCTGAGTGGCACAGTGAGCAAGGGACCCACATCTGGGCATACCCATCCCACTTAGGGCGAAAAGTGCTGCGCAAACAAGGCATAAGCTATCTCAGACCCATTCTTAATTGGCTTACAACTTTTGGTATTAGCACCCCTTTAACTCTGTAGTTCAAGTATGCTGGGCCCCTTACATTTTAGGCTCTCTTTCAATCAATTAGAATTGAGTAAACCTCATGTCCATTACTGCAATGTTAGTTAATATTTTACGCTTAACCGTAGTTTGATTGTCTATTTTCATTGTCTGGGAGGTTAGTGCATCAGCTACAATGTCTAAAGTCCTGCACATCATTCTCACGATGGCACGAACTGGCTGTACTGGGGACGGAGAGTTCCAGTATAGCTTGGCATGCTTATGCCCAGGTTGAGCAGTGACGTGTTTGAACGTGTGGTTCTCTCAGTACTAGCCATTACTAGGGATCAATAACCGTACTCTGGATGCAACTACAATCAAATTAAACGTTCTCTGAAGTAATTTTTCTTACAGTAAATACCCACACGAAATAAAGTGGATCCAGAGGCTACCTGATGTCTTTGGTAAATGAATTTATATCGAGGATGCTGAAACATTGAATCGGTGCTGACCATCGTGAAGCATCCGGTCCTCGGTTGAACCTCCATCTGAGTTTGAGGATTCTCCTGGTTACATTACATCTATAACTGGGTGTGGACGGTTTGATGAGCATGAGCAGGTGGCACTGAGAAAGAACTGTGCTGCTGGGACAGCAGCCAGACCCATCCTGCTGAAATTCCGGCTTACTGGCTCATGCCAAACTGTGAACCAGCCATGCTATATTGACATTTCCCTGTGAAGCATGCAGCCACCATCACAGCAGTGGCTTTTTAACGGGTTACGGTACAGTATTGGCACCATTGTTGCACAGCTGTTTTCTAAGCTGGCAATGTTGACACACATGAAGATAATTTACAAATTACTGCAGCACAAACTCTCAATCACTCCAAAGTCTTTGTTCTCCTTAACACTGCAAAATCCCACCTGTTGTCAAATCACATATGTGGTAGTTGGTGAATTACTCCCACAGAGAAGCAAATACAATTGTGTGTACCTGGCTGCACTTCTTGGCGAGGGTAGCAGCTGCTGTCACTGGTTTGCCTTTTCTTACCAGGTCTCAGGATTCAACAAGCAAGAGGTGTGGCTTATAATAAATACTGTTTATATTGACTGTTAAGAATAGTTGATGATGTTAGTGAAAGATAAGAATACTGTGTTATAATTTTAACAAGCACTGGCAATGCCACTAGGTCTGGCTTTGTAGGAATATTGTAGGGCAATGTGAAGTATTACAAGTAAATATCCTGCTGTTATGATTCGCAATGTTACCTCGATATAGGCCCGGGTAGTCTCCTAACCTTTCACCTACATTTACCTTAGCATTGTACTACAAAACAGATTTGGTGCTGACCTTTTACATAGATTAGGTGCTGCATACATTTCTTGTGGTTTTTCTACGAAAACTAGCCGAATTTATTATGCAGGAGGATTCTCAGAATCACAGCAGGATTACCATCTTCTGCATAATAACTATGTATAAGGTTCATCACTATCATCATCCTTGGCCGACATGACACAGAAAGGTAGAACCCTTGAGGGTACCTTTTGGGTAAATAAGCAGCACATCTTTGCTGGGGCAGGCAGAGGAGAAAGACTTCCATGCTGACACACTGACGTGAGACGCTGAGGTTCCTGCACGCAGACAATCCAGCACACAGTGGTCTGACATCTGACATCTCTCGTGGGGTGTTCATCCCGAGACCTAGATAGGGTCCTTCATTCTCTCACACCAGGTAATGGGGTTGGTTGTATCCTTGGTGGATTTTTGGCTCTTCACCTACATACATGTTAGATACATTTAGGTACTTCTAGTTAGAGTTAGCATCGTAGGAGTGCACATTATTAGTGCCATGTATTGATATACCCGTAGAAATCTACCATCCATTTACTCGGTTGGTGCTTATAATCATTTAGATATGTTTCTGTCTTATGGTTGTTGCAGCACACATACTTTACGCTAGAATGACGTTGGTTCAATAAATGTTTATTGAAAATATCCCTACCGTTTATTCTGTGTATCTCTCTGAGACAAAGTGTACAGGATTGACGGAGTGAAAAGTACGGTACTATTTCAATGATCCCTGAGGGGTCAGGGTTGTCATGTTCGATAGTTGCCAGAACCGATTCGCTCCTTAGTAAGAGGAGCTCATAGTGGCACTGAGAGCTAGCTGGTAATACAGGCAAACATATCCGGTGGGGGTGTCTGGACATTCAGTATGGACACCACTCCCACCCGTGTATGTTGTCTAAATGCGCAGATCCTATATAGATTTGTTGGAATCACACAATCCTGCAAATAACTATGTATTTGTGTGGTAGGAAAGAACTGTATAATAATATTGGTGCATGTTTAAAGGTCAGGTGAAAGTAACACTGTCAAGCAAGACCTTAAAATCCTTGTAAGGTACTGAAAGCCCTCCTCCCATCTGTGCTTCTGCCAGAGAAAAACAACATGAAAGATCTAGTTATCTAAGACACTTTAATAGCATTCCAATGTCTTATGCGTGCCTCTGAAAGTTTATGCACAGACTGCTGGACAAATAAAACGATCACAGCTGGTAAAGGGCAGGGACTTTTTTTGTGGAAGCACAAATCAAAACATGTACTCCCGTCTCCCAACCTATGGGTGGAGACAAAGTCCCACATAATTCACTGGCAAGCTAGACCAAAGAAATGTACATATTGTTTTGGAATCAGCACAAGACACAGCTAGTCTTCTCAAAATAAATGATGATCCCTAAATAGGGAAGGCAGCAAGCAAACTGTTACTTCATCTAGCACAATACTAGCTCCATCTCTGGACAGTAATGACACCAGCGTTTGTCTTCTAAAACTTAGAAGGAAAAACATGAATCAGACCTCATGTTAGTCAAATGCATCTCTTTCAGGTGATGCGCAGATCTCGACTGCACCAGACAGCAAGCCAGCTAGTACATGGAAGAGATTAGGCTTACCAAATGCCACTGCAAGTGACTTGAATGCAAATGGAGACAAGGGTAGAACACCACCAACAAGGGCACCTACAAATCTACCCTCAAACAGTATCATCAGCAAATCAGAGCCACCAAATGCTCAGCCCTGACCGACCACATATAAATCTGCACCAATGGTGCTGAGGAAGTCTTTCCTATAGAGAAAGGCTTCACCTCTCCAGAAGGTAGCACCATTGAGTAGCCCCCTCTCAGCAATAGGCTGTACCTGTTCTTCAGCAACAAGATCACCAAAACCTATGAAAACGTAGAGCACCAGCCAGACACTTCCAACCTCACAGCCCTCTTGTCCATCTCCACCAACACCCAGAGAACCAACCTGACCACCTGGCCCACCATCACCACTCAAGATATCACACCAACCGTGCAGTCCATACATTACAAAGCACCCTGGGAATTCTGCACTCACTCCATCTTCATCAAAGGACTGGCCCCCATCATCCAAGCCCTCACCTCAAACCTGAATAAATCAATCACCGCAGCCACCTACTTGGACACCTGGAAACACGCCACTGTACTCCCCCTCCCATTCAAGAAACTGTCACAGTCCCGAGAACACTGGTGCACTACCAGCCTATCTCCCTGCTATTCTACCAGGCAAAAGTCATAAAAAAGATGATGAACAATCGCCTAGCCACCCGCATCACTGACAACCACCTCCTCAACACCACTGAATCCGGATTCAAGCTCAACCACAGTACAGAGACAGTCCAATTTCACACTTAATGCATGGCCTCCACTGGTTACCAGTGGAAAAACGGATTTCACTTAAGGCCCTCTGCATTATCCACAGGCCCTTCACAGAGCCGGGCCGACCTTTTTTCATGATCGGTTTTTCTGGTATACTCCTTGTAGGAACTTGAGATCGAGCTCGGCGCACATGATCACTGTTCCAAGAATAAGCAAAGCAAAGTGGGGTGGAAGAATGCTTTTTTACCACGGTTGGAAACTATGGAACTCCTTGCCTTTGGCCCTATGCTCGCAAATCAGCTTGCAGCTGTTTAGGAAAGAGCTAAAGACCTGCTTGTTTTCTCAATTGGTCACCAGCTATGTATTTGAGGTAGGCCTTCAGGCGGTTTTCTCCTGGGTTTTTGATCCACACAGCGCTAAGACACCTTTGTGTATTGCGTGCTTTATAAAACTACCTCATTCATTCATTCATTTCTCATCACTGCCATGGATGACATCTGGATGATCATGACCCCAGGTGACACATACTGAATCTCCCCTCAGCCTTCGACATTACCTCCCACCCCATCCTTTCCTAATGACTGCCTGAGGTCGGCATCCACGGTCTGCTCTTTGCTGTATTTGCTCCTACCTGATAAGCCACATACAGTAAGTCATCCTGTACCCTTTACCTCGGACGCTGTAACTTTCATCTGCAGAGTTCCACATGGATCCTGACTGATCCCCACTCTGTTCAATGACTACATGACCCTATACATCAGCATCATCTGCGCCCATGGAATGGTCATCATATCCTATGTTGTTAACACTCAGCTCATTCTCTCCCTCTCTGACAAGCCACCAAACACCCAGACCAATTTTTCTGCCTGCATGACAGAAGAAGCTAGATGGACGAATACAAACTGTCTTAAGCTCAACACAGACAAGATGCAAGTAGTAATATTTCTTCAACAAAGACCCCTCACTCTGGTGACCTGCTGAACTCGGAACCAAAACCCTCCAGGGAACGTAGGCAAGGAACCTCAGAATAGTAATTGACAACAATGACCGAACAAGTAAATCGAGTCTCTGTCTTCTGCTACCACAAACTCAAGATGAAGAAGAAGATCCTTAAACAGTTCACCACCAATACTCACAGAACCATCACCCACGCCCTTATCGACAGGAAACAGGACTTTGGCAACACACTCTATGACGGAATCAATGCTCACCTGACCAGAAGACTCCAGAACATACAAAACACTGTCAGGCTCACCCTCAACCTCCTACTCCACACTCACATCATCCCTTACCAGAAAGAGCTTAAATGGCTCCGTTGGACCTGGCCATTTTTGCAGGGTTATCCACAAACGTTTTGCCTTCCTCCTGTATTTTGTCTGACATGTTTTTGTTGGCTTTAGGACTCTGAGCGTTTTATCACTACTATTCAGTGCTAAAATGCAGGTGCTCTCTCCTTTCAACATGGTATGATTGGTCTACAACTGTTTGGCATATTTTAGTTTACCTGTAAGTTTCTTGTACAGTGGTATCCCATATACCCAGGGCCTGTAAACTAAATGCTAGTAGTGGCCCTTCAGCACTGCTTGCGCCACCCACAGATGTAGCCTTTCAAACCTGCCTCAGGCCTCTGGCACTGCTGAGAATTTGCTGCCACAGTGACTTGCCATTTAAAGCTACTTGCCAAGCCTGAAACCTCCCTTTTACTACATGTAGGTCACCCCTGAAGGTAGGCCCTAGGCAGCCCTATGGGCAGGGGGCTGTGTAGGTAAAAGGTAGGACATGTGCCTTTATTGTGTGGCATGTTCTGATAGTGACAAACGCCCTAATTAGTTTTTCACTACAGTTAGTGCTGCTTCCATCATAGGTTCACATTGGGAATTCCCTTATATGTTTATAAGTGGTAATTTCTGATCTGAAAGGTGTAGCATTGCCATGTTTGGTATGTTCGGAACAGTGGTGGTAAATTATGCTTATTGGTGTAGGTGTTTTTTCATTCCAATTATGGAAATACCACTTTTAGAAAGTGGACATTTCTATGTGCTTAAAACTCTCGTGATTTACAGCCTGACTCAAATCCATGTCTCAGGCAGAGTGACAGCTAGGCTTTGTGCACACCTTCCAGACAGCCATCACACAGGAAGGGCTGTGTATAACAGAGTTTCATCTGCATTTGTCTTCATACTGAATGGTCTTTCTGGGCTGGGAGAGTGGGAGGCGGGGCACACTTAGATTTTATAGGCTGTGTCCTGCCCTCACACCAAGGGCTTGTTTACCCCTACTGACGTCTGGAGCCTGAGCTGGGGTTGAATGGAGGTGTTGTGCACTTCTAAGATCTCTTTTGACTTTACCTCGCCATAACAAAGACATTAAGTGTATAAGTACAAGGGCTCTGAACCCATGTTTTTAGACACTGAGTGGGACTTGTAACCAGATGCTGCTGGATCTACATGCTGCACCAAAGGACTGCTGTGCTACCAGAAAACATTACTACTAGGACTGGTTTTGCTCTGTTTGCTGACCTAATTGCCTGTTTGGCTGCTACAGACTGACACTTTGCTAAACACATTGTGCTGGTCGGCTGCCTGCCTGTGCCTCGCTCTTCCCAGTGTTCAAGGGACTGTTGGCTGCCCCTCCCTGTTCACATGGAGTTTGGAAGGATTCCAGTGACAGCCTAGATCTGGCCGTGGGATGCAAGTCTGACTGCCTAAAACCTTCAACTTCACAGCGTGGTAGGAGCTGCGCGAGACCCTGTGTCCCTCCCTCCCCACGGTGACACCACCATTAAGGCCCCATTACGATACAGTGCTGTGTGCCACCTGAAGCTGTTGTTGAGTCTGCCTTGTGGTGTACCCGTAAACGTGTGGGGAAAGAAGTGCTGCCGTCTGCCAGCTGAAGAAAGACGCTGCAGCGCCTCTCAGTGTGGCCCCTCCAGTACGGAAGACCACGACAAACAACACTCGGGAGCCGCAGCCTGGTAACCAGGTCGCAGGTTCTCCTTGCGACAGCAAGCTCCACTCGCCCGCAGAAGGTGCTGAATTGGGATCTTAGGCCCCATGTGGCCACAGCAGCCATTCTGTAAGTTTCACTATCTTTGGTACCCCGTCCCGAGGGACTTGCAGCACATTCCTGGAAATAGTGAAAATGCAGCTGCCCCTCACTGCAGAGAGGATGCGAGCAGTGTTGGTCATTGCTTGACTCGGCTCGAGGGGTTCCAGCATGGTTACACGGTGCTCCTTGACATGAGGGGGCATATCTTCTGGCTTCTAGTTCTAAGCGGGGGATCCAGCGAGGTTGCTCCATCAAAGGTGATGGTGGGAGCCTAACCAGTTTTACACATGCCTTTGCAGGCCCTGGAGCCCCAATTTGTAGGTCGGGGTACCCTCGGTGGAGGTCCCGATCACGCTTGGCCCCTGAATATGCAAATGACCGTGCTGCTGTGGAGAGGCCCGCAGGTGGTTTATTACCGTAACCAATTTCGAAGGGGTTCCTATACCCTATGTTTAATGTGAAATTACTGTATCGAGACGGATAGGAGCGCAAGTGTATTGACGCCCTTTAACTGAGTTGGTGATGTGTACTTTTTTCATAACCACTGCCTTTCATGCCCTAATGCTACTGTGTATATCGTTTTTGCTTCTTGTACTGATAAGATAACAAGTACTACCCCAGGTTAGCATAAGGTGAACAGGGTTTATGATTTATGGGTGTTAGCCATTAGGTGCATTGCCTGCCCTGATATTATTATGTATGTCATTTGGAGGCTTGCCACGTCAGGATAATGAGTACTGATTCAGGATCCGCATAACATGTAATGTAATTGTGTTTTTATGAAACCTTTCTTTTATTGCACTCATTGTAACATTTGACAATTGCCTAGATGGCAAAGTGATTATTGGTTTATGTGTTTTTGGTTTATATTTATATGCAATACAGAAGCTTCTTCCAATAAAACATTGTGTGGAGTCTATTTTGTGGTGTATTTATTGTGTCACCAGTGTGAGTGTGTTGCGAAAACACTTTAGACATTGCTCCTGGGATAAGCCTGACTGCTTGTGCCAAGCTACCAAGGGGGTGAGCAGGGGTTATCCTGGGTGTGCAACTACCTTACCCTGACTAGAGTGGTGGGTTCTGCCTGGCTTAGGTGCAAACCATAGCCAAACAGACATCTCATTTCTAACAGGTTCCCAATCCACAAAGAAGCACTTTTCAAACTCCTCACGCACAGATACAAAGCCTTATACAACATTGCCCTCATGCACCCACCTCAACAACCACATAAACTTCCACAAACCTACTAGACCCCTCCACTCAGTCGAACTTCTACACACAAAACTTGCATACCTAGAACCAGATGCGGCAGTCGTGCCTTCTGCTATCTTTCTCCTAAAGCCTGGAACAATCTGCCCCTGCATGTCGGAGCCTCCTCTTTAGTTCTCGAATTCGGCAAGAAACTGAAGACATTGCTCTTCACCTAGCCCTGACCATGGCTCTACCCATACAGCTCCTAAGTCCGTGCTAAGAAACCCTCCCAGCTGAGTTATGAACTATACAAATAAACATAACATAACCAGGATCACTAGCCTGCTCCCCTCTCTCCTTCGAACACATTTGCTTGCTTAATCGTCCTTCAAGCTCAGAGACCCTTCTAGTGACATGAAGAGCATTACTCATTTTTAAAAAACGCCTGTACCATACATAATGGCTGTAAAGGATATTATAGGAGGAGTGACTTATATATAACACAAGCTGAAAGGCGTTTACAGGTAAAATTACCTTCAACTGTGTTATTTACAAGTGTGTTGCTCTAACAGGCATGCTGTTTTCTTGTGCTTGTTTCCGTAGTAAATCCAGTTTACTTATTTATTAATCGTTACCCATTCCATCATTTTCTGTTCTTCTTTAATCAATTAGCTTTTGTTTACTTTCCATGTTTTTTCTACCCTTTGGGGCTTGCGCTGCTCGCAAGCCCCAGAGGAAGAAAGCAGGTAGATATGAATAGTGCGACAGCTGGACACATGCCGTACTGACTGTACCTGAATCCAGGGGCTCTTGTCATAGTTGCTTGACGTCCAGGCATTTACAATTCCTTGCTTGTTGAGTCTGGCGAGTTCCGGACCCCAGCGCTGCAGACCCAGGAACCCGTAGTGCACAGAAGACGCGGATATCTGGGAATCTGCAATAGCCCCGCCTTCCATTCCCAGTGCAACAGCGCATCCTGGGGGAGAATTGGAAAGATAAACACAAAATACGAGTCAACAGAAGGCGATAAAATTGGGCGAACACTTTAACGTCATCTACAAGATTACCGTACCCCTAGAACAGGGAAGGGAAAAACAGCTTCCGCCAGGCCATGGCTCCAATTAGGTCCACCTATAACAGAACTAACCAAAACCCAAGTGTGGAGGATGTGGCATAAGGGCCACAAATGTATCCCACCAGGCCACAAATGTAACACACTGCACCACAAATGTAACCTACTGCACCAAAGATGTTGCCGCTTGCAGGGATTGGCTGAGCTGCTCATAGACTCCTGTCTCGGCGTGCCTGGACTGGAGCAGGTGCTGCTGCCCCGACTCTGAGGGGGACTAAAGGGCAAAGCAACTGGTTTGCATGGCAGTGGGGATAAGGTGGCGCGTGGGGGCCACACACTGCTTGGTCTCGGGACCAATAACCTGCGTGCATGGATTGCAAATGCAATACACTTTGCCCCTCCGCGGTATCAGGGTCCAATACTGCCGATTCCTGTGATGGACTCAATTCGCCTCAAACCACTTGGCTCAAAGCTACTGGCGGCACACACTGGCCTGCTGCCTGGCAATTATAGTTATGCAGAGTTTTATATAGCGCGAACTAGACCCGAACCGAATCAGGTATCAGAGCGCTTTACATAGCACCAGTTACGTTACATGAGGACACACTCATTTTTTTAGGCACGGGGAGATTAGGTGATTTGCCCAGAATCACAGGAGATTTTTGGCGTCGTTACCGAGACTCGAACCCAGATCCCCAGGTCCGAGGTTGAGCGCCTTAGTCGTTAGGCCAACCCCTCTCCCCAATGAATATGGCATTGGCAGCACTGCATGCCAACATCCGATATCCTGCCACAGAAGGACTTATCTGAAACAGTGTGTCTAGTGTCAGGGTTGGATTGGGATAAAAAATCTGCCCGGACATGCAAAAAAATTTTTTTTTTTAAAAATCAGCCCACATTTGCATAATGCCTTTTCTCAAATCACTGCTTCAGCATAATTTTATATTAAAAAAGAGGGGAGGGGGTTAAAAAAAAGCACGCATTAGTTTACACTAGTGAAACACACCTGAAAAAAAGGGAGGCCACTTCTGCTCAGGCCCCCTGCCTCGCTCAGTATGCTTACATTAATGGGAGACCCAGTGAGAGAAAGGGAGTTACACCTCTGCTATTGCTAAACGGAAGATAATGAGCCCCCATCTCCCTACAGAAATGCCACTCAGACACCCACTGGGCCGCTGGTGGTATTCAAACAGAGACACCGCCCGAATCGGCCCCCAGACAGCTCAAAAAGCAGCCAACAGCTGGAACTCGGACCCCGGCCCCTCGAGCATTGCCAGAGTACCTTCGTTACCAATCCGACGCTGTCTAGTGTGCTGTCCTGCCGAGAGCTCAGTGCCAAGCCAGAATTGCCACGCTGTGACTAGGGTGCGCAACGCCCATTGGGCTCAAAGGGCTTCAGTGCGGGTTGACTAGTGCTGCTTGCAATTCACCTAGTTATAGCACCGTGGGCGGCGCCACACACTAGACAAAAAAAAAAAATATCTCCAGCACCAGGCCATCCTACCAGTTTAACAGTATGATCAAGTTATTATTAGGGCACTATATCAATGCCCTTTCATTTCTGGTACTTTGCAACAGTTTTAAGATCCTCTTAGAGTTTTTGGTTGCTCATATGGGTTTAATTTCTGATATTTATGTTTTCCTCGCCTTTGTTGCTTGATTTTGCTCACAAGAATGTGTCACACATAGTCGTTAAAATGTCACTCATAATTAGCCTGAAATTATGAAAATGTCACACATGGCAATCTAAAACCTTGGCAGCTTAGCCCGGCGCTTGACAGCTAAGGCACTATCAGGCATGACATTGCATTTCAGTGCGGTGATGCGGACCACCACACTGAAATGCGTTAGTCGAACGCCTGATGCGTGTTTCTTGACAGGGCTGTATGCATTCATTCTTCTAGCGTGGATGGCAGGGGGAGAGAGTAATCAGGCCTGAGAGTGATGGTAGTAAAAGGGAGGGGGCGGCATTTTTCAATTCTCGCCTAGGGTGGCAAAACACCTAGAAACGGCCCTGGCTCTAACAATAAAAATTAAAAGTAGTAAAAGTTGACAAATATTTCCCCGATGCGAGGGCACTTTAGAATTCTACATAGCACATGCTCTGACTGTGAATCAGGATGCGAAATGTAAAGTCACAGAACCTTTTGCTAAAAATGTGTGCGTCAGTCATAAATTTACAACTCATTTACCAGGTCAAATGAGGGCAAACGTCCTTCGGGGTTGCACCTTACATTATGCAGAAGGAGAGACGGTTAGTAGAAGGTACAGGGTTGCTCATTTTGGGGCGTATTAGCACAGATTTTCTACCATTTTGCAAAGATAAAGCAGCTCAAATGGGTGCAGGGATGCTCTTGTATCCGCAGTAGCTTGCAAGTGTTGGAGCGCGCATTGACATCAGACCTTCACTGTCCCTGGTGTACACCCCGTCCTGCCTAATGCCAAGCAACAGCCCGAACGAGGTGGACACTGAGAGGGTAGTACCTGATGTACAGGCAGTAAGACATGCGCTACTGAAGAGAGAGTGTGAGACAGATTATTAACAAGCTGCTTTATGTTTGAGTGTCAGCTGACACTCGTGATTCTATGGTGAAAAGCGTGGGAGTGGATTTCCAAACATGATCTTTATTTCTGGTGCATCAAAGCAGCTCTTACAGATAAGAGCTAGTGGCCAGTGAGAGATCAAGAGCAGTGGTCTGCTACAATTACTTCAGATGCCAGGCACTGGGTGTCATTACACTGTGGGAGTTAAATGTAGGAGTCACTACATCACAGCTAAGTTTTACTACCTTTACTTGCAGGTTTTTACTTCACAAGAAAGTGGATAATGCCATTACCAAGTCACAGAAAAATTGTCAGGAATCTCGATGAAAGTAGGGAAATATTCAACACTGGAGAAGCAAGGCTGATCCTTGAGATCTTTAATTTCATCTACGTAAAAAAAAATGGGATAATTGAATTTCATCAGATGATTTTGTCTGGTTCTGCGAGATGGAATGGTAAGTTGGTAAAATGTAACTGTACTGCCAGTTATATCAAATCATATCACAATTCTTGGTCTGTCCTATTCTACTCTCCAGTGCATAACAATAATAGCATTTAAAGAATAAATTCATCTGCTTTGCAGGCTACTTTCTGTGTTTGAGGATCATCCGACCTATGCTTATTGTTTAAAAAATAAAATGATGGCATTACTATGAGAAATCTGGTTTTGCTGGTTCTGTTTACTGGCACCAGCTTGTTCTCTTATACCAGCTTGTGGCTTGTTAGGTGGTTTTTGTTTCAGTAACCTATTATGAATAATTAATTTGCCTGTGACCCACTGATCTCTTAATATGGGTTTTATAAGACTTTACTTATATATTCTCCGAAATGTGTTTGTTCTGCTAACTGTGAGATATCCTTACTGCAATTCTAATTTAGCAGAATTTGACTTGGATACAAAGCTGAGTTTTTACAACAAAGAGTAGCTAGAAATTCTGCACTAAGAAGCAGATGAGCACAAAATCATAATTATTGCATCGTTTAATAAAAGAGTTACGGTAGGGTGTTTGTTCTCTGTGGGTCTCATTTACCAGACACTGCAAGTTGTGTAGTTGCCAAAGCCCTATTGTGGGCTTTACACACTTACCGCGGGCGTACAGCCTAACCCATGCTCATCATTGATACTCTCGATTGTTGCTCAAATTGCTGCTTGGTCCATGGCTTGTCTTCCTCTTCTTATGTTTGTCCTTCCCTTGGAGAACAGCCTCGTTACCATCCTTTCGATGGGCTGACTTGCATCCTTCCATTGCTCACGTTTAAAAATAGGAAACTACTACTTTTCACTTAAACACTCCATGAGAGAGCATGTGTTTTTCCAGCTCTCGCGTTATTTGCTTCTTCCCCACCAAACTTCCCACATCCATTGCCCCAGGTTTCCATGTTGCTCTCTCCGTGTGTGATTCTCCTCCCACTCATGTCTTGTTTATTATGTGCTACTTTTACCCTCCTTCCTCAGCTGCTCCTTCACTGCCCTCCTGCAATATTTTCTTTTATTTTGCGCTTTCATGCTAAATTAAATTGTGTTTCATTTAGCAAATCCATGTTATGACATCTTTGATTGGTCAATAAAAACAGGAAAGTACCTGGTGCCTATGTCTTTCTGCTGGTGTGCGCATGTATGGTGAGACATGCATGCGCATACATCATCATATGCGTGTGCGCCAGTAGAATGATGCAACCACCAACAGAGACTGCATCATAGAAGATTAAGATACTTTTCACAAACCATAAAAATGCACACCTTTACAAATTAGCTTGAATTCCATTTTTTTTAGAATGTGTATATTTCCAAGCAGACCAGCACTATCACCTTCAGTACAGCACTTTTAATTTGCAAAACGTTGTTCATGCTCTACAGTTATGAAGAAGCAGCACTTCCCGGCAGATCTACCATACCTTCAAAGAAACACCCCTGGCATCCACACAGAGGTGCTGTATTCTGAACTGAACAGAACCATCACGTGACAGCGGAACCACCATGTTTTAAGGGGTCACCGTCATGCATTGTGTAAAGCCGATATACGTTATGTGACCCCTCCCTAAGAAGCTGCAGCTACTTTGTTTCACTTCAATGACTATCAAGGATCCCCATTGTAGACAGAGACTCCATACATCATAGTACTGTAACCACAGAATTAAAAATGAAGAGTAAAAAGGAGAAATAAACCAAGTGTTGCATCCTACTACTGATCCTCATGTACTTACGAAGTTGGCAAGACTTCCCGATGAACGGAGAGGGACATATGCAGGCGTATTCGGCATCAAGATCCATGCAGGTTCCACCGTTCTGACATGGCTGAGAAGAACAATCATTCACATCTGGGTAAGCAGCAAAAAGAAGGTAAAGAAAGTGGGTGAAAGAGGGCACCAACCTACTGATCCATACAGAAGGGTTTAGACTTTCTAGAATGGGTCCATCTTCAGGAGAGAAATAAGTGAATGCACATTTCCAATGAAAACTCTAATGAAAATAGAAGTAAAAATCACAGAGATCCCATGCATTTCACAGTTCGATCCTGTTTCCAAAGGAATGGAACTTGTTTGTAATATGGACAGAAAGGAACGGAGTGTAGATATCTAATTCTTATTCTGATGTCTCCTAGAGAAGATTGCTCAAATAGCTATTCTGATATTGAACGGCAGCTGGTGTTTCTCAACTTGCCATACCAGCAGCTTTTATTGCCTACAGCTATTGTGTAAACTAACACCCCAAGCTCTTTGGGGAAGAAGCACAACTCTGGGATGCACCTTCACATCCCAGTGACCCACCCTCTCAACCTAGGGTTCTCTCCCCCCCCCCCTCCCCCTCATCTCCCGCATTTACTCGAGTGGTGATGCACGACTATATAAGTCACTCAGTGGTTGAAGAACACCTCTAGACAGTGCTCAATTTGAGCAGGTGGTTCCCGGTGCTCAACACCGGAACTTAATTATCCACAAAGGCTCTTATCGCAGCCTGCCACATGGTGCACTGTTTGCGTAATTTGGAGATGAGAACAACCACAGTTATTTATTAGTTCCATATACATTAAAAACGACTAATCCATGCATCCCAAGCTGTTCTTTTAGCTTTGGAGGCCGGGAACAGTCTTAATTGTCACACCTGAAAGAGTGTGATGATTAACTGTTGTGTTGCTGGCAATGGCTGCACTGGCAGTGGGGATGGGTGGCGCAAGCTCCAGTGGCCTCCCGATGAGGGCCCTGGCATCTATTTTGTTCTACAAATTAAGCAGTGCCTCTAGGATATTAGCCCCACATCACTAGCTTTCACTGCACACAATGAAGAATGCCAATAGGTTGGGCTCTCACCTCCTCTGTGTACCCTCTCCTAATGACAATCTTCACTCCTTTCAACAAGGACATTACCTACCACTCTCCAAGGAGCAAATCCTGAACCTCCTGCTCTCGGATCCATAGGCTCTGGATCCAAAACACCATCACCACATACGGTCTCCCCTTGCTATGGTTTGCTTCATCAATGGAGGAGAGACGAGTCCAAAGCTCAAGAAAGACCTTTAAGTAATATCAATCCTTCCAAGATGACAGAGACCCAAAATCCATTCCACTGTTTTAGCCGAAGCTTTCTCTAGAACTTAAGTTATACGTTGTTATCCTACCGTACTGGAATCCCGGCTCACCTAGAGAGTGTGTTTATGACAACCTTCGATTGGTTTGGTCCCCTGAGTCTACCAAAAATCAAACACAGCAGACTGAAACCCTCCACTCACTGGCACAAAGGAGAGCAGTTCTGAGGAGATGACAGTATACATATCAGACATCTGCTGACTCCTTAGACTGCTGGTGTAACTCCTGTGGATACAAGCTAGTACCAAAAGTCCCAAATCAAGCTCACAGTGCAGATGCAACAGGGGCACAGCTATCAGTTATGCAGCAACGCTCGCCATCGTGCTCGGCATCAATTATTTTAGGAGGTGGCCCACTTCGAAGATTTTTGTGTGCAAGTGTCAGGCTGGGGCCTGGCTGTAAGGGTACTGTTGGGCAAGGGAGGGGAGAAGGCATAGTATGAAAAGCAACAGACTGCCCCCAGGCAAGCACTGGAGCCGAAGCCGGAGGCTCTGTAGCACGTGATGAGAAGGCTCCTCCTTGTCATGAGACAGACTCCCTTATAACTGAAGGACGGCACTAGCTGTCTGCTGACACATGTTAGTGGGGGGAGCTTGCTGGTGGCTGGCTAGCACAGGCCATTACGTACACAGTTAAGTGGCAAGGGCCATTGTAGCAGGCTCACTAAGCCAGTTAGCTACCTTGTTAGTTTACAGTCCAATACACTTCGCCTTATTTATTTATTTTTACGGAGTTTTATATAGCGTGAACTTGACCCGAAGGTATCTGGTATCAGAGCGTGTAGTGTTGCGCTCTAGTTCTGTGTAGCAGCATATGACGCGGCATGTCAAAACTAGAGCGCAAGTGTGTGCGCATGCGCGGGGAGCGATAGGCGCGTCAGAGGCGACCGGAGCGCGACTGCAGTAAGACGCCCAGCGCTCCTCTGGAGATATTCTGCTAAGTTAAAATAAACACATTCCTGATCCTGAGCACAGCGTCAAGTGTCCTCATTTGGGTGTGAAGCACCATCATTACAGTGGCGACGAGGAGTGGGATTTCCCACAAGCACAATCCCCATAAAAAAAAAAAAAGCAACGCGAGAAACCTCACTGGCGAGCAGCGGCCACCAAGGAGCATTGCAGGGCACAGGCTGGCTACAAGGAAGGGTAATCAGCGGCAGGAATCGCAGGAAGAGCGCGGCAGAGGTGCACAGGGACAGGTCACGCCCACCACGTGCCCCAGAGCCTGGAAACGAGGCGATCTGCGGAGGAGCACGGTAAGAGGGTGGCAGCGCCCCCGTTAATGCCCTGGCGGAGAAGGGAGACCGCGGTGAAGGGGGCGAAAGAGAACCCCAACCAAACACGTCACAAGGCGGGAACGCCAGCGCGCCAGGCAGCCCCAGGAACCAGGGAGAAGATCGGGACAAGGCGGGAACGCCAGCGCGCCAGGCAGCCCCAGGAGCCAGGGAGAGGAACCGGAAGAACAGGCCAGAATGAGCAACCAAGCATCCTCACTCACTGCGCCAATTCCGTTTCTGCCCAAACCTGGTGAACCCCAGATGAAATGGGAGGACTGGAGGGAATATTTCAGAAACTACCTTGAGGCCTTGGAAGATGAAAGCGGGGAGGCGTTTCCCAGCGTGAGGAGACAGCGGATTCTTCTACATAATCTGGGCCCTGAAGGGATAAGTGTGTTCAAGAACATAGTTCCTGCGCCCCGGCAGGCGGCCGACGATGACGTCTTCAAGCACGCGTTAGAAGATCTGGACAATAACTACCGTCCAGCAGTGTGCGTCTCCATAGATCACTTCAACTTCCAACAGAGAAAGCAAGAAGAGGGTGAATCTATAGACGGCTTTGTCGCGGCCTTAAGAAAACTGGCGATCACTTGAGAGTATGGGACACTCCAAGACGACTTTATTAAAGATCAAATAGTAATGCACACCACCAACAAGACTGTACAGGACAAGTTGTGGGCACATGGAGAAGCAACGCTAAAGGAAGTAATAGCGATGGTGAAGAAAGCAGAGCTCTCGAAGCGTTGTGCCGAAGCAGCAAAAAGGGAGAATGCGCAGAGGATCATGGTCAACAAGGTGGATGATGCCGAGCCCTCAGGAAGACATAGAGCAACGCCAGGTGACGGAAGAGGAACTTACAAAGGGGCGGGAAAGCCAGGACAAACTGGGAAGCAGTTTGTGGATGGCAAGTACACGTGCTACAGATGTGGGAGTACCGCACATGCCGCCCAAGACAAACGTTGCCCGCCTTCGCGCGAAATGCATGTTCTGTGGCTTGATAGGACATTACGAAAAAGTATGTTGCAGAAAAGGGAAGAGGTCGGTGGTGAAATACATAGCACAATCCCAAACAGGAGAGGAAGTAGAGGAGGAACTGGATGAAGATGATGACCGGGTGCTGTGTATCGAGGAGCAAGTGTTGGGAATAGACAGCAAGCGCTCCGATAAACCACGTGCGGACATGCTGATAGGAGGAGTAAAGATCAGGATAGCGATAGACTCAGGATCCCCTTACACCATAGTCCAGAGATCGGTGTGGGAAGAAGAGTTCAAGCCTAGTCTAGGCCCCAAATTGGAACCACCAGATATAAGACCAATATCATACACGAACAACCCGATCCCCATGGTGGGTTACAGGACCCTGAAGTTATAATTCAGAGGAAGATCGGCAGTATGCAAACTGTACGTGGCAGAGAAGGGCCCCTCAGTGTTAGGATGGAAGGACCAAGGGGACCTTGGAATAAAATTGGACCCGGGAGGCACGGAACAAGTACTGTTGACAGACAGCGAAAGTTGGCCGGACCAGGAGAAAGTGAAAAGGGACTTCCCCAAAGTGTTTGGTGGAACAGTGGGGGAACTGGAGAAATTCATGCACAAGATTCTACTCAAAGAAAACTCCCTGCCCGTGTCCCACAAGGTCCGGAATATACCCATAGCGGTGAAAGAGGCGGTGCAACAAGAATTGCACAGGTTGGAGGAGCAAGGAATAATCGAGCCCATAGACAGCTCGGAATAGCTAGCCCCCCTGGAGGTGGCCCGAAAACCTAACGGCAAGGTGCGCGTGTGTGTGGATCTTCGTGAGCTAAACAAATGCCTGATAGTAGAGAAATTCCTGTTGCCCAGGATTGAAGAAATGCTGGCCAAAACGAGAGGAGTGAAATGGTTCTCCACTGTTGACCTCGCATCCGCCTACCATCAAATAGACTTACACCCATCTAGCAGGAAACTCACGTCCTTCATAACACCCTTCGGATGTTGCAAGTTCCGCAGGATGCCCTTCGGGCTAGCGTCTGCTGCAGCGGTGATCCAAAAGCTAATGTACCGCCTGTTCAAGGACGTTGATGGCATCCAATACTTCCAGGATGACATCTTAATCATGGGGATGGACCGAGAAGACCACAACAGGAATTTGAACAAAGTACTGAGCGTGCTACAGGAGAACGGTCTGACAGCCGAATGGGACAAGTGTAGGCTGGGCATGACATCGGTCACCTACCTGAGCCATGAAATAGGAGGACAGGAGATCACCCCAAAAAAGGGAGAATGTGAAAGCAATCTGTGAAGCCAGAGTGCCGGTCAGTAAAGAAGAAGTGAGGTCGTTCCTGGGTATGGCCGAATATTATAGCAAGTTCATCCAGCACTTTGCCACAAAGACTCACAAGTTAAGACAACTCATAAGGGACAAGTCCGTGTTCCAGTGGGATGCTGAAGCACAAAAAGAATTTGAGGAATTGAAGAGGAACATAAGCCAGGCGGTGCCATTGCATGGACATGACCTCTTGGGACAAACCATACTGACCACAGATGCCAGCGAGAAGGGTCTAGGAGCGGTCCTTGCACAAGAGAGGGAGGACAACACGGTAGAGACCCTCAGCTTTGCATCCAGAGCAATATCTCCCATGGAACAGAAATTCAGCTTGATTGAAAAAGAAATGCTGGCGGTGACATGGGCCATGGGGAAGTTCCGACAATTCCTGTGGGGCACGAGATTTCGATTACAAACCGACCACAAACCACTGGTCAAGGTGCTCAACTCAAGCGGGCATGCCACCGCCACCCCACGCATACCCAAGATGACCCTGAAACTGTTGGAGTACAGATATGACGTGGAGTATATACCCGGAACGCGCAACAAGGTGGCTGACTACCTCAGTCCAGCCTCAGCCATGGAGGAGGCGCCCAATGCCTTATCAGAGAGCGAGGAGATGGTAGCTGTGATGGAGGACTCAAAGAGTGATCAACAAACAAGAATGGGCGCAAGCATATGAGGAGGACGAAGACAAAGGAAGTCAAACAATGCATAATCAAAGGTTGGCCTGAGAAAAAGAGATTAGAAGAGGCACTCAGGAAATTCTATGAGGTACGGGAGGAGCTATCGATAAGCGACTCAGACATCTTTTTGTATCGCTATGACAGAGAAGTGCCCCCAAAGAAATTAATCCCGCTCCTGCTTAGCCAACTACATGAAGGTCACCTTGGTATCGTGAAGATCAAACTACGGGTGAAACAAATGTACTGGTTGCCGGGAATGGATATTCAGGTGAAAAGGCATGTGAGAGACTGTGACCAGTGCCAAGGGGCGGACAAGATATTGAAACCGCTAAGACCAGCGTTGGGAAGATTTGATCAGCTGCGCAACCCCTGGAAAGATGTCTCAGTTGATATTCTGGGGCCGGTGTTGGATAACCAAGCAATAGCAAAATACCTGTGTGTTTTGGTGGACAAATACTCCAAACGGCCAGAAGTCCATGTGCAGGAAGAGATGGATTTGGTTACAGTGATAACATTTCTCACCTCAGTGTTTCTAAGAGAAGGGATCCCGAGGACGATCCTGAGCGACAATTGCCCGCAATTCACATCCGAGAGATGGTACAGATATACTGAGAGGAATGGTATTAAAACAAAGCATACTTCGGTGTACCACCCCGCAAGCAACGGGCTGGTGGAGAGATTTAACCGTGTCCTTATGGGATCCATACAAGCTGCTATAATGAAAGGTAAAGACTGGGAGGTAGAAATCCAGAGTATGCTGTGGGCATACAGAATCACCCCCACCTTGACAGGGTACAGCCCCTTCCAGATCTTGAGAGGCAGGCACCCGTTCACGAAGGACAAAGTAATTTGGAGAGAAAAAACGGTCACCAGCAAATGGTCACCGACCGTAGTCCAGCACAATCTTGAGAAGGCTCAAAGTATACAGTGAACACTACAATAGGAGGAGAAATGTGAAAGAGACAACTCTGGAGAGAGGGGAATGGGTGAGAATCAAGCTAGTTGTACTAAGGAAGAAGGGAGAAAGCAAGTACAGCCCACCCCTGCAAGTGGAAGAAGTATATGATCAAGCTGCATTACTCAGTGACGGAAAAGTGTGGTCCCAAGATCGCATGGCGAAGATCAATAAAATTATACAATGGGCTACAGAGGACGGAAAAGACCGATGTGATCAGAGACAGAGAAGCGGCGCAGAAGGGATGGCCACAGGAGGTGAAAGCCAAGAGGAAGGAGGAATGCACGTGGAGAGAGAAGATCTGGAGGAATCGAGTGTGGAGGAGACTCAAACAGGAAGAGGTGCCACACCTACGAGAAGTGAACCAAGCAAACAGAGAGTGGTGGTGAGCCCCGCACATGAAGGTGCCCGAGAAGCTTCCACACCGGTAAGGCATACACGTGGTGATCAGGCCTGCACATTTCAGAGACTTCGAATTAGAGGACTATTGAATTCCTGAACTCTTAGCTAATTGTTGTGTATATAAAAGAGGGGAGATATGTAGTGTTGCGCTCTAGTTCTGCGTAGCAGCGTATGACGCGGCACGTCAGAACTAGAGCGCGAGTGTGTGCGCATGCGCGGGGAGCGATAGGCGCGACAGAGGCTACCGGAGCGCGACTGCAGTAAGACGCCCGGCGCTCTTATGGAGATATTCTGCTAAGTTAAAATAAACACATTCCTGATCCTGAGCACAGCGTCAAGTGTCCTCATTTGGGTGTGAAGCACCATCATTACAGAGAGCGCTTTACATAGCACCAGTTGCATTACATGAGGACACAATCATACCATACTATACTATTTTCTGCTTCAGTTTTAGCTGAACATAAGGTGTGTTTTGATTTCGTTAAAAATTCCAGGTACAAACTTAACCGGGCTTTTTAGTTTTCTTCATACTCCAAGCACACTGTGGATAGAAAGAGAGCTTTAGGCGTGGGAGGGGAATGCGAAAAAGCGACAGAAATGCCAGCCAGGACAATACAATCCCGAAACAGATAGTTCACTGGGATGAGTAGCAGCTGTCAAGCTTTGTAGGCTCCCAATAATCCAAATGACGAAAAATGGATGAGATACACCCTGCTTTTCTTGTTTGTGTGTGTTGTGCTTTGTACAAATAAGCAATGCAATTGTCATTATGGCAACCACTTAGTCTCCCAGAGAAGCCAGGCAGAACTATCTCTATGTGAGACTATGGTATTGTGAATAATATGTATTTACTATTCTGGACATTCTTCGGCTTGAGTTGCATGTGTCAGTCAATCAATCAAAAGTGAATATGTGTGATTGATAAGATGCAAATTTAGTTTATTATATGGTTTCCTATGTGATAATAAAGCTGATGTGAATATATTCACAACAGTTAATCAAAACTCTGACTATGTTATATTACTTTATAATAAATGTCGAAGAGTTTGAAGCAGGTTGACAACTAGGTGTCTCATATATTGGTGTTATTCAAGAAAAAATAGTCTTGCAAAATGAGAACAAATGCAAGGGCAACAGACCACTCTATATTATTGTTTATGCGAAGTGTTTTAAAATAAAAATGAAATAAGGTTATAATCCCAAGCACAGAGAGGGAAGGGTAGAGGGGAATTGTCAAGCTAGGCAACATTGGGGCAGACTGTACAAAATCATATCTCTGGTTCCAGCTGAAGGCTACTGGGCCAAAAGGTACATAGCCTTATTTTGCTGACTTTGTATGTAGTGCTGCTGGTCTCTAAAATGAGATAGCAGACCCTGATCATAAGCCGTATTTTTCAAACAGTTATGGGGATGTGTACCATCTCAAAATAGATTTGATTTTATGCTATGCTAGAATTAGATTTGTGCTTGGAAGCAGCAATACATTTATGAAAGCAATAATGCTTTGGTGGTTCCTTCTATTGATCCTTTATGTAACTATTGCTGCTGCCATTTTATTGGTCTTCATTGTGATTACAATTCATATTGTGTGCACTAGACTAGGATTTTGGGCCAAATGTAGGAAACCAAATTGCGATCGCAAACGTTTGCGATCGCAATTTGGGCAGTGTGCTATGTAGCAGACAAAAACCCACTCGCAAAATGAGGAATCACAAAATTTGTGATTCCCTATTTTGCGAATGCATTTAAGGAATCCCAAATTGCGATTCCTTAAATGCAATGTAGGAAGCCTCCAAGTTGTGCGATTTTGGCTTAAGGGATCGCAAATTACCACCAACTTCAAGTTGGTGGTAATTTGCGATTTCTTTGAAAAATGCATTTTTTTGCATTTTTCAAAGTGCAATGTGGCGCACAAACATGCCCTTAGGGCATGTATGTGCGCCACTTGTACACCCATGTTTATTTCAGGGGTGCAACAGGGTGTCCTTTTGACACCCTTGCAACCCTGAAATTGCATTCTCAATTTGCAATTCTCTAATTGCTAATCGCAAAATAAGAATGCCTTCCCATTCATTCCTATGGGCCTGCAGGCCCATAGGAATGAATGTGGATGGTTTCCTTAATTGCGAATGGCACTTTGCAATTCGCAATTAAAGAATATGTAGGATTTGTAAATGTTTTTGCAAATCCTAAATACATCTCGTTTTGCGATTCTCAAATAGCGATTCTCTAAAATTCGCTATTTGAGAATCGCAAAACCAAACTTTCATACATATGCCCCTTTGTTCTTAAGTGGGTCGTTTTTTAATGAAAGAGTGCATGGGTTCTCTTAGCTATCTCTGTAATGTCTAATGAGATTGATTGTTACCTAAAACTCATTTCCCTCAATATGGCTTAGTAGGCTGTGGGCTGGTTTCAGTACAACTGTCTCATTGACTCAGTTGTTAGTGCCAGGAGGTCTACCCAACCTCTGTTTCTAGAAAAAGGATGAAAACCTATCAATGGGAAACTCACAAATACTGCTCTTAAAATGCATTAAAACACAGTACAGATAATGAAATACATGTTAGGGAGGTCCTGCTCTAAGTCAGGCAGGCATGCCATGGGCATTTCAATTAGGTATATTGTTATTATTTTGTGTCTAGCTTGTAATAAACATATCATCTTAAACTATAAAAAAAAACTGCAGATATTCAGGATGCAGTTGAGGCTTTTTGAATTTCAAAAGTAGAGAAGCACTTATAAATGTCTCTATAAAAAAATCTATAAAATCTCAAGTTTCATGAAATGCTAACAGGAAAGTAGAAAAGTAGTGCTCCCAAGTCATCAAAAGGCCATATCGCAGTGATCTACTAAACATTTTCTTAAAAAATATATAACTTTAGTGCATTCTTATTAGAATAGTGTCTGGATGTGTATTATTGAGTTGTAAAGGGGCCACCCAGTGAATGATTTCAGAACCCTAGCTAACATCAAACAAAGAAACATTGTAGAATGTTTATTTTGAGTGATTCTAGAGATGCAGGTCAGGGCAAATAGAATCTTTTTTTCGCTACACTGAATGGTCCCTTTAAAAATGGCTATCGGTTGTAACTTTGTAATCTACTACATGCGAAAGAATTGCAAAAAACCATTTTGCTATTCATACATGTGACACTCGTGTTACATACGACTTTACTATAATCCCTAACATTTTGGGGCCTCATTGCGCTGGTGTCAGAATCTGATGGTAAATTCTGACTTTGTAGAACAGATCTATAGTTATGGGTATCATTACATCTGGCACATATTTAACCCTCCTGGACCACTAGGAGAGATCTATAGATCCCTTGCACATTTGAGTGGAGTGGGGAAGGCTATTGATCATTGCCAAACGCAGCTCTACCTACTTCTTCCAACCATTGCGGAAGCTGTGGGGATTAAGGAAGACCTGAAAGTGAATGATGGCTGCAGTAATTGCCCCCTACTCTCACTGGATGGCCTTTCATTGCTTCAACAGTGATCTTAGGTTGGTACATGTGAGATCACCAAGATATGCTTTTCATCTGCATTTTGCTACTTTTACATTCCTCCAAATTGTAAATGCACCAGTACGTCTGCAAGTAAATCAGAAAGAGGTGAAGAAAACAGAATAAAGGCAGAATAAGTGAGAGATGAAGATAAAAGGAGAGAGGAGAGAGGGGTGAGAGTGAGAGAGGGAAGACAGGCATGAGAATAAATATGAATGGTAGAGTAGCTGACATTACCAGAGTGGAAGCACAGACTAGAGGCAGTGCTGGAGTGAATGAAATTGCTCTTTTTAAATACCGCCAACCTTTCATCTTTCAGTCACATCAGAGCACTCGGTGACAGTCTAATACTGCAGAATATAAAACACAAACTGTAATTTAACATCTACAAACAATGGTAGCTGACATCATGAATATCGTGCATCTGTGGGGTGATAGTGGAGGTGTTAAGGTGTACAGATACTGATATGTACCATTTCAGAAAAGGCCCTGTGCTCTGCTCTTTTCCACATTTGTTGCTGCACAGGAACTTTTGTTTAGTCTCCAGTTTGACCAGATGGTCTAGGAATGTAGGTATCAGTTGCACTACAGTATTAGGGCTCAACTGTACCACAATTATGACTGTCTTTAGACATCCAACCGAGGGATGATGGACCAGTTTTATTTGTTTGCACTCCGACTAATGGCGCTCTTGCTATACCACTGAGATGCAATTAATTACAACACTCAACTGCATTTACAACTACCTCAACTACCTGGACATGCAGTACCTTCCCAGCACTAGTCTTCACACTTTCACAACTCCTGCAATAATCTATTCCTGAAACAACCTTCATCATGGACAGAGTCCCATGAGGGTCTGCCCTTTCCCACAGTTTCTACAACATACAAAAAGGTGCATTATGGATATCATGAAAGTCGAACACATTGGTGATCTGTAGGAAAATCTAATCCAGATCTACTTACATTTAAAAGAGAGGTCTGGGTTTGGAAAAACGGTGCAAATATCTTGATGCATTTTTTTTTATGTTGGATGCAATTGGATTTGCCATAAGAGCCAGAAAACAAATATCCTGTTCATGGGTTTAGTAGAAACCTCATCGTTTACTTCCATTGGCCTGACTCAGGAAACACCACTGAAATCAGTGAAGATTGCACTCAACTTGAGCATTCTGTTTTCACAGCATCCTTAACATTAAGTTTCAGGTTGCTCTGAAAAGCACATCCCACAGACACACCGGGACAGAACATCCAGACAGGCAGCAACTCCTGGTGAGACTATTTTACTATGCAAGGCAAAGGGTATATTAGGAAATGTAAAAGGAACTGGTAAAGGCACCTTGGAATACTGCTCAGGTTCCTTAACTAACTGAAGAAATAATTGCTACCAAACTAAAGAAGGGCCAGCATGTACTAGCCAGGACATATCGCCACATGATGACTCAAACTCTGGTCTGTGATGGGAATCCCAGAATCACATGCAGAAGCACTAAAGACAGGGGCCAGTGTTATGACGACATGCGAATATCAGACTGAGCACTACACAAACTTAACATAACCACTCAACCCCGGACTTCAAAAAAGTAGTCAAAATGATCTTACTTAACCAGTTCTTTCCATACGAGTTCTCCATTTTAGGTCTGATTGTTTAAGCAGCGGACACTCTAAAAGGTTCAGCTTGAGGATGACCTTGCGCGCCCTATACACCCAACTATAGCAATGTGAGTTGTCCCCGCCTCACCGAAAGTGGTATGACACAGGGCATAGTTTTTCCTCGGATTAAATTTTACTGGTTGTTATTTATAATGTAATGTAATGGGGGTTTTCTCTGTAAAGAGCTCGGATACCCTCGGCTCTTGTTAGCACTTTGTAAAAAATCTCTAACTAAAATAAATAACATTACAGAAATATCACTACCAAAATTGTATTCTACCATTTTAGATGAACAACAAGATGTCCTCCTGTTTCACCAACTCCCTTAAAAAATTCCCCAGTACTAGCAGACAAGATTTTTGCACGCTCTTTACAATGATTCGCCAAGTCATGGGAGATACGACACAAATCATCCCTGGACAAGGGTACAAAAATCACATATTTAGCTTCAAGCCTCTGCAATAACTGGTCATTACAGAAAGATGTGGAATCAAGTCTGCGTGCATCACTCTTAAGGCATTATAGGCTTTACCACCAAATCAATCAATCAGGGGCTTGTATAGCGCGGCTTCACATCCGCGAGGATCTCAAAGCGCTAGGGGTGGAGGCTGCTAGTCGCACTGCGTGGAGGATCATTGCCAAGGTTTTCCAGCCATAGTCTCCAGTTGAGCATTTGAGGCCAAGAACCAGAAAGTCGCTTTTCACTTTTGCAAGAAGATACCGATGAATTCAACATTCAGGCTCCCAACACAAGGGAGTTTGTCGATCATTGTGGTCTTTGTGGTAAATCTTGTATGATTCGTGTGTGCAAGTAATTTGTTGTCACTTTTACCCTTCGCTGTGTGTTCTGAAGCAGTCTTATAAAAGACATGAAGATTTTTATAAAAGCTCATAATAAATGATCAAATAAACAATAAACGGAAAAAACAGAAAATAATCAAGATCCCCTGAAAAGTGGTCACAATCCAAAGCACTCCTAACAATACTTTATATTAATGTTGAAATCAACGGAGAAGAGGAGACTTTATATGAGGTGATCAAGTTGGCATCAAAATCAAGGACAGAACTCATGTTTTAAGCTGCAAATATAAACGGACTCACATATTTATGCCTCTTTTGATAGTGGAGTATTTTTCAGACACTGGACTTTCTGTGCTAAGCTGCATGCCAGCTAGCCCCGAGGTGCAGCTTAGGTAGCACAGAACACAGTAACATCAACAAAGACCTTAAGAAGCAGCAACAAGTGTGCAAAATATTGTGCAATATTTATCAATGACCCTGAGATTTATCTAAAACCACGTCCTCCCAAAGTAATCGTGCCAGCCCGAGAAGATGCTAGCCAGAGGTATTTCTCCTGGAACGCGTCTGTAAAGCTTTCTGCATGTTTCATGCCAGGGTCCACTTTTTATAATGTGTTTGACTGCTAAGTGAGAGAATTTTGTAAACATTAATCGACATGTTAAAGGAATAAGCAGAAATTGGTCAGGAGACATGGCCTGACATTGTCCTCTATTCTTGAACACCTAGGACTTGTGACAAGCTAAAACAAAATATAAAGGCATCTATATTGCCTATTCACCTTCTCAACTGTAACTCATAAGGCTGTGATGCATGTGTGATAGTCTGCCTCATAGATATGGAGTAAGACAAAGCAGTGCAAGTCGCTGCATTGCCTTACTCTGCGTCAGGGAAGAGTTCCATGGGATTTGCGGTGGGGTTTTCCACTGCAACAGCTATGAGTTTTGACGCTGCCCCTGATTTACTTCATCACACAAACCTGGGAAAGTGCCAGTACCTTATGTCTCCCAGGAGGAAGCGTAACGAGGAGAAATAGTTTTATTTCTCCTTTTTCCCTTTTTAGGTCTTGGCCTGGCGAAAGCAGCGCATGCGCTGCTCTTGCCATGCAGGGGTTTCTTGGAATCAATACGGATTCCGAAGCCATGTCCCAGCTCTGCCTTCAGTTTTCATTTGTGCGCCTCATTTAGCGTCACAAATTATGCAAAAGGCAGTGCAATGATTGCCCTGGAGGCATTTCAATCCCTCCTTGTTGCCTCCCTGTCCCCGTTTGGCCCCCCCACCAGAATTGGATCGTTTACCGGCGGCATTAGACTATGGCCTTTAATTACTGTGGAAGCACTATTTGTTTCCCCTTGCCTCTGTCTCTCTCCCCGAGCAGACCCTTCACTCTGTCTCTCTCAGAGACACAGCTGCTTGTTCTGTAATATGTAGACATAAAATATGGATTTTGAAAAGTCGCGTTTATGCTGGTGTACAAGCGCGTAATGTACGTCACTCGACAAATTACTATTAAATGAAAATTCATTTGATTTTGAGGAAAACATGTAAAAAACTCAATGTGTGCATTATTTTTTTATTATTTGAATAGGACCATGTTGCGAAATGTTAAACTATCCAAAAAGTGAAATTTTCGGTAAGACCGTCATGGGATCTAGTAACTAGTACATTGCGGTTTGATTCTTTCAATGGAATCCGGTCCGTTGAAATATGGCGCGTTCTTTTCATGTGTGGTTGAGTTGTCTGCAACGTCGTGAAAAATATACACCACGCATTATTTCTACCTGCCTATATGTTTTATTGAAAGGGGTGTAGGAGCTCCGTTTGTGCAACGTTCTACGTTTTTTTCGTTTTAACTCTTTAGATCCGTTGTCTCGAGCGGTGTGTTAATAAGCAGCAGTCTCCACTGCGAGGTAGACTTATTTCCATTTTGTGATGCGCTGGCGACAGACTTTCCTTGTTTTGCCCATGCCCCCATCTTATTCCTTTCACCTTGATACCTGATCTCTCACCCTTGCACTTATCCAGCTCCCCCTTTATGACCCGCAGCCCCAGTGCTTTACATGCTTTTACTCACAGTCCAGTTTCGCCTGTATCCTTGCCCATTCTCCCTGTGCCCCCTCTCACCCATTGATCCCACCACTCCTTGCCTGCCTCCAAATATCAAGAGACACACCACAAAACTTCAAACTCTAGAATGCGCATGCGCAAAACCAGGGGGATCATAGAGCACTAGAGAAAGAGGACGTGGAACTACAAACCCAGACGGAAGACAAGAAAAACTGTCAGAGTGGAGCTTCCAGTTATTACAGCTACAGCATCAGATGTGCCTGGCATAAGAGCAGAACTAATGCATCAAAAAGTGCGGGGAACCGGGTCCTGCCCCAACTGCTCAAAATGTGAACAAAAAATATTGGAAGAATATCCGCAGCACTTTGGCCATCGTGCTGGGTTGCCTGAATAAAATGTTATCCTTCAAGATCTAAAATACGGCCATCTTGGAAGGGGAAGGGGGTTAGTGGTATGCTCCAGGCGGACATCTCAGAATGGGTTACATAAGACCGCGTTACTTAGACCGCAAATGAAGACATCTGCATATAGATGGGGGAAACAAAAACAAGCATTGAAAATGCAATAGGTCTCGCCTTTTATTAAGTTAAAAGCCATTTGCTTTGCTATACAATACCATTAGCAAAGCAAATGGCTTTAACTTAATCAAAGGCGAGACCTATTGCATTTTCAATGCTTGTTCCATGTGTCCTGAATACATAGAAAGAGAAAAACACCTTTCAGGATTGCTTTTAAGCAGGACGGTGCCCTTCCTGCACAAAAACAACCCTGCATGCAACAGAGGCCCCTTGCACCATGGTGCTAGGGTGCCTGCATTGGCCTTATGCAGCCCATTGTGCACCAGCACAGGGTGAAAGGACAGAAATGCAACGTATTGCATAAATACAGTGCATTCCTGCCCTTTCACATTTGTGTAGGGCAGCGCAGCCCAACGCCAATTCCCCATAAATAGCCTCCTTCATGTTTAACCTTGTAAAAAAAAGTACTTTTACATCCATTTCGTAATACAACTATGTAAGCATGCACTGGTATAGGTAATGTCATGGGCTGCAGACCCAGTAGATAGAGAGATATCCAGGATTGGCGAAACAGTTGGAAAGGCGGGTATACAATCAGCTAGGGCAGTTCCACAATCTAACTGACTTGGCATTATCACCACCAACATAAAGCCATGGAATATTCTCAAGGTAAAGAAACATACATCCCATGTGGGTTCATGGAAGCAAATTCTATGTTGGTTACCACTGTAAGAAAGGATGGTATGGATTTCTTTCTGCACAACTCCTTTCACTTTCCTAAACTTTATGTTTGTAGAAATTCAAACCTGTGCCAGAAAACAGTACAGGAATATTTGCACAATCCATTGAGTATTTCCCTAACATGCTAGGAAATAGGTTCCTCTGACCACTGTTGGGACTATTTTATACGTATGTGTGAGCCATTTCCATTTAATGAACTTCGTGTGAAAGCACCATAACAGGAGCAGTGTTTATTCCTAGCGAGTAAAAAGGCCATTTAATATTTTCAGATTCCTAGAAACACTTACAAAGGAGGCGAGTGGCCGTTCATCACTTTGTGTTCCTGTTAGAGAATAACCCCAACAAATAGGAAGTATGTTGTCGGAGCAGACACGACTTGTGCTTTACTGATTATGTAAGTTTTAATGCTGCAACAGAAATTGAATCACGTAAGCAGCATCTATCAGACATATTACCAAGAGAAGCAGAAAGTGCATGGACTCACACTGTGATGTACAGCCCAACGTAATCCAAACAGTACAACGAGGGATGATATAGAGAGCATTACTATGGCAGTTTCATGCTCCTTAGTATTTACTTTCGAGATCTCATAGCTAATACTGCTTGATTAGCTCTGTAAAGGACGGTAGGTAGACAGCAAACTAGGCAGACAGAAAGGCAAAATGGTGGCACAGGAGAAGTTCTTTGCAGGGGGTATTGGAACCTTACCAGCTTTGGCTGAACTTACAGAGTATTTAAAATAGCAAAACAGCTTTGTTATTACTTATGTAGCTAGTCACTAGAAATTGTAAAATGTTTAATGAAATTAGTGTATAATGAGACTGTTGTTGTCCGTTTTAATTATCTAAACAGGTGCTAATTGGTGTATTCGGTTGCCCTGTCCCTTTGCGTGGGTTGCCATTACAGTAGTGACTCAGTGGCCGGTATACAGTGAGACAGGCGTGTCCATGCAGTGACTGATCTTCTGCGCTGCTGTCCGAGCAGTTAAGCAGGGAAAGAAGAATGTGAGCAGAGCTGTTAACAATAAAGGAGCGCCTTCTGTGGCAGTGAAGGCGCTTCCACCTTCCACACAGACAGAGGGTGGGGGTTTAGCCCCTGTGCACAGAGAGTTCTGAGACGATGCACATAACCCACCAGTCAGCAACCCAGGGTGACCAACTGTCCCTAATGGTGGACAGACACTTAGAAGACAGACAGACACAAACTGGTAAAGACAAACCGAGAGGAAAACCACTTGGTTGAATGCAGACAGACAGCTAGGCACTCACAAGTGAACAGAGACAGGCAGAAATATACAAAAACAGGCAGATATAATTCTCAGACCTGCAACTACATGAAAAGCACATTTTTTCAACTTATTGGCGTTCGAGAAGTTGTTTGTCAGAGGTAATGTAGACCGTAGCTGACTCTGTGCTCCAGTTCTTCAATGTGCGAGTCTGTTGGCTTGTCACATGACCTTGCTCTCCCAATAATGCAGGAGTCGGACTCAGACCCTGTAGTGTAAACAGTTAACAAACGACCGAAAGCGTGCTCCGCATATCCTGGGCACCCTAAATCGGTTCTCATTGGTCGTGCAGTGGAACAGCGAGCACTAGGATTGGCTTATGACTTTCAAGCCAATCATAGATAACTTTGCAGAGTGAAAGGCATAACGTTAATTGTTTCAAGGCACAACTTCTATGGCTGTTACCTAAAATCATCAAAATTACGTACAAATGGCGTCCGTTAAAGATACTATCACGGACAATGGACAGGAGGTGAAAATTATGGACTGTCCGTGAAATTTAAGGACTGTTGGTCACCCTAATTAGCCCGGTGGAGGAGCGTAGTCCCCCTTTGCCACCCTCAAAAGTTAAAAAAAAATATATATATATATATATATATATATATATATATATATATATATATATATATATATATATATATATATATATATATATATATATATATATATATATATAATACAACAAGTTTATTATCGTTTTATTTTTAAACTTCCATGTGCTGCTTCCTATGGGTGGGGCCATCGCTGGGCAGTCAGGAGAGGGAGTGGTGGGCAGCACTGCTATCAGAGCGCATGTGGGTTTGGCCGGCTATCTCAGGCCGACCAGACACACATGCACACTGAGCCCTCTCCAACCCAGCTGCATTGCTGGGTTGGAGACAGTAAAGAACAGTCTCCCAGTCTCTCTGGGAGCACAAATTCCCAGCGCTCAGGCCAATCCTGACACTGCTTTCAATTAAAGCAACGTTAGGATTGGCAGGAGTGGAGGCAGGGAGCATGTGCTGCAGCGAGGATACGGAAAAGAGAGTTGGGCAGCAGGCGGAAGAAATGTTTATTTAGATTGTTTTTTAATGTTTGTTATACGTTTCCCTCCTCCACCCCTCACCTCCATCATCCATCGCCCCCCCCAGTCCCCACTCCGCCTCACCACTCCGCCCACACACCAGCTGCTCCTGGAAATAGCCCATTGCTGCTCCAACGTCAAGGAACTCTACAACGCTGCATTGTTCAACTGTTAGAAATGCTCCCATTCACATCTACTCTGCTACAAGTGGAAAATAATACAGTAGGGTGAACCTCCCATAGGTACGTTAAAGTGGTTTAGTTCCAGAGAAAGAGCTTTATACCGACAGTTGGCGTGGGCTGGGGAGAGTAAGTCATATTTTAGACTTGCACCCGACATAAAATGAATCCCGAGCCTTCAGGCTTTGCTCCTGGGCACTGGCTGCATCACAGGAAGTGAAAAGACATTTGACCATAATTATGCGTCAATGTATGTTTTTTATTTTTTTTAAATTTCCAACAATAAGGATAGAATGCAGCTGGTATATAGACAGTATCTGATGAATGAATGAGGTAGCACTTGTAAAGCGCCTGGTTACCCGAAGGCATCCCAACGCTCATAGTTACGCAGACACCCGATTCAAGACATATCAAGGGAAAAGGAGAGTTTTTAGCGGCTTATGAATATTCATGAATTCATGATAACAAACACAAACAATCACTTGTAGTTCTTGCAACCAAGTAATGAGAACCCTACTGAGGCATTGTCCGGTTCAGAAATAATGATTCCCTTGTTGATTTACCACCCCCCTCAACTAAACCCGCATCACTTTTTAAATTGTTTACTTACGATTGTCCAATGTTGATGCAATCTGATGAAAATATCATTGTCAGAGTGTCGCCTTTTCCTTGGTGTGGTGTGTGTGTTTCTTAACCAAGGTTGAATATGCACGCAGAAGTGAGGTCCCCTTTTGATGTTTCTCACCCGAAAGGCTTGGATACCTCCAAGGATGAACGAAGGGCAAGGATGAAGTTGTCCTCTTGAATCTACCATTGTGTCCTTGAGACACAATCCTGGGTACCTGCAATGTTAAACCGCAGGAGGCAATTGAATGGTTATCTTGCACTCCTGCTTTCTTGTTGGCAATGCCCTTTGCTAAATGTTCTGCAATAGCTGGCTGCGGAGGCTGGCCACTGCTGGGCATGGAGGGAGCTGAGCCGTTGTCCATTTTGGAGCCTCAACATTGAGGCTTTATGCTTTGCTGATGGCATGCTGGCAGATGATTTCTCATTTGCACGCTTTCTAATAGAGAAGGGAGGCACTTGTATTGGATGATAACATTAGCATCATTAGCATCATGGATGGCAAAGGAGCAGATCCCAAGCACCACAAAACAAATGGCATGAGAAAAAATGCATTTTACTCATTATCCTTCTGAGGCCTATCATACGGAGGGTCCTTCTCCTGATTTTGCTTGCCACCTGTTAAAGTGCTGCATCCATATTGGGAAGCCTCAGGGCTGCTGCAGCTATACCCAGGACGCATCAGTGATCCTCAGAAAGTCTCTCGCTTCTGAACCTCAGAAAGTCCCACACTTCAGCAGCATAAAAGTTCCACATTAATGTCAACCAATAAAGTGCTGCATCCATATTGGGATGCCTCAGAGTAGCCGCTTCCATACCCAGGATGCCTCGGGGATCCTCAGAAAGTCTCTAAGCACCAGCTTGAAAGCAGCACATTCTCTGTTTATCATAGATTCCACACCAATAACTGGTGTTACCCCTTGGACTACAAGTCTACTGGCAGTGGAGATGATCAACTGAGGTAACGAGTAAGCAATACGCATGTTGATCACCGTACTGTGGGACATTAGATAAATAAGAGTTTGTGATGAGGATTTACTCGCTCTACTAATCCGAAAACTAAATCGTTTTATAAGATAATGGGCACTTGTCACAGGTTAGGTCAGTAAATCATGAAAATGTGGCTATGTGCTTATTCATCAACACAGGGACTATGGCCGATATGTACGAACACATTTTGCATTTCTTAACAGTGTGAATCGCTATTCCGGGCCATTAGGAAATGCAAAATGGCCTTTTGTTATCTATGTAAGGCATGTGTAGCGTCACAGAATGTGATTTCTACCTTATAGAAATTGCATTTAGAAAATTGCAAATAGCAATTTTCAAAATGCGATTCGCAAACCGCATGTACAACCGATTTGCTAAATGCAACTTGCAACAAAAAGGCAATTTAGGAAATGCAATTACCATCGAATCAGATCAGGTGTAACCAGGTGCAAACTATAAAATGGCACCCAAAATGCATCAGGCTCTTTCACAATGACGGCCCTGTAAGTTTTGGCAAGGAGGTGACGCAGAGAAGGAGGAGGAGACAGGAGAGGATGTTTATTGTGAGGGTCTCCCTGTTTGAACAGACAGTGGAGAAATTTATTGACCGGTACAGATTAAGTAGTCGGGTAATCCTCGATTTAATAGATGAGTTGAAACTTCAGGCCCCAACACTATGAAGCATACAAAACCACTGCATGTGTAGGTATTGTATTGCCTACACCTCTTAGCATCAGGCAGTTACCAGGGGGGCATGGCACTGGCAGGGCGGGTGTCAAAAAGGTCTTTTCAAAGTTCTTTCAAAGGGTCCTTGACATCATGGTGAGCAAGGTCATCCAATATATCTCATTCCCCAATACCCCACAATCATTGCAGTAAACCAAATTGGAGTTCTACTGGGTTGCACAGTTCCTCAATGTCATTGGCTGTGTATATAGCATACATATTGCCATATGTCCCCCTTCAGCATCTGAATATATATACAGGAACATGAAAAGCTCACACACTCACTCAATGTGCAGGTAGTGTGATGTCTCCTGTATCATAACCGACCTTGTGGCAAGAATCCTAGGCAGCACCCACAACTCATTCATATTCCGCCACAGTGGAATACATAACCAACTTGCACAGGGTGAATTTGGTGATGGTTTCCTACTTGGTGAGAGAATCACAGACTCATTGAATACAGTGGCCAGCACAGTGTGTGTAATGTGACCTAATGGCTTTACTTCTCATGCTCTTAAGGTGACAGTGCATATGCCTTACGTCCCTGGCTACTCACACCAAACCGGACTCCAAGGACAAGAAGTGAGAGGCAATACAACAGGGTACCCAGGACAACACGCTCAATCATTGAGCAGACATTTGAGATCCTGAAATCTCACTTTCACTGCCTCCGCAAGATCTGAAGGGACTACTGTACAGACTGGATACGTGCTGGTAGATCATCATCACTTGTGCCACACTGCTCAACATCCCCACAGACCCAGAATCTGACTCTGATGATGAGTTACCACACTACAGGTGCAGCAAGAGGTGCACATTTGCAGGAAATGGATGTGCATGATGCATTAAGATCACCAACAACTATTTCTGAGGTAAGAACAATTAGAATATCAAATAATGACCCATCACACATGATGGTAATGCTTGGGGCATAACTGAGGCACTAACGTTTATTCAGGTAGCAGCAATATTGTTACACTGAAGAATGAACTGCATACTTGTGGATGTAACATTGTCATAAAATTAACAAAAAATTAACTAATGCAAAACAAAACAAAGGCGACTCATTCCTCTGAGTGGACATTGCTTCACTTCTTTCGACCTCTGGGGTTGGGTATTTTGTCAGCAAAATTGGGCTGTGGGACTAGTGATATGTCATTCCTAGAAGTATGTCTGCATGAATTCGTTGTACTGCATGCTTCCAGAACCGATGTGGCACTGACAATAGAGCCCTCTTCACTCAGGTGGGGGCAGGATGTTGGGGACACAGAGGTTGTGGCTCTGGATGTTCTCTAGGGTTGTGGTCACTTGCAGGAGCCTACATGCAATGTCACGACAACAGTGCCCCATGTCTATCTGAATCGTCACAGTTCGCCTTTGTAGCACTGTTGTGGCTTCTGCCAGGCGATTGATGGACTGAGTGAAGGAATCAAACCTTGCCGGATACTGCCTGTGCCTTTGTTTCTGTACACAGTGCCCCCTCTCCATTGCCGCTAGCCACCGGTCGTGCCCTTTCTCCAAGTTCTGCAGCAATGTAGACATACGATGCAACTGCCTACTCACAATCTGTTTTTCTGCAGGTGCTGTACGGAGATGAAGGGCCTCTCCAACCCAACATACACAGGAGCACTATCCAACATGTCGTTTGACACATTCTCAGAACAGACTGGTGATCTTTGCCCTCTGCACTATCTGTGTGTCCTGGCCTCTGATGTTGTGGGGTCCCTGAATTGAGATTGACCCTCAGAACTGTCCACAAACTCTGGCAGCGGTGAGATGACTGCTCTCCTGCCAGTTGGAGTGGGAGCAATGGGTGAAGGCGTTGGTGGTGTTCTGTCCTGAATGGCCACATCAGTGATCCCTGGCATGTCCGGGCTTTGTTCTGTGTAATGCATGTACATAGTTAGTGTAAATAATTGGTGAAGGTTTGCCCACATTATTGTTGTAAATCGGTTTCCTGTGTCTGTAACATGATGTTGTAGTGATAGGTTTGGTGTACTCATCAGCAAACAGTTCAGCAAGCAAACGATGTGTACTGCAAATCCCATGATGTATTGCCAGGGTGGGGCAAGCATCTGAATTGGGTCATTCGTGCTGTGATATATGATATATGGATTTACTAACATTTGGTTTTGTTAGGTAAATAAAGGGAAGATGACTTACCCTGGATGGTGCCTTCTGGTTTGGAGGTGTCAAAGTCACCTACTCCCACCACACTCCCTGGTTCCAGGGTCCCTTTTATGAGTGTCTACATGGAAGTCGGAGGGGGGTGTTTTGAGGGTCCTCCACTGGTTCCACATCCCTCTGCCATCCGTCTGGTCACCTTCTCCTTCGTGCGAGACCTCAGGTCATACCACCTTTTGCAAATCTCGGGAATTGGCCTCTGGGTGACTCCTCTGGAATTCACCTTCTCCAGGATGTTGGTCCAGATCCGGGTCTTTTGGCTCTCTAGCACAGAGAAAGAGGTCTTGGTCCATATAGGCCACATATTCCTGTGGCAGGAGCTCCAGTTCAGTCTCAGTATACTTTGCTTTGCACTTTATGGACCCCGAGTCCTTGCTCCCGTCTTCTGGGGCCATTGTCTTCTCTTGGGATGGTGTTATCCAGGTGCAGTAGTGATGCAGGAGCACTCCTTACTTCCAGCGCAGGGCTCTGGGTTGTGTCCACACCCTATATTAATAAACTTCATGGTCCGACATCATCATTCTGCATCCAGAAAGCGGTTTCCATTTTTGCAATTTCCTATTAGGAAATCGCAATTTAGGAAATAACTATATAGGAAATCGCAATTTTGCGATTTCCTATATAGTTATTTCCTAATAGTGAATGCAAATCCAGAGGAATCGCTTTTAGGAAATCACAAAATTGCGATTTCCTATTTAGTGATTTTCTAATAGCGAATCCAAACCTGTAGGAATCCCCATTAGGAAATCGCAATTTACATACATTCCGTTTTGCGATTCCTAAATAGTGATTTCTACGGATTCGCAATTTTGTAAATATGGTCCTATAATCTTGAGAGGAGATAGACATCACTAAAGGTGAAAGGCCATGCTGATCTTCCCATAGTGTACCACAACAGGTACCTAGCAGGAGGAATGCCAGCAGCGTCCCTCAGCAACACAGAAGGCAGTTTTATCTACAGTTTTCGAGGACCAATGGTACTATGAGCCATGATGCTAATTTTCATTTCCAGCTTGGCCAGATCATTTGCCTATTCTTACAACTGAGCAAAAGGACATCTATCTTTGATTCCAGCAGACATGTAAATATTTCCATCAGGTAATTCCTTTCTCAAATGTAGTCGCAGAATCCCCACATTGAGGCTGGGTGGTGAATGGTGTCATGTACGAATAGGTAAAAGTTTACAGTTGCTTGGGACTCCCACTTGACAATACCTAGTGAGAATCACAAACAATGTGTATAAGGGAATGTTCGGTCAGTACTGTATGAACGGAACTAGACTTCACCGTATGCATGGATGGAAAATCAAACTTCAATTATCAAATTAGACAAGGCCAAGATAAAATTCATGTTATGTACAGATTGGCAGTTTGGGGAGATATATGTGGCAAGAAATATGGTGTTCTGCAATATGAATTTTATATCTACCTGTAGAGATTGAGATACTGGAAGCAGGGCACCAAGTATAGCCATGACAATCTGTTTCCTTTAATATATGATTATAGACCAATGGGAACCTTAAATCAGCCTCATTACAGGTGGTATTTGGGCATTATATATGGAACAATGAACTTCAAAACTGTACATTGTAAGGATATTGCAGGTCAGCGAGGTGCCCCAGGTACATTGTCCAGTCCTGATTTTGCCTCTTTTCATTCTGAGACCTGTAGGTTTATTTGTCTGCTTACAAAAGCAGGAGCGAAAAAAATAAATCAGGACTACATGCACTCACTATGCCTGATCTAGAACAAATTGAGAGCAGTAGATCCAGCTAAAAATGATTTTGTACCCAGTTTGTTGGGAAATAGCACACGTTTGCTAACAGGAGTCGCAGATTCTCCTTTCCTGTGGGCTTACAGACAGCCTTTGGGATTATTCTAGAGCAATTGGACAGGAAGACCGAGCTGGTGGCAGGCCTTCTGAGGGCCTTGGAAGTGGATGCTACTTTACCATGTCCCGCCAAACAAAGATCTAATGGAGTATGGCTTAGCACTTGACCACTACAGTACCATTGGCAAGCTCAGCAGCAAATACTGTTATCTGCAATATGCAGCATGGGGCTGTGGTTGGCAAGCAGACCCCAGGCTGCTTACTCTAAATAGAGTGCCCATTGATGCTACTGCTAGAGGACCGGGATCACAGTTCCTCCATTGAGACCAAAGGGGAGTGGACCCTTCAACTCAAAGAAAGGACAAATCTAGGAGCCTATAGGGAACCAGCTGTCTCCCGCTTACTTATTATATGCGCCTAAGTACATTACTTTAATGTTAAAAGAATACTGCACATCCCCTTGTAGTACTAGCATAGCATAGAAGCAGGAACATGATGTAGCCTGTCATATGTCTTTAGATTAACACCTAAGTGACTTGCAGCATACTTGTGCTTTAGTATACTTGGGGATGTTTTCTTATTGCCTGCACAAGACAGGGGCAGTGTAGTGCTCTATTTCTGATCAATTGAATTAGCAGGTCAGCCTCGCCCTAGAACAAAGGTCAATCATGTTCCTCTACTCTCAAACGTTGCACTGGTGCCTGGAGAGAAGCAACATCTCTGCAGAGAAGCTGCCCGTGATACCGTCTTCTAGCATGTGGATACAGATACTTGGAAATCAATAAGCAACTGTACTAAGACATTGTTGTAACTAGAGACAATTTATTTTAATATATGAACTCGGACTTTAGATCACTTCTTTATCAAGAAAAATCTTTATCAAGCAAAATAAAAAAAACAAGTGTTTATAATGCAATTAGTCTCCACAAAGTATCAATTCATTATCTTATATGCAACGATTTGCTACGATGTGCTCAATGACTTTAGAACGAAAAATGAATGTCTCCTTAATCACATATTACTGTAACCATGGCAGGGACCAGGCAAGCAGCTGCAGGATTCAACAGGCCATCCTTCCCTTGTGAGCGGAGCCAATCCTCTTTGTCACCAACGACCGGCCTATGGCCTTGTGCTACTATCTTGAAAGTCAAGTCCTACCGTTCATTCCAGTTGTTTTGACCAGAAAGTAAAGTCCATGATAGATTGACTTCAGTTGAGGTTGTAGAGAAGGATCTTCTCTTTAAAAAAAAGAGCTGGATAAGCAGTGACAGGCAGTGTCTCCTACTCGGAGCAGCAAACTACCTTTTTATGTAGAATACAAACAACTCATGGGAATTGCTGACACGCTTTTGTTACCGGAGTAGATTCAAATATACCTGGGACTCTGGTTTCCTTAAAGCTTAATAAGTATTGCTCAGATGCCAGTCCGCTTACTGGACATAGGTAGAAAAACTAAATGCCGACAAACACCTCCTAAGGAATAATTATACTTGCACTGCAACAGAAAATGGCACTAGGTGTAAATGCCGGCAGCTTGTCACCAGAACTTCAATGTGTTGGCAAGCCAGCAGCAAGGTACCGCTAACCAGCAGGAGCATCATTTATAGTAAATACACGTTTCTCTCTCCAGTGCCAAGACAGCTTGTTTCATTTCATGGAAACTTTGGGTAGGATGACCTAATGACTTGTTCCATCCTCCAAACATATCATTCCATTACCATGTAATCAAGGCACTTTTTCTGACAGATGTTTGCTTGAGGGCAACTCAAATTTCAGACTTCATTTTTATGCACAGTATAAACGCACCTTCCTGGATGAGCACACATATGATAATTAAGCTGTGAATTAAAAGGAAAAGAGAACTAGAGAAGACAGCAATAAAGTTTCAATTTTGAACTGGAATAACGACTGAATGGGTTAGCCTAAACATGGTGAACAAAGCCATCGGCACCAAATACAATACAGTGAAGGCAAGTCAAAAGCAAAGAAACTGTTTCACACGGACCTATATTTGACAACTTTGTCTAGAAGAGCGGGAAATCATCAGCACCACACATGGTTTCAAACAGGGCTGTGGCTCCTAAGAGCAAATATGTCTCTTCATGAGCCGCTATGCCCAAATGTTCTGACCTGGGTAGTAATTATTTCAGTCCTATAGCTAAAATGTGTTGTGCCATTGTGTCAAGGATAAAAGATTGTTTCTGCAGTCAAAGTTCTGTTTGTAGTGGCTTCTCAAGTTTAAGTGTTTACTTTTACATACTTTGCACATTCCTACACTCTGGCAGTCTTTTGCACTTGTATTCCTACTCAAACTGTTCACTACAACCAAGCAGTCCTGGCCTACAGAGTACCACAATGAGAAAATGAGCTATCTAGAAATGCCCATGAGTGCACAGCATTTTCTTTTACTGTGATACTACTGAAGTGAGGTGCTACGACACACAAACTCCGCTTTAGCCAAAGCAACTATTAAAACTAGAACTGTGATTTCTTTGCTGATTGTCCTAGTTGGAGGTAGAAGAAAGGAAGCGTGGGTTGAAAGTTGATGACTGACAGCATAGGACTCCCACAAAAGGTAGAAAGGAAAAGAAACTATAACCAAAACCCTAGACGCACGGGGCAAAGGGAAGCAGAATAGAGATGGAGGAGAAAAGCAGAATATAGCACTGGTGAAATAGTATGACAGGAGGAACTGATACAGAAGCAGTAAGGTAAGAAACAAAAGGAACAAAATAAAGGTCCAAATTTGGAATAAGAGGTAATGGAATTTCTCAAATAAGTAGAAGAAATAGTAAATCCATTGTGGCAGAATTCTCTTGGAGCAGAGAAAGCTACGGAAGGTTTAGTTTCAACATATTATGCCTATGGAACAGCGGCAGCTCCTTCAATAAGGTGAAGGAGCATCGTCCCACTGCTATCTGAGCAGTGCAGAAAGGAAAAAAAATTATAATAACACAATGTTATTATCATTTTATTTTTCAGTACGGAGTCTGTATTTACCGTAAGAAAAGCGTCTTGCTCCCTTTGTGATATCTAGGGTTGGGCTGGGCTGTCATGACGTGAGGAGCAGGGAGGAAGAGTTGTAGGCACCATAAGTGTGCATGCTGGTTTGGCCAGCCGTCTCAGAACAGGCAAACCATCATGCGCACTTAGCATTTCCAAACCTAGCTGTGATGCACAGCCAGGTAGAGAACAGTCCCAAGACTCCCACACAGTGGCTGAGCAGCCAAACAGGCCACTCATGCCAATCACGACGCTGCTGTCATGGAGCCTGGGAACCTGTGTGCTTCTGTGCTGCCAGGAGTCAGAAGAAGACAGAGGAGAGGCAGCGAGCATGTAATTTTTTTTCCCCCTCCGTCTTTCCCTCCTCCCCCCGCAGCCCTACCACTTTTGCACCACAGCAGCTGCCCCTGTTATGGAAGAGGTATGTGCCCCAGGATTTTCCATTTCCAGGAATCCTCCAACTTATAAATTGGCAACTAAAAAGTCAGAGATTCTACTGTTGTCAAGAACTCTAAACCGTGGATTAAATGTCAAAATGGAACTGGTACTGCCTTTCTCACAGCTATGGATGTAGCAACCTAGTGTGCTACTGCTACCCTTCAATGCCCTGGTTGGAATAAAGATGGAAAATATAGCTTTGCCTACACAGTGAAAACACATTTTGTACATTATTTCAAGGTGAAGACATACTATACCCATGTTTAGTAGTATGCACATGTTGCTATCTTCAGCACCATCTGTATGCTTAGATGGCACACTTTAGGGATGACATACTGTAAGAAATTGGGTTGTTGGTCGACTAATTTATAAGTCCTGGTCAATCAGTGACCACAATCCTTGTCAGGGTAAGGTGCAAGCAAACCTCAAGTTAACATATGCTCACTCCCTTGGTAGCTTGGCACAGAGCAGTCACTTTTAACTTAAAGGCAACGTGTAAAGTATTTGTGCAACACAGTAACACAGGGAATACACACCACAAGAGGAGCCTTTCTTCAGGTTCTTCATTTGTCCTTTCAGAACCAGTCTCTACAATGACATAAGTATCTCACGAGCGATGAGCAACACATCGGAAATGCAAGGAGTCTTACATAATGGACTTCCCAGGATGCTGGGAAGTCACCATGTGCCCTGTGCTGCTCACAACATGAAATGGTTCAGCATCAAATGTAGCATCAGACTTTCGAGACCTATGCTTACGAACAAGAACTCTATCTCCTCTAGTGAAGGTGACATTTTTTGCATGTCGACGCTTGTCTGCTTAGGCTTTCATTTTCCTCTTACAATCCAAGTCTTTCATGCATGCTTTTTCCTCTGTAATTGCTTTTCTTTTGGTCGATTGAGGTAACTTGGTCATCATGGCCATCCTGAACATCAAGGTTGCAGGACTTTGATGTATGGTCGAGGGAGGGGTCAAGCAGTAAGCTTGAAGAGAAGAATTTAAGACAGCTTTTCTACTACAGCACACTGGATCGCTTTCTTTAGAGTACTCATGAAACCTTCGACAAGGCCTTTGGCATGTGGATAAAGAGGGGTGCTCTTCAGATGCTTTACATTAAGATGACTTGGAATTCTTGACTGCATGATGGTGGCCCGTTGTCAGGTCGCGAAGATGTTGTCTAATTTCTCAAAGACACATTCCTAAGTGATAGATGAGGGATCTTCAATCAATGGGAAATAGGAATATTCATCAACAGGTGATGTCTGTTGTCAAGAGGACAGAAGAAGTTCATTGCAATTCTTTCCCATGCATGCTTTTGCAATGATTACATACTTAACGGGTGTTGAGTTGTTTTCAATGACAGGAAGTTGAAGAGATGGTAAGCCTTTAATTATTTTTCAACTCTCTCGTCGAGATGTGGAAACTAGATTCGGTTCCGCAGAGCTCGTTTGGTGGCAATAATTCCACGATGTCCTTCACGAGCCACCTCAATTATCTGTTGTTGCAGACTCTCCGGAATGACAATTTTCCAACCTCTTATAATAATACCTTGCTGAGTAACGGACAGTTAATCTTTGATATTCTTAAACTTTTGACACTCACTATCACTGGTAAGAGGTTGAGAGTGCTGGTACAAAGACTGATGTGCAATAATGTCTTTCAGTTTCAGTATGTCACTCTCTTGACTTGTGGCAATGACAATTTGCTCCAACAAAATGGCAGCTGTTGTGCATAATTTCACTATTACATTTATAAACGCTTCAGTCGCCTTAGAGTGGGTACCAAGGCATTGTAGAGGCACTCATGAGAATGAATCTGCAAGGTGCTGTTCTTTCGTTAGACAATGCACAATGGTGTAGTTGTATTCTTGCAATCGCAGGCCCCAACATTCAATGTGAGGAGGCATTTATGCTTTTGGATTTCCAAAGATAGTCAACAATGCTTGATGATTGGTCACAGAAGTGAAGGGCTTTCCATAACAGAATAAGTTGAAATGTTCACAAGCCAGCACCACCGCTAAGCTTTCTTTCTTAGGTTGTGAAGAAGTACGTTCAGTTTGGGCCAAACTTCGGTTTGCATACGCCACAATATGCCTTCAAGCATGTGACCAAAGTAAAGAAACATTTTTTTTCGACAAGTCTCTTAATGGCGCACTGACAGTGACAAAGTCTTGTATGTATCGAGAGCAATAGCTGGCCATGCCAAGGAATAAACACAACATGGAAAGATCTTGTGGGACACTGGCAGCTAGCAAGATCGGGTGGCATGCCCCCATCAGAAAAGATAAGGCCAAAGAATTTTAACTTTGTCTTATGGAACTCAAATTTTTTGGCATTCAAAGTTAAACTGGCATCAGTGAGCAGCTGACACACTTGCATGAGAGCTTTGTCATACTCCTTCTGTGTATCTCCAAAAACAATCTGTCATCACTGTAATTGAATGCATTCACGGAAAGCTGTTTGATGTGACGAATGACATCCTGGAATAGGTCTGTAACACACCAAAACATATTCTCTGGTAATGGAACAGACCAACATGTGTAGAAAATGTGCGTAAAGTACCTGCAATTTTCCTCAAGATCTAACTAATGATATCTTTTATTCAGATCCAGGCGACTGAGTACCTTCACACCATTCAATTTTGTTATCATGTCGGCAATGTCAGGACCTGGATGTCGCTTTCTTTAAATTGCCTTGTTCACTTGACGCATATCCATGCATATGCGTACAGCTCCTTCGCTGTCCTTTTTGGGTAATACCTCTATGGGAAAAACCCATGGAGTTGGACCAGTGGAACGCTCAATGATATTGTGTTTGAGTAAGGATTCAAGTTCTTTTTCAACAGTAAGTGAAAGCCAGTAAGTGAAAGCCAATTCTTCTGCATCTTTGAGCAATAGGATGGACGACCCCTATAATGTGTAATTGGACTTTAATAGTCTTGAGTTTTCTCAACCCATGAAATAACAAAGGGAGTTGTCTTACTATTTCGTAATGAGCATTCATGCTAAAGTTCATGGATATTAGTCTCATATCAGCAGCTCTGCTGAAGCAGAGTAAACAAGCGATTGATGCCGTACCTTGAAGTACATGAATGGGTGCTTGTACTTTTGCTTTCTTATGCTTTATCGTTGCTACAAATGAACCTTGACTATTTAGTGGGGTCGATGCAGTCCACAATTACACTTTAGTTTTTAATGGCATAAGTCGGGGCAATGGAGACAGTTCATTATATTTCTCCTCTGGCATAATATTTATTGATGCAATACTATCAATAATGAATGGTATTGAACAACCATTGACCTTTAGTGTGATCTACGCACAATGTTTTAATCACTTTGTTGCTTTTTCAAGTCAATCTCTCTTGGACCATTATTTTTTCCCACAGGCGGCCAGTCCAACAAGCGCATGCTCTTCTGAGGCACAACCATCTTCTTAACTTACACTTCATATTGATACATAGGATCCACTTGGCAAATATTTAGCTGTCGATCATCTTCATTTGGTGTTGATTTGCCTCCGCTGATGTGGTTGCTTGGCCTTATGGGTGTGTGTCGAACGTCACTTGGAATGTTCGAGCAGCCATTTTGTCTTGGCGCCATGACGCATTTACTTTTTCCTTCACCTTGCACATCATCACAAAATTGTTCTTCTTTCCACAGCCTTTGCACATCTGCCAATGGCAGGACATTTATCTTTATGTGGAAACGAAAATTCACACCTGAAGCACAACTTTTCCTGTGGGAAATTCACTTGGTGTCCCTCTGCCTTGTGCTTTGGCTTATTTCTCACATTCATGACGGACTCATTCAGGGCACCTCCAGCCTCCATGTCAGCAGCTTGTCGATCAACAGGCTCTTCTGCACTGGCAGCCATGAGAACTTGCTCCAGACTAAGAGTTTCTCTCAGCATTCGTTGTCTGAACGAATCTGACAAGCATCGGTCAATCACTCGGAGGCGTATAGCTTCCTCATCATTAACTTTATTGAACTTACACTGTTTGCTGAGAGTATCCAGTATCTCAACCAATTTGTTGATGGTTTCCCCAGCTTCTGTCATTCTAGAATGGAAATGTACTTTTCATAATCTACATTTGGAATTGGATTGAACTTGAGAGTCAAGGCTGCTTTGATTTGACTGTATGTGATTTTAGCAGCTTTCAACGGTTTCTTTTTACTTATTTTACTCCTCTACCAGCAAGATTCTGAAGGTATTTGATAATCTTCTTGTTATCTGCTGCTTTAATCGCAGCAATGAAATCATCAAACGGCTCTATCCAGGCAATCCATCTATCCTCAATATTCAGCTTTTTATCTGTATCAAATGTCTGTGGTGGTTTCAAGTAGGTTGTGGCATTGTAACCATTTACAAGATTGGCTGACACTGAGGGTGGATTCCTTCTGTCACCGTCTGCTGTCCACTAGGACCTGCTTCATCCATGCAATCTCTAAGCCCCTGTACTATGCTAGCTTCTTGGTCTTCTTGGACAGCCCATGGAACCTTGACCTTCATTATGGTCTCCATGGTAGCCCATTGCTTTTAGGAGACCTTGGGAGTTGTTCTAAGCCACCACCCTACAGCTTTGGTGGTGGGCCACCTCGGGTATGGACAGCTCCGCAAGCACAACCCTGGGTGCTTTCTCTGGGGCTACCTCCCTCAGTGCAATAGCACAACGGCTCTCTTTCCTCAGTACTGGTAAGAAAATTACCATTTATTGAACCACTTTGTCCTTAGACTTCTCTTTGTGCTGACTGTCACCTGGGTGATCTCTACCTTGTAGTGCTTTTGTTCACAGTTCTCGCTCTTTGCTGCTCTTTCAAAACCTGGTTGCATCGGCCTATAGCAGTGTCACTTCAAAGAAAGAATGTATGACATTGAGTTGCATAGTAGCGCAGTACATCTTTGTGCGGCCTTCCCAGCAGGTTTTCGGCAACCAATGTGTAGACTTCTTAGTGAAACTTCATTACCTTCAAATGTTTTATATGGAACTGAAGCTGTGCTTTGACTCCACATATGTCAAATGGCGGATCTGCTCTTCGACAGAGGCACACGTGACACACACGAGCAGGTTGCTAGACCACGGTAAACTCTCTGGGACAGCACTGTCGATCTTCAGGTTACTAATCCCCTATTTTGTCGCCCGTTGCAGCGTCCTCCCCAGCCCGGGTACTCACCAATGACTATGCAACACAGGGAGCTTAGGATAACATATCTTTATTCTTCTGTGTGTAACCGCAAACTCAACATTCTAAACCTGCTTTCAATTCACGATGCTCAAATGCTTGCGTCACAGTTCTACAGAGTCCATCAGGAGCCACAAAGTTTCCATCATTACAAATTCACACGACACTACACACAATGGAGCGCAGGCCGCTTACAGGGACCCCGTTAAGCCAGCTGAACAGAGTACCTTAAATCTGGCATGCTTAGCATTGATTGGATCTGGGTCGAAGATGCGCCATGCAGCTGATGTGATGCATCAAGTCAGAGATGTGATAAGGCTGCGGTGTGCATCGATAACGAGGATTCCATCGACTGTGTTTTTGATGGGAAGTCGGGGATGCAGCGCGCAGCTGGCGATGCTTAAGTTCCGAGGCGCTGCAGTGCGAAGTCCAGCGTCATCGTCAATGATGCTGTTGAGGAGAGATGTGAAGACCTGGACTGTAGATGCACCCTGTGGCTGGGGCGATGCATCGGTTCAGAGAACTGCTGTGGGCAGGGCAGGGCTTCACAACAGGCCCAATCCATGCAGCTGCAGTGGTTGGGAATGTGCCGCTCAGCCGAGGAGATAAGTCTGTTCCACTGGCAAGCACCTTAGACCCACTTCCAAGTGTCCAGGACTGGAGCGGCACAACTAGGCAGGGTAGACCCACAGAAGGCAAAGTTCAGGTGCAGGTGCAAGATGGTTGAAAGCCTGTTATGTCAATGAGGCATCAGATCAGCAGGCCAGCCAACTAGCCCTTGGAGTCACTCTGTGTTCTGGGTTCAAGAGATGCAGGTCCAGTCCTTCTCATACAAGCAAGAGTCCAGCAGGTCAGCAGAGCACGAGTGCAGTCAATCAGATTGGCAGTCCCTCTTCCTGGCAGTCTATCCACAGGTCCAGAAGTGTACTGAATTGGTGATATCTGAGGTCTTCCTTTTATACACAGTTGTGACCTTGATGTGGAGAGAAGCTTCTAAAGGCATGCCTTTGTAGTGTACAGATGCACTGCCTTCCCTGGCCTTGCTCCACACTAACTACAGAGGGTATTTAACCCTTTGTGTGGAGACAGGAAACAGCCTATTCAGGTTTATGTGAGGCTAGGCCGAACTTCTCCCTCCCACCCTGTCAGTGATGGAACACTAAGTCACACCTAACCTCCCATTGTGTGTGGCTGTCTAGGAGGAATACACAAAGCTGCAACTTCCAACTACACCCAGTCATATGACCAGAGACAGGCTGTAGGCAAAAAATGGCAAAGGCAAAAAAATACCAACTTTCTAAAAGTGGCATTTTCAGAATTGTAATTTAAAGTCAGACTTCACTATAAATTAAGATTTCATATTAAGAATCCAGAGACACCAAACTTGAACCATTTATATTTTCCCATGTGGAATTTACACATATAAAATATAATTAGGTAACCCCAATGTAATCCTATGGGATATATAGGCTTTGATGCAGTAATTTAAGTGTTTTTCACTACCAGGATATGTAAAACTCAAAAGTACATGTCCTGCTTTTTAATTACATTGCACCCTGCCCTTTGGGCTGTACAGGGCCTACCGGATGGGTGACTTGCATGTACTAACAAGCATTTGCAAAGAAATCAGTCGTGCATTTGTAAGAGCGCTATTGGTATTGTAAATTACGTCTTCCCATAGATGAGTTCTAGATAGCCTTCTCTGACTAAATCACCCTCTCTTTCTTACATAACACAAGGTGCTGCTGTGCTGCTCGTCATATCCTAAATGACATGGGTGAGATCAGAGTAAAACACGGGAGCAAAACTCTTTTCAGATGCAAGCTGGTCACGGCAGTAACCTAGCACTCACTGACACAAGCACAGATTCACAGCACTATAAGTAACTGTGATAACACTATTCCTACTCATCCTTCTCAGAGGACCAAAAACTGTGAGGAATAGAATTGCCACCGAAAGAGTCATTTGATGGTAGCGCCTACAGACGGGTGGTTCTGCAGTACAGATTGCCATGCAATGTGCTACATAAAACATCCAGTCAGGTACCTGAAAGATGTCAGTGGCTGACTGTTATTTTCAAAACGCTATAAAATGTGCTAAGGTTTATATGCACAGTTAGAGGAGGCTATCAAGCCAGTGCGTGAGTAAGAAAACACCCCTACCCCACATCCCCTCCTGCAGCTATATGAATTATAAAATTCTGCAATAATGAAAGTTCAGTTGGTTACTCAGGTACATGAGCCCTGGTCCCACTACTCCTGCTGCACTAATGAAAGCCACGCCTCAGCACAATATTACACTTTCACTACACTTTGTGGTCCTGTAAACATCCAGTTTCTGCATATTCAAAAATGCCATCACCTAGCAACATCTGGAGCGATTAGAAGCTTAAAATGAGTGGACTGTGTTTTCTGTAGATTACATTTGTTTTAAAAGCTGCAGAGTTTATGATTCTTGCTTTAACTAGTGAAATATACATTTGAGAGAGGTGCTGTCAGAACGGGTCACTGGGGCGAGTAGTACGCCGACTTGAGACACTAGGATTAACTTTTAAATTTTATGTAAACTGGGCTGATGAAACCCTGGTCATCGGGAATAGTCTGAAGGAGCAGGACCCTAACATTCTGTTTGCATAATTCGTATGAAGGGAGGGTAGTTTTATGATTGTATGTGTTATGGGGCGGCTCTAGGCTCATGGCAGCCCTGGGCAGGGAGCGTAGGTAGGGGGCCCTGGAATAGGGGGTCTGGGTGGGGTGGAGCCACCCGGAGCTCAGGAAGGTGTTTTAATAAAACGTCCAGAAAAAGCGTTAGATGACCAGTACCTGCGGCTGCTCCTACCCTTCCGAATTCGTCTCAGAACAATAACATTTAGGAGGAGGAGGGTATATTGTGACACACGACGTGAGGGACTGGCACAGACGGCCAGGGCCATGACAGGGGCCCCGGACCCACAGCCCCCCAACAGAGAAAGAATGGGTGGCCTCTTTGCCCAGAAACATCCCTGCCAGGGGCCACCACGAGTATCATTCTGCTCATGGATATCATCTTTTTTTGTTCTGGTTTATGGTCGTCAGCGCCTGTTTTACCTAGTGCATCAGCAGTACTCTGGCCGGAGGATTCTCAATCTTTAGGTTTCCCTTGGATGATAAAGTTCAGGATTGCTCCTTCCTGTGACGCTACGAAAGCCTGCTGAGCCGCCTTTCTCTTTCGTTTCGAATAACCAGATTTGTTTACTCGAATTCTCTTCATTTTACTTGCTATGTTATATGCGCCTGTACCAGCGGGCCAGCAGTGGGTAGGGAAAAAAAGAAGCCAATCAGGAACCAGGAGGAACGCAGGTGCGGAGGCCAGTGAAGAGGGGGGGGGGGGAGGGTCAGGGTGTTTGGAAGTGGAAAAGAGCCGTAGGCCGCCAAATCCCTGCCAGGGGCCACCAGGCAAATATGTACCCATCCTCAGAGGATTATTATATTAAGGATATATATTGGTGTGGCGGCCCCTGGGGTTTGGCGGCCCTGTGCAGGTGCACAGCTTGCGCATGCCTAAGGCTGCCCCTGGTGTGTTTGGAGGTGGGCAACAGTATCCGCTGCAACGCCAGGGCAATGCAGTATCCAAAAGGTCATCTAACCAGGGTGGAGGGCAGCTTGGTCTAGAATAAGATCTTGGGGCACAGATTTATAATAAAATATGAACAAGTTAACAACCAGAAGAGTGGGGAAAAAAATAACCATCCGCCAATCAACATTGCCAATATAGAACCAAATATAAAATATTATCAAGATATTTTGCTTACACTTCCATCATTTTATTTGATTGCTTGGGAACTGGATTTGAGTAAGCAAGTAGGTTCGCCCTGTGTCTACGAAAACAAGCACTCCGATTTCCCGAGGATGCATTTAGAAAGAAAAGCAGCAGCAGAGGATGTTGCGTTACATGTGGAGCGTCAGGCTTTGAAAGAGGGAAACCGGGTTCGAGTCTTACCGTGGTGCCTACCAAAAAAATTAACCAAAGCAGACAGAAAAAGGAGTGCAAGGAAACAAAGAGAAATAAACAAACGAGCAATAATAAAAGTAAAAGGGCCAGTTGCCAGCGGCAAGCACCACTCACGGGCAGGAGGGGCTAATGTGAGCAATTAGTCACAAAAAGGCAAATAATTTTTTTAAAGCACACACAGGAAGAAATGGCAAGCAAGGGGCGGGCTGCAAGCCACTCAGAGAAGTTACATCATGTCTCCAGAGCGAGAACTAAAAAGGAAGGTTTGGGCCTGGCAAAAGGTTTTTTTGCCAGGTCGAAAACGTCTGAGGTAGGTTTAGAGGGCTACTTAAGTAGGTGGGACAATCCGTGATGCAGGCCCACTAGTAGCATTAATTTACAGGCCCACTAGTAGCATAAATTTACAGTCCCTGGGCACTTATAGTGCCACTTTTCTATGGACTTATAAGTAAATTTAATATGCCAATTAAGTATGAGCCAATATTACCAAGAGAGCACATGCACTAGCACTGGTTAACAGTTGTATAGTACTCACAGTCCTAAGGCCAGCAAAAACAAGGTCAGGAAAAAATGAAGAAGAAAGGCAAAAAGTTGAGGGGAAGACCACCCAAAGACTGACACATGGAAGGCACTTTTCCTTGCATGTGTCATTGCAGTACTTTTAAACTGCTGCACATTTGTAGCACAAGGGTGGTATCTGGAGTCCTACATAAATACCACATATATGGGTGGTAACATCACATTTAATTTCTGGACCAATGGTGTAATTTCTGTGCCAACTCACAATGGCCTTATTGAATTAAATACACCAATTGAGAGTAACTCCATTTACAATACAGTTTTAGGGATATATGACACTACAACGCATGCTTTTACCACGCATGCTGTTACAACGCATAGCGCTTTGGGGTGCTGGATAGTGAATAGTTTAATTTACTATTCCAACTCCAGTCCCCGTGGATAGTAGGGAAGGTGTTGGATAGTAAATTAAAACTATTCCCTATCCTAGAGCGCCCCCAGTGCAATGTGTTGTAATGGTTTTCGTTGTAAAACCTGCGTTGTAAAAGCACTGCGTGGTAAAAGTTGTGTGGTAAAGGATGCTTCCCCAGTTTTAGGGGGAGGACATGCACACTTTGACACTGGATAGCAGCATCATTGCATACAAAGTCCCAATATCAGAAAATATGAGGCCCAGAATAACGCAAAAAAAACAAGGTGATCAAGCACAAAAGGCAAGTTTGTTACACAATCTGTGTCAATAGCAATCCAGAATTATAAGAGCATATCACATCCAAGATTGAGGATCTAAGTCCTGACAGAGTTCTGTAGGAATGTCTGTTGCAAAGACATGGAGGCAAGGTTGGGCCATGCATTTAATCTTTGGTCCAATTCCTTTGTTTTTTGCATGTCACTCAATTGTGACACTCTGTCATGCTAACTTTGCCATCAGCAGGGGATGAGGAGTTCGGTTGTCGGAGTGCCAGTATTTGTACACAATTGTTAATGCCATTGACTGATACAGTGTTGGTAGGGATAGGTATAGTCATTGAGGTTTTACCTAAACTCTTCATTCTGTATCAAACGCACTCTTGTGTGAGGAACGCATATATGGAAACATATTTTATGGAAATTCATTACAAAGATAAAACAAAAATTTGGCACATAAGTAAAATTTCAGCATATCTGATTTAACAAAGAGCTATGAAAAATAACTTTGCTAGGAAAGGCATTAATTCTTTGGAAATTATTATAAAATGTAGTTAAGCAAATATATCAACAGAACATTTGAGAAAAATGTGTTTGTTATTTATGTTTGCCCACGAGTGTTAGTTGACCCATTTACCCAAGGACCTGATATAAACCACCCTGAAAAGATATCGTACACCTGGTATGGTATGCTATTCTAAGGTATCAGAACACAATTCAAGAAGGTAGGATATTTGCAATGGAAGACTCAAGTTGAATATTTAATGTGGGTACATCCAGAACATTACAAATGTCCTTAAGACTAAGACGTGCTTACTTGACTAAACTGAATCACCTAAGGGAGTCTACAAACAGACTGCATGGTAGGAAAAGCACTGCCCCTATGGACGAGTTGCATGAAGGGTGGGTGAGGGAGTAGTTAAAAGGGGTTCAGTATAAACCGTGAAATTAATAAATAATAGAGAGTTTTTGCAGATTTGCCACAGCGAATTAAATCAGTTAGGAATAAGTGCCAGTGGTCATATGAGCAAGGATAAATTCCTTGTATTATATTCAGAAATTGACCACTAACAGGATTCCCTAATGGTCCTCATTAGTACAGTTCAACACTATCACCTTTTGTTACTTCTCCCTCATCTTTTATGCAGCCGCTTTCCGTTACTCAAGAATCACATCATGAAACAAAGAACAAATAGCACGATTTGAGCGCACAATGCTGTGTAAATCAAGTCCTCCCAGCCTATTATAAACTTCCGATCTTCATTCCCGGTCCTCGCCTAACATGTATCAACAATTGTCATGCACTATTCTGCTCACCAGTTTCATGCAATCCTCTTTAATACCATTCGAAGTGATTTTCTGCGCATTGTTTGGACAAATCACCACCCAAAGAAATTTGAACATATCCCGCCTACTGTGAAAGTACTGCTTGGGTTTCCTCTCTCTGGAAGAATCGACTTCAGAGTCTGTTGTGCCATCTACAAGGCAATCCATTTGATAAAACCTGACTCAGCAAACACCCTCCTTTTGTATCTCTGATTAACTTTTTCATTGGTGTAATTCAGGAAATGTCTGAAAATTCACCTACTTACAAATTTCTTACCCCACTCCTACCCCCACTACTTCACAGCATGGTGGTTCACACTGTAAATATACCTGCACATCTCGGCCGTCTCAGATGTGCTCCCTTGTGTCTGGACATATTTAGGGGGTTGCTTTTATTCATTTCAGGTTGCCTTGAATGGTATTTTACCAATCCATAACTGTAATACTGTGCCTGAAGTGGAAAAAAGTTTTTCACCTTACAGCTCGGCGTGACTAGCACTGTGCTAATCCTATGCCTAAAGACTTTGCTAAACTTGCGATAGATAGATAGACCGATAGATATTTTCTTTTTTTACTGGCAGTCGCCAGCCAGTAGGTGGTTAGTTATAGGTAGGACCTAGTTTCCATAAGGAAAGTGTTTACTGGCTTGCCTATAACTTTGACGCCAATTGACAAATCTTCATCAAGTTTTCCCAGTGCACCGCTGACTCTAGTAGTGTCTGGAAAGTTTCAGGGTGATCCACAAAGTTGGGGCCAGAGAAAAATGGGAGGGGTAAAAAAAAGAAGTGCGTTTCCCATGGCTGCAGCATAGGGTCTGCAATATAGGGTTTCAAAGACCCTTTATGTGTACGATATATCAAAAATAGTTTCTTTTCCCCACATGCGATATAACTTCAAATTTGTTGCGACGCTTAGCGCGCCTCCCAACATCATGGCAAATTTTGTGAATAGCACCGCAACATTTAAAAAAATATATACATTCACACCCACTTACAGACTCACTTAGACACTCATGAACCCACTGACAGACCCACTCAGATTCATGCACCCACTCACAGATCCATATAACCACTCAAACACTCACTCACTTACCCATAGTCACCGACACATCTACTCACTCATC